>NC_135878.1:4910000-5281468 GCF_031162955.1 Sander vitreus | reverse complement strand
CATAATGTAACACACCACTGCACTGCATTTTGTTCAAATTACTTAACTTTAGAGATTTAATAGAGTTAAAATGACCTGTGAATCCTCCCTGGTGTTGCATTCACGTTCAATGAGAGTCTGATGACAAAACACGTGAGGTAGCATGCAGAGGGAAGACAAGTAAAGGCAGGCAAGCTACAAATAAAGATACAAATTGGTGTATTACATTTAATACTGAATACAGTTTCCCCTAACTGAACTAATCAAAAAAACTGCACGTTTTTGAAGGGAGTCTGGTGACTTTCTCCCTGGGTGACAAAGGAGTATGCTGACGTTACTGTTTACTGTATTTGTAAAAATGATGTTGTTTACCTTCACAAACATATGCTGCTGATCTTGGCCGGTAAGACACAATGGATAAAAGATCTCTGTGTTATAAATGCAGATGTGTGTTTTGTCAGGCGAAGCACTGAATATTAGATCCTGAGAACGTTTCATTTTAAAAATGTAAACAATCCTGCAAAATACTTCAAAAGATTAAATTTAGCTTCATGCTTTGGAAAATGACTGGCACTAATGGAAGGTGTAAGAATAGTAGTTATTAAGAAATAACTTTATTTATATTAAATATGAATAAAAAAGTCAATGCACCACATTGTTGGCAACATAATAGTTTAATTTATCAAGGACCATCAAAAATTATTATAATAACTTATGTTTAGACAAGCACAATCCAATATATTCTGCTATAACCAGATGAGCTTGTTTTGACTATAGAGAATCATTGCAGTGTGAGGAAATGTGCTCAGAGGGCATTTTAACATCCTGTCTTTATGATAAACCATTTAGCATGGTGAGGTAGATGGTAGTAGGTATGGCAGACAAGCCGTCGCCCCCAAAAGATTCCATTTAGTGGCTACATCACCTTGTGAAGTTACAAATTGTTTTTGTGCCCCGCAGCTAAACATAATGAAGATTCAAGGCATGCCAGGGAACGCAGTGATGTTTGTCCAAATACTCGCACAAGAAAGGGAACACATGCACTCCAGATACCAGGCATGCACGTACACACTCTTGTACATACACATGCTCACATACTTTGTCCACCACCACACACACACACACACACACACACACACACACACACACACACACACACACAAACTCTTTGCCTGGTGGACATTCATTAGGATGCAGAGTGGAGGGATAATGTGGTTAAGCAATCAAGGAGCTGGCAGACCTGTTCCCCTGCTGAATTAAAGATAAACCCAAACACCTTGAGAGACCAGATTATAGGCCCATATGTGGATTTGGCCCAAAGTAGCCAATCTTGTGTGAGTGTACAGTGGCATGTTAGCACACATGTGTAGTATTAGACAGCATGTATATGGATTAGTGGGGGAGGAATGTGAGTCTGCATGCATTGAGCACATTCAGGAATAATTTTCCTTAAAGGTGAACATTATCTAACATTTAAACACTTAAAATAATATGTTGTAATATAGTGATTTTTACTTCCAAATATGGAATATCTTCACAATTGGGAAAAGGCGCATTGAACTGAATTTTGGCCATACCAGCACTGTACTTTTATCTACCAAATGCAGTGGATTACTTAGGAGAAACATTCTCAAAAGCAGCCATGTTCTTCAGGTTGAAGATTGGAGAGACAAACTAATGCCAGTCCAGCCAGGAAAAGTTGGATTTTTCACTGAATTTCTTTTTACCTATTTAGTTTGCAATGCACTTGTTGTATGAACTTGTTAGTGAAAGTGAAAGGCTAATTGAAACAACTGCATAGCAATTTTGCCCTATATGCACAGTTTACATAGCCTGGCTCCTACGTACTTACGCTCAATTTTCATTTGCCTTCAGTACTACGTCTGGGTTCGCGGTATAGTCTTGGGTTTTCAGCGAACAGAGGGAGTGGTTGAGAACGATGACGTTGAGGCCGTGCACTAGAGTGGCGGAGAAAGATGCGAGCGAAGCCATTCAGTCCGTTGTGGCAGCAATGCTGCCGAATATCCAGAAGTTAAAGCCCGAGCAAGAACAATCTTTGCTGAGTTTTGTTGGTGGCCATGATGTTGTGGCCCTCCTCCCCACAGGGTTTGGGAAAAGTTTGATTTTCCAGCTCGCTCCGTTAGTGGTGAAGGAGTTGGCTAAGGCTAACGCTAGCGATGATAATGCTAAATATAAGCCTTGTCGGTCTCCCCTCTTGTTGCACATGCGCATGACATACGTCACGACCAAACGTTAGCGATTGGTTATGGCAGATCCAGAGTGGCTCTGGGCAGATCCAATAGTTTTAAACTTCAACAGAGTACCCGCCTTCAAGGAAGTTAACACTTGTCAATGGAGAGAGGCCAGACTCTCTGTACAAATGAAATGTACCAGAGTCTGGTAGGACCAGGCTACCGTTTACACCCCTAAGCCAATCAAATCCATGTGGAACCTTGATTGACAAAACATTAGTGAAGTTAAATTTATGAGGCTAAAGAAGCCCCATTTTTACACAAAATATTTAGACATTCCTTCCAGGACACCACAAAGTAATACTATTTGTGTTTGCTTATTTTCATTCTATGCAGAGTTTGTACCAGATATGTGGCACAATTTTTTAAAGGGCTGCATCTACTGTTGTGGTGTTTCTGCTGCATCACTTGTGTGCCCACTACTGTAAGTTTTTATTTGTATTTCTTGTAGTCTTTTGACGCATTGTCTTATTTTCTCTCACAAAATACACAAACAAAATGCACACACATCTCGTCTCTACGCAGACGTTTAAGTGATTCTACAGCAGGACAGAAAAGGAAACAGTGTTGTTTTGAGCGACATATTTTATCATTATTTGCTGTAATGTACTGTGATATTGGTCTTTTTTTACTCAGTAAATGTTAATTAATGGTAAAGAGGAAGTAACAGAAACTCGTATACAGGTTAACTTGGAAACAAGCCCTTGTGCAGTGTCTAAGCTTCAAAAAAGATGTCAATCAAAATGTAAATCCTCAAGTTCAGTTTAATTATACTAACCTAGCTGTATTTAAAGGGAGAATGGGCCATTGTGAGCAGTCAAAAAAGGCTCTTTTTTTAATTGTATTCAGTTCAGTGCAATTTGCAGACTGAGAAATCATGGAGGTCTAGATAATATACTGCCACATGCTCACACACAGACACACATACATTCACATAGGCTATGTCACACCGGGGATATTGTTAGAGCTTGTGTTTCTCAAAATAACATGAAACCATTTGCATTCAAAGAATTTCAATCATTTTTACTCCTTTCCAGTTGTGAAATAAGTGTTTTGATCCTTTATTTAAGTAGCCATATTATTAGCACAATGTACCTCTGAGGCACTCAGCTCCAAGCTTTGTTCCTACTAAATACAAAGATCTATAGTTTTATGTTCATTATATGTCCCTATAATAAACTGCTGAGTGCTGTAGTGTTCAGCAAATCTCACTCAAACATTAGTAAATTGTGCATTTTTGGGGACCTATTTTCAGCTGATTAATACACATTTGTTTTGCTAGTGGGTACTTACAGCACCAGTTAAGTATACGTGAAAGTGACTTAAATTATGCTGTTTTTGGACAAGTGAGCTCAATTGCACAGACGAATAAGATATATCAGGCTTTGGCTACACAGAGAGTAATTGATGGTAGCATCAATTCATTGCCAGTTCTAATCTTTAATCTTTTTTACTGTATGTGCTGTCAGTAGGAAAAATGTGAATCATTGTTAGCCATATTACTTAAGTACAGTACTCTCCTGGTTAGTCTTATTCTGTTGCATGACATGATGAGGTAAATACAGGCAACCAATCTCAGCAATGGCCTAATTTGTTTACTATAATTATATAATGTCTAATGATAGCATGTCTAAAAATACAGGTTGGTCAACTGCATGGTTTTGCCCACCTGCCACATCGTTCGTGTGTGTTTGTGTGTGTGTGTGTGTGTGTGTGTGGGGGGGGGGGGAATTAAAGGGTTATCAGTCTTTATTTCTCTAAACTGGGGCAGGCCGCATTATGTAAAGTGCTGAATTATATATCAGATTTGTCTGCATGTTGGTTTGGCCGAAGAGAGACACAAAAACACATTCTCTCTCACACACACACTTGTTATCACTCCTGAATACACAGATACACACACACACACACACACACACACACACACACACACACACACACACACACACACACACACACAATCTCTTCTTCTTTGTATCTATTCCACACATAGGTGAAAACTCATGTATAGTATATTGTCATATGTATAACCTCAAAGCACACACACACACACACACATGTTCTACGTTATCTCACACAGGCACGCTCAGGCTGACAGATGGGAGCACCAGATGATGAGCGCCACCAGATTTGTGTCTCGCTGTGGGAGCCATCACTGACACCATTTATGCTGAGAGAACACTCAGGCTTACATTAGCACCCTAAATGTCTGTGTGTATGTACATGCATGACTGTAAGTTGATTTATACATGTGTGTGTGTGTGTGTGTTTTAGCATCTTGTTGGGCATATACACACACACACAATGCATAGTTGACTATGCAAATGAACAAGTGAGCTTGACATTCTCTGCTTGCTCAAGCTGCTTTCATCTTTACAATGAAGAACAATGACCTATTAGCAAACCTCTCAAGCACATATTGGGCTCCCTAGGATAGCTTTGCTCTGGCTATTTGCACGTTCTCTGTGTTTCTGCTTCACACACCCCACCCCCTCTTTTCTTTTCCTTTCTTTCTTTCTCGCTTTGCCTCTTCACTCTCTTACTCCCTGTAGACCCTGAGTCTGAGCAGCCAGCCTTTGAGACAGGCTGAACTTAACCAAACTAATCTTTAGAAGAAGAAGAGGACGATCCGCCTTTCTCCTCTTCTCCTTCTCCTCTTGAGACACTGCTGGCATTTTCGTGATGGGAAAGTGTGTCATATTGAAGGGGGAGGGGGGTGAACGAGAGAAAAGAGTAGAGCATGAGAGTTGGCTCAACTCATGCAAAATATTCTGCAGGGACCCGGCTCCCACGTTGTAGCCTGGCGGCTCTCAATGAGCTCTCACTGGCAAATAATGACATCTCACCCTCTGATAATATCCCATTGTGCACCAATGGGAGATTGGAGTCAACGGCCATAGCAACTGTTGCAAAGTGGCACGAGACCTTACAAGTGCTTAGACAAAGTTCTCTTGACCACTAATCGATTTTCCTTTTTTTCTTTGAACTGAAATGTGTATTTGTATTTCTGGGACACTGCAGATTTTGCACTGCACTGCAGACATTGTTTGTAATACCAGATGCTGTATTATATCCTATATCAAGGCTATTTTAAAGTTAATTCCTTTTCTGTAATTTCATAAACCTCATCAGACACTGACTAAAAATATCTGGATGACCCAATCTCTTTACTCTTTTTTACATGTGGTCATAGCTTGAGAAATATGCCTCGCTTTACGGAGCTTTAGTGAGATTCTGCTCATTGTTTAGCTGTCCGGCCCACAACTGTTTCAGCATAGCAACGTATCATAGCAGACAGCTGTTTTAAGGGAATAAGCTCTAAAACCACTACCTGCTCAGCACCAACCGGCAGACAGACCCAGTTAGGGAATAGCTGGGAAACATAGTGAAGCATTCAGCTGCTAAATAAACAGATATTTCCTTTAGGAGTTAGCAGAGACCAAAAACAAAACTGGGTAGGTTTTGGACGTACATTTGCCAGGTCATCAGAAATACGACTCCAAATTCAAAGGGAAAAGTGTTTGTACCTGTTCCAAATGGTCACACTGCATGTTGTCAGAGAGAGGGGCGAAAACATAGTGAATCGTATAAATGCGGATGACAATGCGCAATTGCTGACAGTTTGTCCATTTATTCATGGTAATGCACTTAGCTTTTTCACGTTAAAGTGACAAAAGTAGCTGTCACACCTCCGCACACCTGGCCAGTCACAGTGTAAAGTGGGCGTGATTGTCAGATAGTTTTGCACCAAAGTAGGCTTGCAACATGTGACACATATGGACTGATAGGTGCACACAGAAATTGCACTATTTTCAGTGAGGATTTGTATCCGTCCTTGCTGTGTCATGATTACATTTTTATCTACTTTTTTAAGTGTCTGAATTACTTTCTAAACACTCACACTTTAAAATCCTATGTGAGTAGTTTCTTGTACTTTGGGGTGTAACAGACTGCTGAGGTTAATGGTCTCTTGTGCTTGTATTGTTCACATTCTAAGGCTAATATCACCAGCTATAGCCCCATGCCATTGTCTGTGCACAATTTCATTTGTGCAAACTGTCAGTCTACACCTCTCCCTCTCTCTTTCCTCGCCTTGCAAGCACACAAGCTTGCTTGCTCCTGAAATGGCCCTCTGAAGGGCCTTACTGTAGCTGTGTGTCTCTGCAACAGTTGTGATTTATGCCCCGGTGGAAGCCATTTCTCTATGGGCTTTATCGGACTGTGAATGTCAGTTCCAAGCTGTGCCAGCTCTAATCCATCACCGGAAAAACAATCTGACAACAGGCCAGAGTTCAACCACAGGTTCTCACTTGCCTGCTCGAAATCTCTGCCACCCTGCACAAAATAATGTCGAACATAACTTTATATGGACTTTTTATGAAGATGACGATCAACTTGAAAGAAACATGATAAGAAGTGAGGTTTAATCCAACAGTACACATCTAAGAAGCAATTAATTAATTAAACTAATTAATACCATTCCATCATGAACTTATCTAATTTGCACACTCTCATGTATTACATCAAGTGAAACAGCACTGGAAACAAGGAATGTTCTCATTCAATTGACACAATGTTCACTTGACATAATACTTAAAAAGCAAAATGCTGTATGAACATGTGTACACTGTCAATACTAATACACTTATATTGCAATACATTGAAAAACAAATCCAGTACACAAAAACAGAAAAGCTGAATTGATTATAAATGGCCTTGTACTGTATGTCCAGGTAATGCCATGCCTCCTCATCCGAAATGGATTATTAATCACGACTAATGGCCTGCTCAATGTAACTGTTATTAATGTTGTATCAGAAGATGAGACTCCAACAATCCCACAAAATCCCCAGGATTATTCACAAACCTTAGCCTTGTATATAGCTTCCTGTTTGGAGTTCATTCTTGATGTTGAGGTTTGAACTGTAGTTTAATGTCTGCTTGTTTTTCAGCTGTTAATCTTCTCCATCTAATTTAGCATAAAGGACAAGCCTGACCTATTACTGAAGCAATGAATGCTTTATGAACCAAATGTTAACTAGAACCTACAGTATTTGCTGTGTTTTCTTGCTGGCCTTAATATTACTGTGCAGTGATTAATTGCGAAACGGTGGTGCAGTCTACATTAACGCCACAAACCTTATAACTCTCTGTTTCACATAGAGAGCAGCAGCCCCCCTTAATATCCTGTGAAAGAGCTAGATCCTTCTTTTTTTTTGTGGTGGCACTTTTGATCTTAAAATCTAGACTCTAGTATGTTCATGTATCTAAAAATTCATATAACTTTTATACTGACATTTTTTTTTTTATTTCTTGTGACGATTAAGTGCAGTCTATGTTGTAGGAACATGGCAATGCAGGTTAGGCTCAGAGATTCGCCCCCAAAGAGAGCTCTGCCCCCAGCCTTGAATTGATGTTATTCCTGAAGTCTTACAAAAAGAAAGCTTTCCTCTCATCTTCTGAGATTATTCTGTTTTAATTTATTCTGCAAAAAGAAACTCCCACAGGCCCAAAGTTTTATTCAATGCCAGAAATACTGCAATGAGCCCTAGGGTCACTGCCTGTCCTAAGGCAACTCCTGAAACTTCTTCAAGGGGATTTTTTATCCACACAGGACTGCCACCATAACATCTCATATCATCATATCTCTGAGTAAAACCGTTGAAATTAACAATTTAGCAAAAGCATAGCTGTTTTAGAATGTTGTATACATAAAAAGCAAATCTAAACACTACTTATTTTTCAACGACACCACAGCAATTACACAGAATGCACTCAAGTGTGGAAATTGCAAGAGACGGAGGAGGGGAGAAAGATTATAGTTTACTCTAAAGACCTTCAAACTTTAGAACAACACCTAAGAAGTAAAGATGCCACCACATATTAAATCTACCGTGAAATACCATGATTACTGTTTGGTGGCAGTAATTAATTGTATCAACACTTTATGTGGACTTCCACTCTTACTAATTAGCTACTGTATCTGGCTGGACTGAACTCTGCTCTGAACTGATTTACTTTCATCAGGGCTGACTGTGCTCAATAATCCCTGGCCAATCGCAAAGTTGTCTTCATGTTAGGTGAGACCACACTAACATTCTGGACCTATTCCAGTCAGGTTTCAGCATGCAGTACAGCATTGAGTCAGCTCTCCTCCTCAAGATGACAAATGATTTATTGGTGTCCTTAGACTGTGGGAATCATGCAATTTTAATTCTGTTAGACCTCTCAGCTCCCATTGACACAATCACCTGGACTGCTTCAAACATATGGTCAATATTCAGGGTCATAACTAGACAGATAATCCAAGACAGATAGCGTTTTCTTCTTCTTCTGCTCCCTTTAGTTGTGTACCACAGGGTTCGATTTTAGGCCGTAATTTACTTTAACGATATAAGCTCTGTTTTGGACAGCAGAACATCTCCTATTGTGGTCTTGTCCCCTATTGTCTGCATACGTACCTGTGCCTCTCCTTATAGTTGGGCAAAGACTGCAGTTTTAACACTCTTATGGTTTGCTTTGAGGATATCACGTGTCAAGTGTTGTCAAGTGTTTTTTTTCCACCTATTTATGTTTTGAAATACCTTCTTAATTAAAGGTGCTCTGAGCGATGTTGGGTGACGTCACTTCTTGTTGACGTTCAAAGTATTGTCAAACAAAACGGAGGCTAGCTCGCCCCTCCCTCCTCCTCATCCAATCCCCTCCCCCTCCCTTCCGTGCACTAACCCCCCAACCCCCACCCCCAAATCCTTCTTGTCGGTTATTGGCTGGAACGCTGGAAGACTGTTTATGTTTCGTGGTGCAGGTTGGCGCAGTTTGTTTTTGTTTCCGTTTGTGGAGCCTGGGCTGTCTACAGAGACCGGGTTTTTTTTTACAGTGTGTTCAGGGGACAGGCAACTAGCGGATAGTGAGGAGCAATGTTTGCTGTATGTGACAAAAAATGTTGTAGCCTAAAAAAAACGCGTTACATCGCTTAGAGCACCTTTAAAGGGACAGTTTGGAGGTACTTATCCATAGTCAGTGCATTACCTACAGATGGTGGTCATCACGCCCCCAGTTTGGAGAAGCAATGTACTGCTGTGAACGGGGGCAGCAGCAAAACGTATTAAAAGGCCCACCACCATCGGTTTAAGTGTACACTGTATTTACAATATTTTCACCGCTTTACCATGCTGTCAGGCAGCCCTTTCTGACAGGGAACTGAAGCTGTTTTATCCATCTATGCTCTGTTCAAAAGCACCAGATTGCCTTGACAAAAACATTCAAGGCATTTTACCTCACAGAACACAGGAGTTGCTGGTCTACCGCTGCCTCGATCGGTTAGTTTGTTTGCGTAATTGTGTGACTTTGGTGTTTTTAAAGAGTTAGTTCGGATTCACCAAAGTGAACTCCTCTTTAAGATCAATCTTTTTTACTTTTTAGTCGGCCTAAATGTTATTATGACTGTGCTGGCTTATATTGTATTTATATTATTTTATATATTTTACCTCTATTTTTTAGGCATTTTTGCATTACCATATATTTGTATTAAAGTTAATATGTATTACACTTAATATAAAAATCTATTTATATTCTTTACAGGGTTTTTTTAAGTTTAGATTAGCTTCTTGCACATGTAGAAAGGAATATACAGATAGTGAATAGGTGTGAAGCCCATTGGCATTTAGTTCCACCTCTCTTTGTGTATTTATTCAAACTGCCCACCTCTCTATCCCTCTCCTCTATCTTACAGTGCATTAAGGTTCTCCCTGAGGCTGAGAGTACAAATATGGTCTGTCAATAGAGCCAGCAGTGTCGATCATATCCAGTTTCTGTTTGTCTATCCCCTCTGTCTATCTATCTTAGCCTCTCTCTCATACGCAGAAAATCAACATGTTGTGCATCTCATCGCATCATTAGTCAAACAGATGTCGGTAAAAATGTTTTCCAGAAATTACCCCACTAAAAGACAATCATGTGAATTACTGAAAAAGTGCCAGAAGTGGAATTGTGTCAACTTGGCAGAGCTGTAAGACCAATACAAATGTTGACTTTCCATTCATTTGGATAACAAAGTAAATAAGACAATACAGCAATCAGTAGAATGACAGCTCACTGTTATACAATATATATACTCTAACATATAATGTGTGGAGTTCCATTCACAGAATATTCCATTTGATATGACAGTTCAGTTTGATTTCTGTTGCTATAACTATAAACTGCATTTTTGCCTACTCGTGGATACTGGACCAATACTTATATAATACCCTTTCAGACCCAGCATCTATCTATCTATTGAAATGGAAATGGCATATTTATTGTACTCAGCTAAAGGAAATTGATTATTTCAAAGTTTCATATTGACATAGTAACTAAGTAGACTTCATTGGTTAGTTGGAGTATACTCTATTTAGGTTGCTATTGCTATTTAAGTTGCTGGATGAGTAAAGGTCTGGCCACAACAGCCTTTTATTTAAAGATTATTTTTTGGGCATTTCCGCCGTTTATGAATAGGACAGTTAGATATGAAAGGGGAGAGAGAGCGGGAAGACATGCAGGAAAATTGTCACAGGTCGGACTCAAACCCCAGACCTTCTGCGTCGAAGAACAAACCTCTACATATGTGTGCCCTGCTCCACCAACTGAGCCAACCCGGCCACCTTAAAAAACGTTTTAATACATATATAAAGAATACAGTATGAGAAAATAGTATGAAACAAATGTGAAAAAGAATATGTTCTTATGGTGTTGAGGAGCAAACTCTACAAACAGATATGGCCTACCGGACTGAGAGTATAGCTTTTGCTCTCAAACCAAAAATGTTCAGCATGTGTCCTGGAATATCAACCCAACCTGCAAGACACAATCAGGCCCCATTAGCATTAGAGGCACAAATTGTTCCAAATATAACCATAGCTATATAGCTACAAGCCAGGGCTGTGATACATTTTTTTAGCCCTTTTGTTGCCCTCAGTGCATCTGTGTAAAAAGCTTATATCATGCATTTTCTAAATCCTGTATTAATTTTGAGAGGCACAAATAGAATCTCCAAGGGAAGGATTTGCTGATGGGTAAATATAATCTCAATCTAAATCTGAACTCTGAATTCCCCTGCATGTCATCATAGAAACGATAAAAGTCAAGTTGATGACATTTGGCTTGAAACTAGTTAGAGTAACGATTTACAGTTTCTTTTCTTTTTTTTCATCATCAGTGTAATGACATTTTAAGTCCCATTAATGAATGTAGCATTTAGCATCACAATGTGGCATGCCTGTGGAAGTAAAAGTCAAAGCAATCATAAATAGCCTTACATTTTGCTTCCTATTTCTACACAGTCCAGACACCTTATACTCAAGTGGAGTCATCTGAGTGCGTGACTCCCTTGACCTCCTTCTTCTCAACTGGATTGCCTCTTCACTGCATTTGTGTGTGAGAGACATGGCGTCACTGTGAGCGACACACACCTCGAGCCTTATTCATTTCCACCTCAACTGTCCAAAGAGAATCAGCTGTGGTAGGGAGACGCTTGCGTTGAAACAAACTTCTCAAGGGCAGAATGATAGTGACTTTGCTTTCGTTGGCACCAGTGCCATGGATATAAATACCGTAGTTTATCAGCTTTTTTTAAATTCAACATTTCTGAAGCTCATCACCATCTTAGTTTAGCATGGTGCATGCTAACATATACTAATTAGCATAAAACACAAAGTACAACTAAGGCTGATGGGAATGTAGTTTTGCAGGTCATAAACCAAAGAATTGGACACATTGAACCAGATGATGGCGCTAGATCAAAAGTTGAAGGATAAAATGATTACAATTCATCATGAGGGGAACATGAATGTAAATACCAAATTCCATCGCAATTAATGAAATAACTAATCTAGACATTTCACTAAAGGGATTAGGATTTATCCTCTAGGGACCATACATGTATGTTAACAAATATTTCCTCTTACAATATTCACTGTGAAGTAGGCAATATTGAAAGTGCATTTTTATCTAAAAGAATACTTCATACAATGAAACTGTAAGGAAAGAGTTGGGGGGTCGCAATAAAGCTTGTCAAGCCACATAAAAGGCGCTCTCTAGTTTCAATTCTTATTAGAGCCATGAGCAACACTCCCTTTGCTTAGCCAGTCCCTCCAGGATTTCGCGGCCTTTTTTAAAGATTGTTGCGGCCCAAAATGCCTGATTTTGCGGGAGCTTTTGTAAAAAATTACAATAAAAGTTGCGGTCTTTTGTATGTTTGTTGCAATGAAGTTGCGGGAGACGGTGACAGTTGTTTCTGTATAGTTCTTTAAAAATATGTGAAAAAACGTTGCAGCGTACATTGATGTTAAAATGTATACAGGTTGGCAGGACGGTCTGAAATGTTTGGCAGGGTCTTTCGCTGTACGTTTTGTTGGTAAATGTGAGATGTTCGAGTCTCGTCTTCATATCGCAAACGAGCTCTCTTTCACTCCCGCTTGGTCAGTGGCACTCAGAGTCACATTATACTGACGTAAAGTCTGGCACGTGGGACTGCTGGGATTGGTTGAAGTCGCGGGAAACTCCGGTTATTGGTCAAATTTGCGGAAAAGTTGCGGTGATTGGACAAAATTGCGAGTCGCACCAAAGTCACGTTGATTGGTTGAATTTGCGTGAATTGGCGTGATCGCGACATCGCAAAATCCTGGAGGGACTGCTTAGCTGGGCTCCATGATAAAGACAGTAATTTCATGAACGTACAAAGTACATCTGTTAAGACTCACCAGTTTTATCAAAGGCAGAACTAGAAGGGCACTCGGAAGGCGCACACCTCCGCCAAGGCCATGACCCTGCACCCACAAAAAAATAAGATTTTTATATTTTTAACCCCCAACTGGTTTTGGTGATGTTTGTGTTTTGGTAAAAAAGCGAAGTAGTAGTTCAGGCGGAAAGTGGTTCGGCAGCATGGGAGACACGGGAGTCAGAACCCTACAAAATGATAATAAATTAGGATGAAGTTCTGTGACGAAGAAGTCAATAAGTTGATGACAGAAACGCTGCTAAAACCAGGAAGACATCACAGTAACTGTAGAAAGCACTGTGTCAAAGTGGTGTTTGTGAAGAGAATGTCACTCTCACCGGACTGCACTTTACTTTTTATTACATTTCACTGGAATTGTACCCTGTACGATTTCATGTGGCAAATAAAATTGATTGACTTCCTTTCTGTCCATTTCACGTTAATAAGAAACACGGTGTCTGGAGAGAAGAGGGGTGAATACCTGATAGAATTCACATAACACATGGTCTTTGATTGATTATGTGTTTGCTGAATTACAGGAGATGCTTGGACAGATTCAGAAAAGATGGTGAATCTAACTTTAGTACTCAACTCTGCTAAGAGCTTAGACAGGACTGTGCAGCCAGTGAGCGATTCATGGCCAGCTTTAATCTTTTTTTCAACTTAATTTGTTGACTACATCCCCGACTAAATCCCAGCACCCTCAGTTTTTTTGACCGCCCGCTTCCAGTCAACATCCATGGATCTGGCCACAGCAAAAGTTTCAAAACTGTCTCTGTTAAAACTGCCCGTCCCTGCAAGATTTGTGTTGTCCCGCGGGATCCCAAACAAATGTTAATTATGAAAGTGAAAAATAATTTGTGTGTTTGACCCATGATTCGAATCCGCTCCAAAATGTAATGTGCTCTTTTTTGGCCCATGCTACATTTACCTTTCACCAAGTTTCATGAAATTCGGGCCAGGAGTTTTTCCGTATCCTGCTGACAGACAAACAAACAAACAACAAACAGACAAACCGAGCTGAAATAAGAGCTGGATGACAAAGCATAGATCATACAAAGAGATTAGCAAGTGACTGAGAGCAAACGCCAAAGTCCATCGTTCACCTTTAGAAAATGTGTTTGTGTCTTGATTCTTAGTGTGTGTGTGTGTGTGTGTGTGTGTGTGTGTGTGTGTGTGTGTGTGTGTGTGTGCGTGCCTCACAGGCAGGAGGAGGAATTTCTTAGAGAAATAAGGTCAGCAGTCAAGGGCACTTAAAGACAAGCATGGCACTCATGAATAAAACCTAAACACACAAACACATACAGCCATAATTAATGGGATGTGCATGAATGTGACATATAGATAGATAGATAGATAGACAGACAGATAGATAGATAGATAGATAGATAGATAGATAGATAGATAGATAGATAGATAGACAGACAGACAGACAGACAGACAGACAGACAGACAGATAGATAGATAGATAGATAGATAGACAGACAGACAGACAGACAGACAGACAGACAGACAGATAGATAGATAGATAGATAGATAGATAGATAGATAGATAGATAGATAGATAGATAGATAGATAGATAGATAGATAGATAGATTACATTATGTGCTTACATAATTGCAAAAGGGTTCTCGACTGTATCAGCAACCATTCATCCAATGTTCCAAAGGCACATTCTGTTTACTAATCTGATATCATTTTAAAAGGCTGACTGAAAAAACATTGGAGAACCCTTTTGCAATTATGTAAGCACATAATGTCATCTGAAAACTGCTGCCCTGATTAATGCAACTGATCTCAGCGGATATTCTGTCTATAATGGAGTGGAATGGAAATGTCTAAGTGACCCCAAACTTTTGATCGGTAATGTGTGTGTGTGTGTATGTGTGTGTGTATATGTATATATATATATATATATATATATATATATGTATATATATGATATATATATATATGTATATATATATATATGTATATATGTACAGATTATATACATATATATATATATACACATATATATATATGTATATATATATATATATGTATATATATAGATATATAATCTCTCTATCTAAAAGAAGAAGAAATATACAAGTGGTAATGGAAAGTTGATGCTGCTCCTTAAACTCTTTCCATTCAGAGCTGTGCACATTAGATACAATTCTATGACAAAATTCAAAAGATGTTCTTATAATTGCAGGCGTGCACAGAGCCAAAGTTCGCTTTACCCTCGACCACCACTCAACATGCTGCACCACACCAACTGCTGTCATTGTAACGAATGCCGAGCGTGACACAGTTGCCCACCTGCTGGTTGATTTGTTTAAATGTGTTGCATCTAGAAGTAGATTTGAGGCTCCGCAGCGGTGTTTCTTTAAGAAAGAATGAATGGCTTGCTGGCTCCATTTGTTTTGGCATAGTGATTGAATCCAAGACTTCGTGGATGACAACAACATATTCATCCATTCTTTATGCACTTTGAGTTGATGGTGCAAGATAGTCAATTTTGCCATTTATATTTGCAAACTGGACATTGCTGTAAATTACATTTTGCCTGTACACGTCTAATACATCTGTTCACAATAAAGCCATCTTTGCGCAACAGGTTATGCAATACTGCAATATCCCCGATCTGTCTGAAAAACCTCAGTTGCAATAAAACAAAGGGCTGACAGGAGCTGCTTTTGCATGGCTTCTTTGTGTGTGTGGTTCTCTTCAAGAGAGGGTCTGTTTGGTGAAGAGACTCAAGGAAATGGCTCATTATCATGGACAAAAAATTTAGCAAAAATGACCCCTGTGTCACTTTGTAGAGTTTTCATTGTCTTTGAATTAGGGCTGGTGATATTGCAACGATATTGTAAGGTTGACAATTGGTGCTTTCACAAAATATCTTCCACATTTAGATTTTAGATAAATAACCATCATAATGTGGATATAATGTCTAAGTGGTTTAAGGCAAATAATAGAATAGCTAGAACAGTCTGGTAAATTCACAAAATGACATCACTTTACTGTAATGCAGCCTTTGAAACCAGGAAAAGACTAAACTTACCATGTAACGATATTACAATTCTTCAAAATCTAAGACGATATCTAGCCTCATATCACGATATTGATATAATATTGAAATATTGCCCAGCCCTACTTTGAATTGCAGCAAACTTTACGTATGGGGATTGAGTACATTCATTTTAGTAACTTTAGTAAGTTAAAACTCACATCACAGATCTGAGCCATCTGCACTTTGCTTAGGAAGTGCAGC
Source organism: Sander vitreus (assembly GCF_031162955.1). Classification (NCBI taxonomy): domain Eukaryota; kingdom Metazoa; phylum Chordata; class Actinopteri; order Perciformes; family Percidae; genus Sander; species Sander vitreus. The sequence goes on along the minus strand of NC_135878.1, from coordinate 5,265,218 downwards.
ACACTTTGATATGCATACACATGCACATACAGAGGTATCAAAAGAGGAGACATGAAGGCTCTGAATGAGAAATGGCAGTCACCTTCAAACTGATACCTTTACAAACTCACCATCTCTCTATGCACACAAACAAGCAAGGTTACATCCTGGAACAGCATGGGCACCAGCATTTTAAATATTTAACTATATGCGGCTGGTGTAAATAGACTTCCTGCTGAGTTCCTACCAGTTCCAGCTGTGCTGCGCTGAAGCTGTACCTTCCACTCAGGGGAAAAGATTTATACACAGGGATCAATTATATATTTGATTATTTTCTTGCTTTTATAATTCTAGAAAAGCTTTGTTTGCCATTCTACATGTATTAGCAATTCAGGTGAATGGGGAAGTTTGTCTGAACTGCTTGTAAGGATGGAAATCCATACTGGTTCACCTTGATACATACTAAGTAAAATATATAATACTGCCTTCGTATGCTCTTTCATTTTGAAAAAGTCACAACTGCAACATGCCATTCATTCAGATGAGTATGGTTATAAATAATTGCCCCAGTCTGTGACTTAATTTATTTATTGTGTCTGTTAAATGAAGCCCTACAGATCTACCCTTTGCTTATGCCACAAAAAGAGTAAAACATCATACATTTAAATTAAAAGTGATAAGATGAATAAGATGAGATTATATTTATAAAGGAACTGTACAGGTGGATACTCACAAAATGCAAGAAAATCTAACAGAATAATGGCATTTAGAAGGCAGCAGAGCCACTTTGCTTTACCTGGCGATTTATTCTATCATATGATAATAAATGTTAATATTTTCGAGATATTTGCCCACTCTGCCATATAATAACACCTATTAAATAGAGCATAGCTTGCATTTACTATGAATGTAATATGTTGCTGCATACACAATGCACGCAGCACAGCTCTTTGGCACGTTGTTCAGACTTTGTAAATAGGAAAGCTCCATTGCCTCAATGTGACAAGACAATAGTCGCTTTCCGACCAAGTAGTTGGAGGAACGTAGTTATAGGAAAAGTCCACTTCTAAACAGATCTACTAACTACTCTTCCCCAAAACCGTTTTTTTCCATTTGCAGTTGCACTGGCCAAGTGGCCATAGGGACAGGTAGGAGGGGTAAGGGTGATGCAAGCACGGCAACGGTCTTCATAGCATTAAAATCAGAAAACAAATACACCAAAAAAGTATGAAGTAAATACTAAATCTAATGTATATTGCATATTTGTCATAATTTAAACAAGGCTCCCACAGAGAAACCAGTATTTCTCTCTCCCCCGCCTCTGCCTGCTGCGCTGTGGACGTGTGAGTGTGTGTGACTGTGTGTGTGTGTGTGTGTGTGTGTGTGTGTGTGTGTGTGTGTGTGTGTGTGTGTGTGTGTGTGTGTGAGACACCGCAGGACACGCTTGTGGAGTTTAACTCCGAAAAGACTGTTAACCACTGTTAATCTTATGATGGACATGTGTTGTGATATTTAAACAAACGAACCGTCAACGGCGAAATAAAAGCCTCTTATTTACGAGAGCTGTCTGAGAGACCTCCAGCTCACAGCGAGGTGTCTGAGCATGACTGGCCGAGCGATGAACTAGCGGCCGGGGCAGGCGCCTGCTGGCTGTCGCCTGCTGGCTGTCGCCTCACTTCATGGAGCTTCTCAACTCAGAAAACTTTGAAGCAAATTGTCAATTCGGCATCAATTTTCACAAGACTGCCTATATTCGAAATCTAAACGGTTAATTTCTCACCTAAAACGAAAATTGTTAAAATTGTCCCGTTGTTGGTCTGTCTGTACCGGAAACCCGACCCTCGTTCACCTAGGTTCATATGCTGAAAAGGGAAAAGACCCTGCCCTGAAGTAGGAGCTGAAAGAGTTTATGGGAACTGCGACCAGAGGGACTTAAAAATCCACAAATTGGTCCAGTCGGAACACGAGGAAAAAAGGGTTCTAGGAATTTTGTGTTCTAGGAACTGCAAAAATCCCTCCGGTCAGAAAGCGGCTAATATAAAGGATGCCCTGTGTGGTTTAAAAGAGCCAGTGATAAGAATATATACTTAATTTACACCATGTCCCCTTTTCCTCCAGTGATGCTGTCTGGCAACTTATTTACTTGTCGCTGTTAGAGTTTATATTGCCTGATTTGAAACTGTGAGTAATGGAATTACATAACTTCCTTATTTCCCAATAGGGGCAGTATTGTTTTATGTTTTTCTGTTACAATTTGGCCTTTTTAAACAATTTTACTGGAAATAACTCAGGAACTAAATTATTAGATTAATTGTCGCCAATATCCTATGAATAGTTGGAACGTCATAACTGCCTCACCTCGGGCCAGGGTATTTTAAAAAAAATATGATACCAGTACCAATACCAGTACCCTTAAAGTGATACTGATACCAATAGAGTACTTATGTTCCTACTTCATTCGATACCCATCATGTGAATGGAAGCGTGCATGCATGCGTGCGTGTGTGGACTCCCTTTGTCTCGGTGTTCCTGTTTATTTTTTATGCCTGGTCTTTTGGTTCCTCAGTGGTTTTTGGTACGAGTTTTTCCTGCTTCCTTCAGAAATCCCTTTTTATTTATAAAATCCTCAAGCTCACCACTGCCCTGTTGTCTCTGCATTTTTGGGTCCTCCATTTCCCTAAATCGTAACAGCTAGTCAAAAGCTTTTTTCTAGATCTGTGTACATAAAGGATCAAATGCAGGTATCTTTTCACTGGAGAAGTTTCAATACTACTTAGTTCTGGGTTATTTCGGTCAATGCATTAATGGCTTATCTATCCTTAGCCCAACCCCCCAGCCAGTGCTTCTTTGCAGTTTATCTGAATGCTTTATTCAAGTTTTTGCATTATCACGGCTTGTGTTTAATCAGTCCAGGACATTCAGTACTGTGGACTTGTTGATAGAGTCTTTGGAGAATAGTTTAGGAGTAGGGTCTATTTGAGCGACTGTTTCAGACTCCAAGCACTTTTAACCAAAAAGGAGTTGTTTAAAATTGAAGCCACTGTGTAGGAGTCTTACCTCTTGCTTAATGGCCTGACAATGGACATAATAAATCAACCGTGATGTAAACAGCCTCACCATAGCAATCCAAGCTTTCAAGTGCTAGATGATTAGGTTGCGGTACCTAATCTCCCCGCAGCTCTGGCTAACAGGGTGATAATACGACCTAATAGCAGCGAGGAAACTCGGGTGGAGGAGCTTCAAAGAGGGCCGCCCCTGGAGAACTCTTCTGCCCATGTGTAAAGACTTTCTTCTCATCAGTCAAACAAGACACAACTTGCTAAAGCGCTAATCTGCCTGATAGCGGCTAGCCTATGAGGAAGTTCAGGCCGCACAGGGATCTTGAGAGAGAGTTAACCCAAGAACTCCAGCACATAAGTAATGGTGTGAGATTAAACCTGAGCGATAAAGGTCCTTATCATATGACCCGGCTAGGAACTACGGCGAGAGAGTTCACCTCCCTCAGATGAACTCCTCTAATGATTCCCTCCTTACAGCCATAATTAAACCCGTTGCCCATTGTCTTGATTCATTAGCTCCACAACCCGGTTTGCCAACCTTGATCAATTACGTGACCACCTATCTCAGCCAAGCTCTTTAGTTAACACTCTCACGTAGCTTTGTCATTGTGCAAGTGACAGCTTGGGAGCAAAGCTGTGTGTGTATGTGTGAGAGTGAGTGAGTTAGTGAGTGTGGGAGGCATTATCATTCCACACTGTGATTAGGGAAACTTAATGGACGTCTCAACAGCGACAACACTAAGATGAGACAAGCATTTAGTACATGTCTAGACTGAGGCTGTGTGTGTGTGTGTGTGTGTTTACCAGTGATGTCAGCAAATGCAGAAGCACTTGAATCCTCTCTAAATGGAATAAATTAATGCAACACTGACACTAATTAATGCAATTTTTTATCTTTTTTTTTCTACATTTCCATAGGGGAAATAGAGCGACAAGGTGGATGAGATGTTGATGTTGAGAAAACAGAATGCAGTGTAGGTGGTAGAGCACTATGTTGCATGGCAGATCAGATGTACACAAACGCATGCAGACACACTGCAAGCTTTTTATTCATCTTAGCCTTTTTGTCTTTTACCTTTTTTGACATCAATTTCTTAAATGAAGAAAATGAAGAATGACAAAAAAAATAATTTGGTCACAAAGCAGACTTGTCGTACTTTTTATTCCAAGAATAATGACACATGATTTCACGATTTTACTACGTTTGTGTAGTTCTTTGGCGTTGTCATGTTTCCTGCACCTTTTTTTCTGTTTCCAGTCTGCCAGCCACTAAATCTTTCATGTCAGACCCTGTCATTCCCTCCCTTTCTCCCAGTGTGTTCCCACCTCACCGCCTGATCACACAGACACACACACACACACACACACACACACACACACACACACACACACGCGCACACACAGCCCTAGTTATTTGCCAGATTGTCCATTGTTTTTTCCTGCTGTTGCGTTCCATCCAGTTTTGACTCCTGCTTGCTTTTTTGAATTGTTCCTGTCTGCCAGTCCGCCGCCTCAGACTTTATAAGCTGTACTGACTACCTGCCTGCATATTATCATCAACTTTGAACACCTAGTAAACTTTACTCTCACTCTCTACTCTTGGTATAAACGTCATCATTTACATCACAACAACAACAAAAGTAAAAAAATAAAAAATAACTTCAAATAACTGACGTCTTTGTTGTTTTTCGTTTTTTCTTGTTTGCGTCCCTCCCCTGAAGAGAGGAAAAATAGCTGCATATGAAAAACTTCCTTACATAAATACGTGAAACGTCATGTTTCCATCATGTTTTCTAAAATGTCTTCCATCGTTTGTGGTTTAACTGGCAATCTTTTAATCACGTCATCTTGTTGCACCCTCTTCTTCTGCAATGGCTTAATGCTACCAAGTGTTTATTTCAATAAACCAACTCCTAATATGGTTAAATGTTGTGCTTGCCTTGCATGGAAATCTAGCTATTGACAAATTATTAGTATATAAAGTGGATATTACAAAAAACGAGTTTGCTTGAGCAACATCAGCATTCACTTTGAGTTGTAATTAAGGCCACCTAATCTCTAATATTCACTGTTCTTTTACAGTAGCTTAGTTTTGATCTCCACCAACATTTGGGGGAAATATTTGGTCTTTTAGCTGCTAAATGCTCCACTATGTTAACCAGCTAGTTGCTAACTTTGTCTGGCGTGTACTGTGGGTTTATCAGCTCTTTTTCACTGAAACTAGATTCCTACTGAGGCTCAAGATGGGATTGATAAGAGCGTTGCAAAAAAAAGTATGTTATCCATTGTTTAAGTTAAACCTAAACTACAGCCGTGTGCAGTATAACCACAAATAGTATACATGCAGTACAGTATGAATGTGTGTGTTCTCTTGTCAGAGTCTGGACATGAACGGATTCCACTTCACAGAGCAGTGCTTCAGAATTCAGTGTGCTGCCATAGCTTAAACATTCGTATACTGAGGGGTATAACAAGGGAGTCACATTATGAACAAACACTCCACAGTGAAAGACAGCCGTTTGGGATTACCATAAAGAGACAGACAGACATGACAAATGGGGCAACAGAAACAAAGAGCAGAAAAGGCCAGAAAGAGAGAACGCACTCACAAATGATAGCGAGAACAAGAAGCAGAGCAGACACATCAAAAGGGAAACAAACATGCATGCTGCTATTCAGGTGAACAATTTGTATTTATAAAACTAATTTAATATTAAAAAAAACATTTAAACATTGCATTTTTTCCCAGAAGATTTCCATGGCCCACAACTTCTCACCTTAGCTGTATCAACACTAGCAGAATAATTCCCTAACCTACGCATTTGGCCTGAGACACTGGCTCCTGGCCAGACAGCGGCCTGCATGCACACAGGGACAAACCAAGGGTATCTCGCTTGTCCAATTTTTGGGTAACATTGATTGGCAAAGTTCCCAACAACAGGCACATTATCTGAAATTCTTAAAAAAAAACTATTCCTGGCAACAAGTTGTTCCTGTTGGATTAAAGCACTAAAGGTAACCCCTTGGGCAATATTGCAGCTGCTGCGTAGAAAAGCTCCTTCCCCAGCTGGTGCTGAATGTGAGCATCCTCTGCTACGTGCAATGCAATCCTGTACACTGTATACTTCATTATACCAGAAACCTTTTTAGCTTAATTAAAGCAGTGTCGGCTCGAAGCACTAGCACTAACACTGATTTAAAAAAAAAATCATTTTATTATTGTGTCATGCACACAAAAATGATGCCCAGCCCACATGGGCTTACAAGACACACTTACTTAGGGACCAGATACCAAAATAACATAAATTAAACAAATAAACCTTCTTGTCTTTTTTGCCATGCTTTAGAAACAGAAGTCGCCATATATATTAAATCTAAACAACCACCATTTTGTCATCATCAGTACAACAGAACATTTCAGGATTTTTGAACAGACATTTCATGTAAGATGGGTGTTCTTAACTCATCATAATAAGGAAACTACAAAAGAAAATGTGATTCATTCTCATCTTCTCCTAATTCACATAGTTTGCACAACCTTTTATCTTCTTGGTTGTTTTTTAATCTGCCAATTTACCTTATAAGTGAATATAATGGATATAGGTGTAAAGGGCAGTGTTGGTGGACATGGGTGAGAGCGCATGTGTGTCGGGATGCTGGCACCTCCAGGTACTGAGGCATCCAACTGGCAGTCCGACATGACCAGAGCTGGGTAATACAGGTGGGGGCTGAACAGTTTCTCCCTGGTTGGGATGGTTGGAATAGCTTCCTGATTTCCATTAGAGAGCCCATATTGCTTGGAGGGTGAACCAAAATGGCCATTTAGTTTTTCTCCGCTTTCAACTACCTGGGGGAAAAAAAGGAATAACAATCTCTCCTAGGTATAAGAGTCTTAGGTATATTATCATTTTTGTAAGGGGGAAGTTTGGCAGCATCTAGAAAAGAAAAAAACTATTTCTACATAAATTATTTTTTACATAACAAACGCAGTGTTTTTTTTTATAAAGGACGTTCAGTTAAAATGTATTAACTTTTTTGTCCCCAGATGATACTGTTTACAATGCTTAATTATTGAATGCATTAGTTAATCAAAATTGTAATAATAACTGATTGAAACATAATTTATCAAATATCAATTGATGGACAGCAGTAATATGAAAGGACTCCTGTTTAAATCAAGGAAGCAGACCTTAAAAAAATGCAAATTTTATGCGAGTACAACCAACTGAAGATAGCCAATATGCCTCAGTATGCAATAATATATTGCTTTACCAGTTTTCCCTTGCAGTATATTCTCGCACACATCATAATGGAAATCCCTGCTGCAAGACAGCTGCCATGTTCAACACACTCAAGCCAAGCATAAGGACAAACTCTGGCTTTCAGTCCATGCTGCAGCTTTGGGACAGCTCGATAAACACCCACAAACCCTTTTGTTGTAGCCCCCAAAACCCCAAGCAGATTTTCAAGCTTTACCGCAATCACAATTTCCACAGGGCCTCCGAGAAACATATTCGCCAAAAAGATAGGAGTGTTAGCACTGCTGTCATTTTTTGATTATCAAATCTGATGAGACAGCTACTGATGTGGGAGCGAACAGCGGGGATTACTGTATTCTGCAGGATTGTAGTATAGGCAGGCGTTTGCCGAGGTCTAATCTTAGCCATTTTGGAGATAGGAAAAACCAAACATGGTATTGGTATCTGATATTTGTATATGTTGTTTATCAGGCAGTTTGGACTTTGACAGGAAAACTCATGGGGAAAAGAGAGAGGGATGACATCCGATAAAGTATCCCAGGCTGATTTTAAACCCCTAGGGATGCAGGTACCTTGTTTAGTCTGGCACTAAACAAGTAATCTCACCAACATATAGGTTTCTTTCAGTAAGAAGACTGAAACATTGAACAGGTATAGCAAATAAAATACTGATGGTAATTCTATCCTAACTGAACTTGACACTAAAACATACTGGAGAGCTATAATACCCGCTCTGATTGGCAGGCGGTGACAGCTTCTCTGATTCATACTGTAGGATTCAAACCTGCGAGTGAAGGCAGAAAAAACAACGTGTGAAAACCCATGCTGCAAACCTGGCAAATCAAGATTTACATGGTTGCTTTAGGGGGAAGTGTCAATCATAATCATGGCGTCTTGTGATGCTATTGCTAAAAATAATAGCGGCTTGTAAAAGTGAATGTATACATACTGATTTTAAACAACCCTGGAAAATATTATAATAACCGTATTTGTAACTATGCAGCTAAAGTTACAAATACTGTTATTATAATAATATGGTACGGCAACATGGTGTGACATACTTTCCCTTAAAGGTCCAATATGTAATATATTTACTGTAATTTATCCAAAAATGACCCCAATGCGTCATCAGATATTAAGGAAACATGCTAAGTTGAAATACTACCTTTTCTGACAACAATGCTAATGCCAGTATTTTCTCCTTTTGAACTTTCCTTTCCGTGACGGAATCTCTGTTTGTGTTTTGGCCTGTATGTTGTTATCAACAGTTAGTACAGCCGTGAAAGCAGCAAACAAACAAACAGGATCAACGAAAATATATTCTACCCGACCTAAGAAAAACCGGCAGGTTTCTAACCGTTGTCTGACCAGAGACGTAACAAACCCTGGATAAATATCGGAGATGTATTTGAAAGATGGAGACAGTTTAGAGCCCAAAAAGGACGCCAAGTTAGCTAATTTTCTCCTGAACAGGTAAGCATTAGCATCAGGTTAATTTGTCATGGCTACAAGGGACGGGCATTTTATGTCATTTCAACATTTGTGTACTCGCATTGAATTATACAGCTAGAGTACCCAAGTTGGTTACTCGCTAAAACAATTGAGACACAGCTAGTAAAGTGATCCCAACTGGTCCTGGCTAGAGGGGGTCCTGGCTAGAGAGGGGGGGCTGTAAATCGGAAAGAGAGGACCCTGAGTTTGCAGTGTGTTTGTGATTGTTGCCGTAATTCTAAGCCAATAAATTGTCTTCAGTCCAGTGGAGAGGACGGCAAGATATTGTTATTTTTAGTGGTTCCTACTGTAATTCTAAGCCGATGAAGTGTGTCTGTCCGTTGGGTGCAGAGGACGGCGAGGTTGTTGTGTTTTTAGCGGTTCCTACCGTAATTCTAAGCCTAGGAAGTCTGTCTGTCTGTCGGGTGGAGAGGACAGCGTGAGCACATACTTTTCTGACTGTCAATATAGCCAGCATCTAACGTTAGCTACTCTGCTGTGCTGTAAAGTACTGTCTGGCTATGTGAGACAAGCGTCTAGCAACATTGTTGTGGATGCTGCGATCTCAGCGGGGCAATCTCAGTGAACTTCAAGTCTGGGGAGGAGGAGGTGGGGGCGACAACTCTCTCCAGTATTTTGAATTTGTACTGCAGTAACTAGTAACACTAGCTGTCAGTATTACATATTGCACCTTTAAGGCTTTTTATGCGTCATGAGTTGCATTGATTTGTCTTTCCTTATTTATGTGGCCGCAGTGGAAATTAAACCAATATGATAAATTATTAAGGTTTGTCTGTTATTTGTGTGTGGGTGTCTTTAAAGCAAGCGAATGGATATTGGAGGCTGATATTCTTATTGCAGCTTAAAAGTGGTCACACTGGTATGTAGTAGTAAAGTGCTTTGCCTGTTTTTATATCTAGGGATTTTACTGCCCCATGAGGCTGTTCAATCAGAGTTAACTCTGTCTGGAACTGAATTACAGGGCAGCCATCTCTCTGAACACACACACACACACACACACACACACACACACACACACACACACACACACACACACACGCACACACATATCTGTACTGTATATACGCACAAACACTGGCAATCCCCCACCTCCAAGCACACACACACACACACACACACACACACACACACATACACATACATGTACTGTATATACGCACCAACACTGGCAATCCCCCACCTACAAGCACACACACACACACACACACACACACACGCACACATACCTGTACTGTATATACGCATAAACACTGGCAATCCCCCACCTCCAAGCACACAAATGCACACACACGGACATGCATGGTCATAAAGTGCACTCACTCTCTTTTGCGCTCTCACTCTGGACAGAGTGATAGAGGGTGGTGCAGAGAGTGATCAATATGTTTGTGCTATAAATAGCCGGCAGCGCAGTATGGTGCTAAGGAGGAGGGATGCAGGGGTAATATATTTGATGAGGGGGGACCCAGTGGTGCTCAGCATGGAAATGTTGCTGTGCATTCACAAAGCTTTACCGGGGATGGCAGTATTACAGCTATTTGTTACCTGGCCAAGGCTTTGGAATGCATCTGAAATATAGCAACGCAGGACAGCATGAAATCAGGTGCCATCTGTATGGTCGAAGTATGGCAATCATTTTTTTGGAAGGGGAAAAGATTGTTTGCCTTATCATTAAGGCAACATTCCTTGAAATCTGCAACGCAATGAGAAGTATTTATGTATTGAAATGCAGCACAATATCAAACAATGTAGCCAAAATATGGGGTCATGGAAAGTTTTATGTTACATCAGCTAAACGCTAACATCAGCATGCTAACAAAGACGATACTAATGCATGTTAGAATAATGTTCTAGAGGTAGGATTTAAGATTATTTTAATAATTTGCTCAACTAATAATATTTGTTTAGTCTTTCAAATGTAAAGAAACCCATAAAAATTCACAAATCATAAAGATAATCAGTGATAATGATGATCAAAGATAATGTAAACATGAGGGGAACACCAAAATCATTGGAATTCATCCACTATACGGCTGGATATTGTTTAAAAAATTACAGTACCAGTACCAATACCAATACCATTAAGGTGATACCGATACCAATAGAGTACTACATTCAATTATTTATTTTTTCTAGTTAATTCGATACCCATCATGGCAGCTACAGTCATGTGAAAAAATTAGGACACCCATGCTAAAGTTGACTAAAAAGAGGAATAAAAAAAATCATCTTTAGGAAATTGATCTTAATGCCTTAATTAAAAAAGTGAGGAAAAATCCAACCTTTAATGACAGCAATTTTGTTTGTGAATGAATAATGTATCGTAAATAAATAAATGTTCTTCCTTAAAATACAGGGGGCATAAGTAAGTACACCCCTATGTTAAATTCCCATAGAGGCAGGCAGATTTTTCTTTTTAAAGGACAGTTATTTCATGGATCCAGGATACTATGCATCCTGATAAAGTTCCCTTGGCCTTTGGAATTAAAATAGCCCCACATCATCACATACCCTTCACCATACCTAGAGATTGGCATGGTTTTATTTCGGTTAGCCTAATAAGTACCCCATGCCAAACAAAACCATGAATGTAAACCTACCATCATTGGTGCTAAAGGGAGGGTCAGGGGATCACCAACGTCATTAGGTATCATCTTCTGGGGACCATGGCTATGTGTACAAAATTCCAAGGCAATCCATCTGATAGTGAAAGAGATATTTCAGTCAAAGTGTCAGACTGTTTGACCAACTGACCGATATTATCAACCCTAGACCATTCTGCTGGCCAGGCTGGGAAAAAAATTATCAATCTACTTCCAGTTGCCTTGAGTATCTCCAACAACACTAGAAACAATACATAATCTGACGCCATGTGTCAATGTGTTTGAATACCCCGTTGCATAACTTGTACCTACTTTTCTCTCTCCGACCTCATTTGGTGATGGCGACAGTGTAAAATTACAGTGACCTCTTGGTATTTAGAAAATACCAGGGAACGAGGCTCTGGTTGTTCCCTCTATAATTTTCTCTCATTTTCCAGGCATATCACCATGTCCATTACCATGAGTCAGCCTTTCAAAATAGCTATAATCGGACATATGGCATGAAAGTTGTCACGTTCTGCCCTCTGATCAATTATCAGAATGGGAGAAAATGCTTTTTAAAAACACATTTTATTTCAAGGTGCATACAAAGCCTTGAACGCTGATTCTCAACACAAATACAAAAAGTCCCAAAAAACATCGAGTCAACTGCACTTACGTATTATGCAAATATGCTTCAACTGAACTGTAATCACAACAGACAAGGCCCCTCAGGGAGTGATGACAGATGTCAGCCTTTGATTATAAATGTCAGCTCGGAGAAGAGCACTGTCCCGGCTGCCCAGACACACTCAGGCCTTGATTTTTCATCCAGACAGAGGCCAACATTTATTTTCTCATTAGTAACGTGTAATCACTGTTGAACCACACTGTCACGTGTTATATTTCAAAAATATTTTTGATTGATGATCCCTTCAATGTAGGTTTTCAAGGAAATCGTCACACTGAGATGTCTTAGGGGGAAGCAGGAGGGCTTTTAATTAAAGGCAACTCAACTGATCACACTGACATGTTGCAGCTGAAAGAAACCCTTTTGAAAGCTGGAAGGCATTATGAACACCTGAAGAGCAAATTGTAGTTGTCATATTTTTGATCTGTAAATTGCAAAGTTAGGTCTGCCTGCAACTTAAATCAATACGGTTTTCGTGGAAAGCCAAATGAAAATGATTTATTCCATGATTTGCATTTGCTTTCACTTGAGCAGCCCAAGTAGCCTCAAGGTGCCTTTTTGGTGGTCTTTTGTGAATGTTGCTCTTCTGGTTAGTGTGAGTGCACCCCAAGTGATTCATGTAGAGCAAAGATACCTCCTATAATATGCTTAGAAGAAGTTGACCTAACGCACTAAATGGTTTGCTGCAAAGAACCATCTGAGAAGCCATCATTGGAAACAGTTTGGAAAAGGGCAGGCACTTTCAAAAACACCTGGCAGGTGATTGGATGAACTATCTGTCTATCACATCTGCCATTGTTCTTTTGAACAAACAGTCGCACACACCTAACATCCATAGCTGCCAGTATCACCTCGCCGGACGCTCATTGGCACTAGTTAGCTGATAGTTCAGACACAAACGCATTACTTGAAGCCTGACAACATTTTATGATCTTCATTATTCATCATTATGATCTTGTGATACTGCGAGAATCCAGCTGCCATGCAAGGTACAGAAGAAGGGCCCCTTATGAATTTTTGCCCCTGCTCCTTTGAACTTTGAAATATTACAGCTACTTAATCCTCACAAGTAGCCATCTAAATGTTTTATGTGTGTTTTGTATGTTAATTTAAAACGTCTCCAGCTTTGAGCAGCTCGAATATATAATTTTCTTCTTGGTCCACAGCACCCAAACTAAATGTGTGAAAGTGACCTTAGAGAGCCTGTACATTTTTTGTTACTCTTTTTTTAAAAGATTTTATTTTCAGGTTTATATATGTAATGTATACAAACATGTCAGTACACCAACAGTATAGCGACATAACAAAGGGCACTTTTTTTTTTCTATATGAAAACAGGATCAGAGAAAATAGTGGGAAGGACAGCCGGCAGGTGGGTTGTTAAAAAAACAATGAAAAAACACAAAAACAATAGGAGTTAAAGTCTGTGAATGAAGCAGGCAAATCCGGCCTGAGCCGAATCATATCCTATTCAGCAACTTAAAGCTCCCCCTCCTACCTGGTTACTGGCTTTTTTATAAAGGAAACAGCTGCACGCAATAATTTACCACAAAGCCCGATGTAGATAAGTGCTGGGTGATCATGCTAATCCTTGCTCTTTGGAAATGGACGCTATAGTCCTACTAATACAGTACATTCACTTAGCAAAAAGGGCATTAAAATGCATGGCTGTTGATTTTAAGCAAGGGGTAGGCATATAATATTAATTCACCATTCACACCTGTGCAATTGTAGTATTGTGTATCAACAAGTACATTGTTGCAGAGTATTTTAGCTTATATACTTCTCACACAAAACAATAGAATTGCCCTACAGGCCAGTTAGGGTTATCTAAATGTCAATCACAATATAATAAACAACTCCATATAAATATTTTACATTCCCTGGTGCAATAACTTATAGATCAATTCACTAGAAGCAACAGTGATGCCAGGAGTTGCAATAATGGCTCCTCATGATACTGTATGATTCAAATTGGCAAAATATATTATTATTTGAGGTTAGATATTTTTATATTTCATGTTTAATTAATTTTTGCACCCAACAATTGTTTGGATAAAATGTTGATTATATTCAGATACTTAGATTGTTGAGAGTTTTAAATGTGTTGATAGTTAGACTTAAATAGTTTCCATACATGTATATTCATTGCTTGCACTGCAAATGTGATGTACCGCACATATCTCATGTTTCCTGTCAAATCATGTTAAATATGATATTACATTGTATGAATAAAAAAATCTTAAAAGTCTTACCCACTGTTTTGCCGTCTGCTACTGCATCCGCAGCTTGTGTGTGGAGTATATTTTAAAGCTTGTTTCAGAGGTGGATTACATATCTGGGTCTTAATCCCCTGTCTTCGGCCGATGGTGTCTGTATTCAAGATTTCACAAGGGGAATCTAGGAATGTTTTATTGAGCAGTCGCCGGCAGCTCTCTCCAGTCATGTAACACAATCACTTCAGACTGATGTTTTGTACATCTCTTGTTTTAAACAGCTTAAGTGGGCATCCCACTGGTTCATTTCTCCCTCAGGTTGTTTCACAGGAGAAAATGTTGCATTTATTTGGCTGAAACGGGGAACAAAGTGGGATTCACAGGCAGTTTTATCACAGTTACATTGTCTTATAAAAACAGGTTTGGTTTCAGTTTTAGGGTTGGGAATATGGTTCACGAGCTTTTGGGGCTCATCCATTATAACCACTTGTGTATTCATCAGTATGGAGACAACTGTCAGATCTAAATAAGATGCAGTCATTTTATTCCCCAAAGGAGAGTCATATAATCCTCTGAAAATAGGAACACCACTATCCTCGCCCTACTTTTCACACCATACTGTATACATGGGTCTGTATACTTTTATGGACATATATGTGCATAGATTTAATGCAAATATATTTTCAGTAAGGAAATGACTAAGTGCAAATGTTATGTATTGACTTGAATCCATGCAGAATGGGAAAATGGCCCTCTGCTGACAGATCAATGTGAACACTGAACATGATTGTAACGATGCGAGGAATTGCAGTTGATAAAATGTTTTCTTGAAGTAACACATATAGTGCGTGTGTTAGTTAAGGCTGTTCCTCTTCATTTGATAGTCCATCTACCGTGTTAAATATATTGTGTCATTATATATTGATCTGTTTGAATTAAAAAAATAACCTGAATGTGTTTGTGAACAATGTCAACGTAGATGAGGACAAGACCACGTGGGTTTGACTTCATACAAGCAGAACACAATTACCTCAAGTAATTGCTCATCCAAGAAAATAAACACAGTATGACATTGCCTGGAAGCCATTATGATTGCATTTTTATCAGCCGCCTTCATGACTTTAAAAAATTCTAATTCCACATACTGAACATATTCAGCAGTGCTACAGACCAAATATTGATAGACCATAGTCATTCAGTCTTAAGACCGAGTGCAGATAATGTTTTAGCGTGTATTCATTTGTCATGGTTGATACAATGGTTCCATTCTCTGCAGTGCTGATAAGAAAGCTTGTCACTGGAAGGTGGATGCTTTGAATATGCTTGGCAGTTAAGGAAATCTGTAATGAAAAAAATAAATTCATATAAAGTACTCTGTCCTCAAACTAAAAGACAAATGTCCTTGAGCATCACCACCCTCCTATTGTTCTAGCAGAGAAACATGTTGGACAGCAGTGTAGGTCTGTGGCAGTAGTAAGCCGCTCTTGTGATTCTCACTACAGCAATGTTTCCCACTTGTTGTTGGCATAAATAAGAATCAGATGAAGAATAATAATTATATGGTACAAATGTAGAATTTGATTAGAAGCATTGATAGGAAAGGAACATACTTTATACCATCACAGATGCTGTGATTTTGCAGCCATTCTTCTGTAGCACACAGGTCAAATTTTAAGTACTATATTTGAATGAAGACATAGTATTTAACTCTGCCAATCAGAGGTCATATAACAGCAGCATCTAGCCAAGAGCTATGTCAATCAGAAATGTTAACAGGGTTTAATGCTGGCTCCACAGTAGTGTTGATCTTAAACTCTGAAATGTAAAATGCTAAAGAGGATCAAGTGTATGCTTTAAAGTCAGATTTTACAATCAAGGTAAATAGTGACTCGTTTGTACCGTTAAAGTCACACTGTCTCACTTTTTGTGTGAGGAAATATAAACTCCAGTGGTACTGCAGCTATTGTTGTTTTTTTTCTCTTTTTTTTCCATTTTTCATAGGAGGATGAAACCATTTCGGTACATGTGGCAAACAACATCTACACTTCAGGCTTCTGGGTGGGCGTTTCCCATTGACTGAAAACTGAGACTGGCGTTGCTAGGAGACACGTTGATACAATGGATTTGAAGTGCTTGTTTTAACAAGCCCACAGTGTTGATTATCCACCATTTGTTATCTTTGGGGAGGACACAAGGACAGCAGTTTGTATTCCAATTGGAAAGTGGAAGCTAGCAAGCTAGGATAGCAATAGCTTCTGGAAATTGGATGCAAGTTAGCCTTCTAAAGTTTTAATGATGCCACTTTTTGTTCACGTTATTTAAACATCTGCTGAGTCATTGCCGGCTCCCGCATACTCAGTGTGGTGTTTGTCACACAATATACAAAACAGGGATGATTACTGACGCTGTCATAGGTCCAGATGTAGTGACGGAAAATGACCAGACTGTGAAAATTTACAGCAACAGGTAGTCACTACAATGTGTTTTCAAACCCCTTAACTCGCTGGCTTGTTAAACCAAGATAACTTGCTGAAAATGTAACTAGGCAAATGTCTGAACTGAGGAGAAAGCTTCTTAGAGGGAATGACATTTCTAATCACAGCTATCTTTACTCATATTGTCTCTTATTGCAGATAAAAGGTGTGTAGACTATATGCTGCATCAATCATACAAAAAGCACTTGAGGATGGATGGGCGACAGCTTAAAAGCCTTAGGTAGCCCAATGTCTTGCTGTATACCACATCTCTTATTTTGAGCGCTAAGTCCACAGAGCAGCAGCACTCTAAAAATAAAAGACTGGGCAATTGCAACTGCTACACTTAAGTAATGGTAGGCGTTACACACTACAGATAAAGGAGTAAGTGCTTGCAAGTTGGGCCAACTGTTAAAAAAGCAACCCACGAAGATCCCCAACTAAATTGGTTGAAATTAAAATAAAGTGTGTGGGTCCAGACTTGATACTTTTATATCATAAAATCCGAATAATGAGAACGGTTATTAGTTTACTTTATTTCCGATTGACATTCACATTTTTCAAATCGTCGTGGGAGCTGTTCTTCTTTCCCTTTTCACAAGCAGTGCTGACAACATCTGGTCCGTTGGCTGTTCATTTTTCACAATCCTTTTGGGAGGGTCACTGTGGCAGCTTGGAAGAGCAGGTTGGAAGAGCAGACCACACGTCCCCTTTCCCGGTTCCTCCTGGGGGAGAGCCACCTGTCCTCGGGGCAGCTCAAAGAAGTTGTAATCCCTGAAAAATCCTGGGTTGGCTCCGGGTTCTGCGCCCGCTGGGACATGTCAACCACAAACTCCTTGTGGGGCATAAATGCAGACTTTGTGCAGACCAGTGGGGTTAAGATATCGGGCCCTATTTTAATGATTTAAGCGCACGGTGTGAAGCATGTTTCAAAAGGGTTGTACTTAATCAATCATAGGTGTGTTTTGGGCGCAACATGCAATAAACCAATAACAGTTTCATCTTCCAGTCCCTTTAAAAGCCAGGCGCGTTTGTACCTTGGCGCATTGCTATTATGATGGATTTGCTGAGCAGGAAGGAGAGGTTTTCAGGAGAAGAAACTGATCTGCTCGTGCGTGAAGTGAAAGTGCACAAGCAGCTCATATCATAATAATACTTTACATTACAACATTTACATTTTTTTAATCTTTTACATGTTTTTGTGCTGCTTCGCCTCCCTGTGTGTGTAACAAGCATAGTGCTGTGCACGAGCCTAGGCGCATTTTACTAATGCGCTGTTAAAATAGCAATGAAATGCTGCATTATTGACTATTGGTTTTTGTTGGTCAACAGCGTGATCACTTTCCGCTGCCTCAAGATAGCATTACGCCAAGAATGCACATGAACACACCTCCCTGTAAGATCAGCACGCCCAGAATGCACATGAACACACCTCCCTGAAAGACCAGCACGATTTGGGCGCACAGATGGGCGCAGGTGCATTTGGTATTTAAACGACGTGGGCGCTGGACGGGAAATTGACAACTGCGTTGCGCTGCTCCGGGTGCAAGATAGGGCCCATCATATTAGTTTTCAATGAGATGCTGTAGATTCACCCTATTTGCCAAAATGCTCATTATTAGTATGTGGGACTATGATTACTTGGATATATTCATACACAAAATGTGGCATTGAAATGGATGAGTGAAGTTCAAGGCCATCTCCCGCAGCAATAACGCTAATGATGGCTGAATCCCTTCACTAACTGCACCGACTTCCCGTCAGCCAATTAAAATAAAATATTTACGTCTGATGGCTTTCTTGCTATCCATTCTCCCTAACCTCAACTGCTGGCATGTGGGGCTTTTAATGTGAAAGTTAAATTAGTCATCTTTTAGCTACAATTGTGCAGTATTCAAGGCTGGTGATATAGTTTTCACTCCTTCATTTTATGTCTAATATTGTGTGTTTTTTTTATTTTTTGGGGGGGCTTTTCTGCCTTTATTTGACAGGACAGCTATGTGAGAAAGGGGGAAGACATGCAGGAAATCGTCACAGGTCGGATTCGAACCCTGGACCTCTGCGTCGAGGCATAAACCTCCAAGTATATGTGCGCCTGCTCTACCCACCTAATATTGTTTCTTCCCACCTATTTAAAAGCTGATAATGAAACGCTAATTCCCTAATCCCTGCTCTCTGCTGGTGTGACTTCCTCTCTGAAATTATGGTGATAAACAACAAAGTGATGAACAAGAACAACTGACAAACCAGTGAGTCTGGTTCATTCTAAATGCCAATACCTATATTTGCAAGAAGAACAACACAAATGGATAGTGATGCAATATCACAAACTGGGGACCTACGATCGGTTCATGCATCATTTTAAGTGACACATTGCTCAATATAGGTATACCCTATCGGGAAATCAATACACCCATTGTAAAAATAAAACTTTGAGGTAAAAACAAGAATGTTTCCAAACAAATAGCTTGGTATACAGAAACACATCGAGGTTCTCGAAGGGAAAAATATTCAACTCTTTCTTTTTACTTCACTCCTTCTTTTCTGTCTATTTTCTTTGCAATATGCTTGATAGCTGTAGGGTGCTATGAGGCTAGGTCTGTGAGGGTGTATTAATGAAAAAAGTACCTGCACCAAAAACCATTTATCAGATCACACTGGCTAGCTGACACAGGGAATGGAGTGTGTGCGCGTTGTGCGTGGGTGGATGTGTTTATGCTTCTTTGTATGTGTGTTTACGCTTAAATGTTGCCAGTGTGACAGATTCATCACAGGGGACATAAATGAGCTGAACTCAAACTGTGGAGGGGCATAAGGGGAAAAGAATGGGTGTTAACTGTGGAAAGAAAACAAGGAGATGGAGTAGGAGAAAAGGTGGGAAAAGGTACTCCAAATGCTGGACAGCTAAACAGGAGCAAGTGATGATAATGTCTGCATGTACTTGCTTATACATGTGTGAAAAGTGTGAGAGCTTAATGGGACTAAGTCAGAGAGTCGGTGCAGAAATCCCTCTAGTAATGGCTTCAAGGAGCTGCCATCACTGTCTGCATCACTTCAACTGAGGGTCGTGGTATCCCAGGATGCAGTTTTATAGGCTCATGTGTCTCAAAGTGTGAAGAGTGAAATCGCCTCACTGCTGCTGAATTATTATAGGGGATTTTACATTTCACTCTCAGAACATGTGTGCACAGTGCTTTTGTGTTGCAGCAACAACAAATAGGCAAAATACATTTTAATTATTTAATACTGTTATATTTGAGTATTGATGGGGCGTAATTTCCAATGGGGATGTTGTGTGACTGTATTTATGCCCCATTACTAATTAAAATCTCTCCAAATAGTGTCCTTGAGCAAGAAATTACTTTTATATAAGACTCGTAAGTCCTGCATTAGTTTCTACGATCACATATATTGCAAAACTTTTGTTTCAACATTTTGCAATTTGCCAGATAGGCTAATTAACATTTCCTCAATTATAATGGTAGCATTACATTTCCTTCAAATACAGTTGCTATGAAAACCCAATGATGATGATGATGCACAATATCAAATGCTGGCCATTTCTACCGTTACCCTATCAACCATCTGAGCCATTACAGTCAGGATATAGCCATTACTGACTACACGTTCTATAATAGCACCAGTAATTCTGCCATACAGCCCTCTATCCTAGCTGTTCATCCCACAATATTTCAATAACCCGCTTTCTATAACAGACTAGACAGTGCTATTGCTCAATTCCACTCTACCCTAAAACAGACACTTCTCTGGTTTATTTTGCATTTGAGCTGTACATACAAGTTATACTTTCAAAGTCAGATATGACTTTTAATTCCAGTGCTGCAAACACATTGAGACAGTTTTTTTTTTCTTTATTTGTGACAAAAATAAATCCTCTTACCACTTTCTAATAAATAGTTGTTTGATAATATCATCTCGCTGACAATCAAGACTAGAAGAATATCTATTGATCCTCCTTAAGTTAAGGGTAATTGAGTGCTTTCATTCCTATCCTACATCTTAGCCTTGCTGGAGATGTCGTCTCTCTCCAACAGTTTTGCCGTATAGCCTGATCTACTTTGATCTGAAGTGTCAGATGATCCTTTTTGGAGCTGGAAAAATTAGTTACTCTGGCTGACATCAGTTCTAAACATCTGGCCCATCCCAACTAGAACCACTTCCCTTCACTTCAGGGTGCAGGGTGCAGGGTGCAGGCAAGCTTTAAAGAGAAGATAAAAAA
Source organism: Sander vitreus (assembly GCF_031162955.1). NCBI lineage: Eukaryota > Metazoa > Chordata > Actinopteri > Perciformes > Percidae > Sander > Sander vitreus. The sequence continues at coordinate 5,244,209 of NC_135878.1, read as the reverse complement.
AAATCAAACAAAAAGAAGAAAAAACGTTCACCTCCCACCTCATCACAGGAAGTGCAGCCTCAGCAGCCGCCTATATGCAAAGATGCTGTAATGATAATGCAGAGACCAAAGAATGCTCGGAGCGCAAACAGCTGGCTCATTCTCACCGAGGATCATGGAGAGTCTTCTGATCTTTCTAATATATTCTGTAATTACTGATATGTCGACAGCCTGTGCGTGTGTGCGTGCGTGCGTGTGTGTGGTGAATGTGTCAGCAAATAATTCCAAACTGGTCCGATGTTAAGAAAGCAGAAAGTCAGCAAGTGAGCTCTTCCAGAAAAAGCAGCACGACAATAATTTGTGAAAATTGCAGTTCATTTAAATCCTCGTTTAGTTCTCTTTCTCTTTGTGAGTACATTTTACCTGAAAACGCAGCTCCCCCACTTGCATTACAGTGTCATAGACTTTTCCAGTCTATGACATCTGGGCTGATCGTGTGGGGAAACACCATCTTAATGCACATCTGTGGTCATGCGGGTAATGACTTATCTCTCTAGGAACAAGGTCTGGTCGGTTACTTTGTTGACACAGGAGATGTTGGTTCGCACACTGCACACCTTCTCACAGTTTGTAGTCCCACAGACCCCACGGGTGTATTATTATTTCAAATCAACTAACCTTTTTAAACACAATATATACATAAGTATTGAAGTCCTTCCTTTACCCCAAATGCTTACCAATTCCATACAGGTCACAAAACATAGAAATGACCATAAAGCAAATATTATATTACACCAAGTAGGGAAATATGTGATGTGTTATACTTTATATGGACTATTCATGGACAAATATATACATTTTCTATTTGTTTGCCAACAGACAAAGTAATCTACAATACAATTCAAAACTGCATTCTAAGGCAGAGTGTTTAGGAATAGTCCCCTAAGGATAATGACAATGCATTTAGTTAGGAGTTTGGAATCCCAGTGGTTGTTGGCCTTTAGTACTAATCTGGTAGTCTTCATTCGGTGTCATCAATCCAAAGGCAGAAATGATTTCCATCAAGTTCACAAACAGGCTTGAAAAGGGAAGGGAGCGTGCAGATAGAAAAATCAGCATCTTATCGATCACCAACCATCGACCACACAGTAAGCAAAGACAACAACCGAGCATAGAGAAAGTTCAAGCCGAGCCAGACAGAATATATTAAATTGAATCATTGTTATTATATTTACCCATATGTTGACCTTTAGAGGTAACTTGTTGGTAATTTGCTGCTGCTTTTTACTGCTAATATGTGCTGTAATGGACTTGAGTATAAGTGTTCCATTTACTTTTTGCTTTGTAATCATGTTTTATAGAGAAGCAATAGCTGGAGAATCATTTAATGAATTGTTAGGTGATGATAAAGATAAGAAAATTAAATCAGTAGAAGAAAAGCACTCACTTGTCTGTTTTCTCACACTATATCATCTTAAATTACTGAGTGGAAAAAACCATCGGGCCTGACTTTTTGTATTCCCTGTGTGCTGCTATCCACATACATATTTTATCATTTTAACTTCCATTTATTTTGATGGATCACTTACACATATCCTGCAAAGATTTTAAGATTTTGCAACATGTCTGAAAACGTTGAAAACTGGCATAGTTTCTTTCTCCAAATGCGTCACTTGGTGGTTTTCTGCTGGCCCTAGGGCCTGTTGTTTCAACTACAGACTACACATCGGCATATGGACACAAACAAGTGGACCGAGAGAGACAGACGCATATCTTTCTTTTTGTCAAATACAGACCAAACTCAGATGAAACTGTATAACTAGGCGGTGCTGATCAAATACAGTATCAACCAAGATTTTGTTTCTGCATTGCTTATTTCTCACCTAAAATGTTCTCAGAAACATATTTCATCTCACAGTTTAACTGTAATACGAGATTGTTTGTAGCCGGCCACCATTCTGTGTCAATACAGACGAGCTTGTGTTATGTCACCCACCATCGGGAGCATTTATTGGTAGTTGGATTTATGTTTTCTACCTTTTGAGTGAAAGGAAATATCACAGCTTCTGTTTTCTGTTTTCTCTAGACATGTAGAACCAATTTCAAAATTGTATGAGCCATTCTACTGCATAGACAGCCCAGTTTTATGAAATAACTTGTATATTTAAATTATAAAAATTAAATTATTATAAATTACTTCTTTAAGGACAAAATTCCTCTCAAACTCAAGAGAGTTTTTCCAACTCTATGCACATTGACAGGGGTTCAGTGTAGTGGTGTTCATGCCTGCTATTCAAGCATCTTAGATAAGAAATCTGTTGTGACTATTAGAGTGTGGCTCAGGCAGCATATTTCTGTCTGGACCCTGTCTGAGAGAGTAGTAACCTTGCTCGACCTGAACCCGACAGGCATTCTGTTTTTTAATGTTCGAACTGACCTGAGCATGACACAGTTGATGTAAGCTGAAGCACTGAGTTTGTGATACTGTTAATATTCGCCGCCTGAAATATCCTGTGTTGCATTGCTGTTATCCAAACTCTGGTAACTATTCTCCAACCACGGTTCTCGCAACCATTCAGCAACTGGGAAAATGTAGTGAAATAATTCTGAGATGCTTGATAAAAATGGACCATGGAATCAAATGTATGCAAAATGTCATACATTTTGCAAACGGTATTCTGTAGAAAATAATATATGGTCGAAAATAATTCTACAGTTGTCACTCTTGAAGCCTTTTTGTTTATAAAGGCTAAGGTATCTAATTTGGTATAGATATAAATGGATTACACCGTGTCTCAAACAGAAAGAAATCGAAAGACAGGTTCAAATATTTGAGACTCCAGGGATGCACTTCGTTTCTCTTCTCTGATGTTTGAACAGCCCCACAGTAAAATATCACTCGTAAAATAAGTCCCAGCTATGGCTCTCTTTGTTATCGTTCTTTGGTTTTTATGTGTCCAAGTGCAGTTTCGCCTTGGTCAGGTGATAACAAACCGGGCAGGGGAGAGATACATCTGTCTGGCATTTGTCAATGTGGGTCTAGCTGTGAAACATTGAGTCAGCTAAAAGGTTTAAGCTCCGTCAGCACCCTGCAGTGCCTTTACAGTTTAATACAAAGAGCCGAGACAGGCTGACGGAGAGAGCTGCAGCTGCAACCTTATAAAACACACAAACGGTCACACTTACCCAAAGACATGTTAAAGAACCACTATGTTGCACTTTACATGTTATAATCCCTCAATTATTCACAGCCACCGTTTATAGTTCATGGCAGTATGGTATTAAAAGAACCTTGTAGAGCCGAGAAGTTAGCTGTCGGTGGGTAATCCATCAGAGAGATTTATATTTTTTGACAAATTACATTTTTGTTGTTTACATATTTGCTTACAGTTGCTTTTGGGAACTCCTTGTTGGTGTGTTCAAAGACTTCCCAAGATCTGAGACTTGAAATTCAGCTGCAGAGCGGCACAAATGTCCCTTTTATTATCTCAACCCTAATGTGGCTGCCACATGCTGATATTGTAATAAGTCAAACAATTTGGATAGCTGCTGCCTTTTTGCAGTTTTTGTTCTTGCTGTTGTTGTCAAGGTTGCTTTCAGACGGAGAGACACAAATCAGGGAGTCCAAATGAAGCAAAATAAATTACAGAAAATGTAAAAAAAAAAAGAAGGTAAAAACAAAGTTTGTCTAAAAAAGAAAAGAAAAAAGGTTCAGATTGCGATGCTAGCTAGCCTGACTTTTATTCCCAAGTAAGGGTCAAGGGTCACTTCCCATAATGCAACTTAATAGCCTCTTTTTGTTAAACCCTGGTCAAATGTGATGTCCTGGAGATCTCCTTTACATAAACCCTGAACACAGGCACACAAACTATTGCAGACGCTCATACAGAAAATATATATGCACACTTCTTAGTAAGAAATACAAACAAATTAAGAAACTGAAGAAGCTGCTATTAAAACTGCATGATTGAAAGCATCCTATTAGCAGGTTGATGTGCAGTGTTGCCATTTTTAGCATCTAAGCATTTGGTGGAATAATCTTCCCAGTCATAATTTCACACGGACCAATGGAATAGTTTTTTAGATTTCTGTTAGAAATCCGGTGATAGCTTAAAGTAAGTCATATACATATTACTCCGATCCGACCCCCTTCTCAGCATGTGCACTCACAGTTTCACACACAAAGCGATACCCCAGTTTCTCCCAACCATATGTCTGCATGAATTTCAAAGGAGCTTTCTGTCAGTGGCACAGTACCAAGCCACAGGCCGTCCGCATGACGTATTCCCCCTTTCATCCTTTTGTATTCTGTTGAGTTATGTGCTTACTCATCCCTCGTATCTTCACTGGAGCTTGTGTTTTATGTTTCGGGAGGAAATATGAGGAGGAATTAAAATGACTCAGCCAGCTAGTGCAGTTATTGTCATGGAGTCACAATGGCACGAGTTGAATCTCAGTTCATTTGGTTAATTTTATGCTTTTGCGACTAGTTTTGTCTCTCGCCGCTCTAATGTGTGCTCACATTTGTGCAAACGGGGCATGGAGAAATTGCCTGCTCGAGGCACTGGTTTATCAGCGTTTCTGCTCTGTGAGTGTGATTGCTAATGGATTCTCCAGAGGTCTGGCAATGATCAAAGAGGTTTGGATGGAATTTGCACAAATAGTATTAATGAAGTGTTACAAACGACTTCTTACTTCTTGGATCACCTCAAAGCTGCATACAGATACTCATGAGTGGGGAAGGTTGCCATAATGCATTGGTCAAGACATTGTGTTGCCTGAAGATGTGACCAATTAAAGAAAAATTGGAAAGCCTTTTCACCAGCTCTGGTCCCATTACCTTGTACAACCATACTAAGGCAGACTGCATAGATGGTTAGTCATTATTTAATGGGCAGGCAGGAGATGGATGTGGAAAATGACATATGGACTAGAGGTGCATGCAAACGTGTGGTGGATGTTTGCATCTTAGTGGATTTCGGCTCTCTGAGTCTGTACTGCAGTGATATAAGCTAAATGCTATGGTGCAATGAAAATTTGACCATGCTGATCTTTAGCAGTTATGTTTACGATCTTCCCCATCTAAATTTAGCATGTTAGCATGCTAGTTGTTGTACTTGTTTGAACTTGCTTTGATGTCTGATAATTCAAAAGGGCATTAGCGAAGACCTGACCTCATCCAGTGATTGGGACTTGAGACAGTGAGGACTCTTGAGATTGCATACAAAGATTAAAAGGTTTTTGGGAAATGGAGAATGTCCTCTCTACTCGATAGATCATCAACTCAGTAAATATAATATCTGTAAAACCATACATCCTTCAGGGAAATGAATAAGGATTTGTTATATGAAAAAGACTTTCTTTCAACTTATCCCTATCTGATCTTATGACTCACTTATGACACACACATATCATTCTTATAGCACTTAACTGTGTGCAAATGTAAAAGCTGTTGTAGCACAAGCTTGTGGTGGTTCATCTGAAGCCTTTGGCCTTTTAAAAGGTTACTAAATGCACGTCAGTCCCCACAGTTTTGTATAAAAGCAGCTACAACAGGCCAAGGGTGCAGGTTTATTTTGGCTGTCAAGATGTTTAAGTAGGTCTCAGTGAAAGGTTAAAGCCAGTAGGTCAAGACACACAGGCTGATGGATGTCTGCTGCTTGCAAAGGAAGACGCCATACAAGTGATAGGAGACACATGGACAGAGACAATGAATCTGGAGGGTCACAGTCGTAAATCTTACCTTTTTAGGGACAAGGACTGGTAATAAGGAGCTGGTCAAAACTGGGACATGATGGAAGGGGAATTTAAAATACATGGAGTGTGATGTAGCGACTGTGGAACATTGGACCAACTCGAATGTGAGATTTTTGAAGTTGTGAGAAGTTTGTCAGCACTGTAATTAGACTCCACTTTCCATAAATAAAAGCCTACACATCTTCAAGGGGAGGAATACTTTTGGTATGGAACATTTGGTCTGGAACAGACGGGTAGGGACAAAAACTTCATTGTTGCCTTTTTAGTTCGAAGTGTCGGTGACCTGTGGGCAAAAGTCAAAACCAAGATAATTCTGGTGACTAGCAGCAAGTCATGTTGTTCTGAACCGGAGGATTTTATCGTCTTTATCGCCAACATTCAATAGCCTTTTGATTGTTCAAGCCAATCGCAATACCAACTGCCACTTGGACCAACTGTGCTACCAACTGGAACTCTCCTCAGGCTGGCACTAATGCCTTCCAAATAGGAAAACTGTGTGGGACAGTTAAAATCTGGGATGAAATTTGGTCAATAAATGAAAGTATAGTTATCTGCAGGATTACAGGAAACCCATGTTTCCTAATGCTCCATGTCATACTCAAATAGTTTGATAATGCAGACAACTACAGTGATGCTTTCTAGAGGGTCAAGTGCATCAAATCCCCAAACTGGGAATGAACAAATAAAGAATGAGCTCCATATGAGGTACCGAACTGCCAATGTACAAACTTGATGTTAGCTGAAAGCTAGCTAGCATTAAAGGCACCGACCATGCCTGTGTGTTCAGCTCAGCCTCTGACTGAACTCAGAACTTACCAGAAATTCCAGTTCTTCCTGTCATTCCTCTCCACTCTCTCGCCTCTCTCCCTAATCCCATCATGTTATTGACTTTGAATGCATTTAGGCCACCGCTAAAATTAGCTTTCACATTCAATCTGAACAAACATTAAGAAGAAACCCTAGCAGTGGATAAGTTTAAATAGCATGTTACCAGCTAATGAAGCTTAGCATAAGTTCAGCCATCTTATGTTACTCACTCATTCTCATTCACGTCACTCTCCCTCTCTTCCAGCTTCACATTACTAGCTGATTAGGGGGCGTTGACTTGTTTAGTTAAATCAACCAAGTTTATCCACAATCTCTATCGGCCAATCACATATTTAAATGTTTTCCTCTCTGTTCAGCATGAATTGTTGCGACCCTCCTCCTCTCCATTCACCTCCAGTTCATTAATTCCAGCTCCCAGGTCTGAGCTTACCAGAGCTCGCTCCTCTTCTCATTCATCCAGCTCTCAGCATCCTCTACATTCATCACCATCACCACCAGTGTCTAGACGCCATCAGGGGGGCATCCTACATACTCACGGCTTCTCGACCCCCTTTAAATATGATGACGTCACGATGGGAATAATATGATGTCACGATTGGGTCTAATCGCCAAAGACATTGACGATCATTGATCGTTATTGTGCACACGTCAAAAAATAATTGCTCACTCAAAATGAGGTCTCTCCTGATTGAAATGGAAGGTTCTAGGTGCTGCTTGCCTGTAGCCAATGCTACAATGTTACAGAATTTAAAAATGTAACACATAAAAAGTAAAAACTATAATAAAGAGCCCCATAACAATATAGAAACCTTCATAGAAAACCTCCTTGGCTTTTTGTCCAATAGCACAGTAGCAATCTTTGGGTCCAGAATAAATGTCTCCAAAATGGTCCCATTCTGAAAGTATGAATACACAATTACCATGTAAAGTAGTCCCAAACAGAGTTGTACATTACTTTGTTCAACATGATTTTATGGAAACAAATTAGCGTGGTCATTGGCAGAATAAACCTTTTTACATCCTGTATTATAGGCATTGAACTATTGGACTTGTGACAAGCGCACAGCATAGGGCTTCACTTTTCCTGCTCCCTTTCCTTGTTGGTAATATCAGACTGAATTGAATGTTCTGCCTTGCCAGTTCACACTCACACACTACTAAATATAATTTGCATTTTCATTTTGCAGATGAAACTACAGCTCATGAAGAGAATAGACACAGATGGTGGAGGTTTTGAAGGTTCCCCTTCTATAGAAAGTCTTCATGCTGGCTTTGCTCCTCGTACTGTAAGTCCTTGTTATTACCTACCCAGTCTGGGTTATTGTATCCATCGCTTGCATACACAGAAATCCCACAAGTTATGATGACTACTTTTGAAATCCAGGTGCACAGGTAAATCACTTTAAACCACCCCGACAATGCCACAAGAATGTTTTCCGGCTGTGATCGGCTTAGTGTAAGGACAATGTAAGGCAAAATAATATTTTTCAGGTCAAGAGAAAAGAAACATATTTGACACCTGTCTTGTCAGACACAATTAGGACATCATGATCGCGTCTACACAGCAGCATTAAAGCGTGGGGTGATGTTTGAAACCAACTCTTTCAGCAAAATACAAACAGCTTTCTCATTTAAAAAAAGATTATGTTCCCTTCTAAAGCCATATATATATATATATATATATATAATAAAACAATCAGACATGCATCAGAGAGAAAACAAAGAAAAGGAAATGCATTAAACTCCTCATATGCAGTACATGTTAAATATGTTTATTCTATTAAAGCAGCAAAAGTGAGTTTAATAAGAGGCAACAGTAAAAAAAAAGCAAAACATAATATACAGTAAAAAACAGTAAACCGTCATGGCAAAATATAATAAGTAAACCGATTGAAAGGTTGAATACACAGTAGTATTGCACAGATGGAATATTAATATTACACTGTTAATTAAACATTAACATTGCACATGAGTGAGTTAATAATTTACATGAGGTAGTTTTTATCTGTCTGAGGATGTCCAAAAATAGGCATTTTTCATCTGATACCTTGATACTAACAGCTAAAATCTTTTATTACATTAGATGCTAAAAACTTTAGATTTGTACTTCCATATCTTGTTTTGATTGGATTGTGCTGTCCAGGGAAATGTACTTGTCTTACTTGTGTATATCCTTTAAAAGTAAAGAACTCTGTTCGTGACTATTTAGAAGAATCGTTTCAATTGCAAATGCTTCATTGCATTGTACATGTTAAAAAATAATGGCTAAAATTGTCAAAGGTTATTCATTTTCTGGTTTCTCGACACATAGTTTTGACATGTTCTGTAATTCTTTCTGAGTAATCAGCCTGCCAATGATGCATATTGCAAAGAGACTGTGAGGAAGAGAGGGTGGGGAAAGGAAACAAGCATAGAATTGAGAGAGGAAGGGATGGGGAGGGAAAAAAAAGAAAGCTAAGAACAGCATGTGTTGTATCTCCCCAGCCGATATGTGGTGAGAGCTACTTGGAAGCCACTGCTAAGCTCCCTGAGAATGCCGCCATCACCCACTGGGGAAGCGGAGTAATTACAGAGAGCTTTTGTCCCCATTTGCCTACGGGAATAAGCCTAAAAACCCGGCAGCTCAGGCACTAGATGATAAAGATTCACCAAATTTGGTTAGAGCTAGTTATCTTTTGTTGTTTACATTACATGCTAGTGGGTTTAAACACACTTTTCTCCAGGTTTTGTCCCCTTGTGTTGACATATGGAGTGTAGTTTAAGCCTTTTTGCCTTCAGAGTGCAGAAGCAGAATCTTTGTACTGTGTGTATCGCAGTGACTCAGGAGCGTCCATCTGGCAGTGTCAGGAGTACACCTGGAAGTTATAAAGTAGTCAGGGTGTGGAACAGTTCCTGCTTTGTATGCAAACAAAAACATCTGTATGTAGTTCTTTTCTTCTGTATTTGGCTGAGAAACATGTTTGGACTCTCAGTGAGGAAAATGTGCTTGTCCTCACTTCTACAATCTTTTGAAATCAATTTTTGTTTATTAGATCCCATATATACGGGATATGTTTGACAATGTCTATTAAGTTCTGTTTGCCTGCCTAACCAGGTTAGATGTAATGACAATGTATCAAACACTGAAGTGAGACAAAGTAACATGCATGACACTTGATGCTGTGCCATCTTCTCTGTGGTTCCAGGGCAATCGGTCCAAAAACGTCACAGTTAGATAGTAAATGCAGTAAACATATTCTTTGTAAATCTTTACAATCATTCCCCGAAAGAACCAAGCAGGCCTGCCTTGTTCCACAATCCAAATGTTCTTCAAAACTTTCCATTTTCAGAGAATAGCTTGCTAGCTCAAAGTTTGTTGATGTTTTCCCAAAACAACTGTTAATTCGCTAGCAATCGTGCACTAGCCACAATAGCTTGATTTAAAGCAACACTAGAGAACTTGTCCCTCTTCGGTCCCCCTACAGGTTGTCTCATTCAAGCTACAGCTCGCTCTATGCGATCTGGCAAATGCAATGGACAATTTCACTTCCAACCTGAAGGGGGACCAAAGCGGGAAAAGTTATCCAGTGTTGCTTTAAGTCCTCAATTAAATACAGTAAAGCACAGATATTTGTAATGAAAACCTGTTTGGACCTGCCGGGTCAGTGAGGTGAGAGAAGCAAAGTGTATGCGCGCTGTGCACACTCTACATTACGGCCAAGCATGCGCCCTTAAAATAGCATCTGAATAACGCGCCACTGACTTTAGACTAGGTTTTTCCTGGTCTGTGGCGGAACTGTTTTCTGAAACTGCAAAATAGCCTATGGAACGTTTGCGCCGGAACACGCCTCCTCTTTTTGCTGAGCCGCCCCCGGGATCGCAAGTTCATTCCCTAATTTACCGACGGGAGTCTGTGGAGGGAAAAGTCAGCTGTGCGTCGGGTGCAAAATAGGAATGATACATGCGTTGGTGTACAAAGTCAATGGCGCTGGGTGCAAGATAGGGCCCCAAGTGTTTAATAATCTAATCATTTCAGCTGTACTTGTAGGCCTATATATTTTTGGGTAGTTTAATTTATAACAAAAAATGTTGTGTTTTGTGTGCAAACATCTGAATTTGTAAAGTAACTAGTAACTAAAGCTGTCAGAATAATGTAGTGGAGTAAAAAGTACAATATTTCTCTCTGAAATGTTGTGCAAAGTACCTCAAATGTTTACTTAAGCACAGTACTTGAGCAAATATATTTAATTACATTCCACCACTGGTGCTGTAAAAAAAATCAAATGAGAGAGAGAGGAGCTGTAGAAAAGGGTGTGCGATTGTGTAAAACCGACTGGCAAATATATCCTGTTGCTGTTACACACATTCTTGATTGTGTCATTAATCTGCGTTGGAACAATCTTCCATGGACGTAACAGATTCAAAGCCACAGCCAAAATGTTAGTAAAATCAATATCAGAATATTAGCAAAAGGCCACCTATCTGAAACATTCATAAGGATCCTGCAGGGCATTCTAGAGGAAAGTGATATGTTTGCCTGTGTGTGTTTGGGCGTTCACAGGTAAAAGCTGAGGCATTAACACTAGAGGATAGATACCCGAACTTAGCCCGTTGAGACCCGACGAGCCGGGCCGGGTTTGGACAGATATTTAGAAATGATGTTCGGGTTCGGGTCGGGCTTGGTCATATCAGAGCGATAAGGCATTGAACATTTTAAATTTAAAAAAGGTTATTATGTAGGTGCACGCCTGTGTTAACGTGCACTTGTTGCCCCGTGTGCGCTGATGCCTCATCTGTTGACATTTCCGAATGCCTTCCTACAGTTGCTTAATAAAAGCGGGCTTTCCACACGAACAAATGTATGTGTCATTAGTATGAAGAAAAAAAAATGAGATTTTAACTGTGTCAGGCTTGGGTCAGGCTCGGACATAAATATCTTAATGCCTGTCGGGCTCGGGACGGGTTCGGTTACTGCTATGTCGGACTCGGGCCGGGCTCGGACAGAAAAATGCGGCCCTATCCGCACTCTAATTAACACGTGTCACTCGGCTGTGGCTGTGTTATCCTCAAGATCTTCATCCTTCAAACACCAAGAAAAGATGTGACCTAAGCTGTAACTCAGGAATGCAAAGAGATGCCAATTGTCATAGTTGATTGTAGGCAATGCATTCTGAGAAGCTATTTCATAAAGCATGTATGTGCTAGCACAGCACATGAAGCCGTATCAACGTAGATCATGTAAAACTTGCCCTTAGGCGCGCATCATTCAGATAGATCAGGTTTAGATGTTGAGACAAGGTGTAAGGGTCAGCGGGAGAAGTGTGAGATTTCACGGGTGCTGTGTGTTCAAATGATGTAACATGTTAAAGATTCATATTATGTGCTTTCTCCAGTGAACTCTGTGTTTCCTGTGAGCCATGTTACACTCTCTGTGCACGGCTGCAGCAGATGTATAGAAATAATGATCACTCATTGAGTGGATTGTGGGGGTAGCTTAATTCAATGTATTGTATTTAGTTATGTAATTTAGCATGGGATGGAAAATGATAAATTGTTAATCATGTTAATCATCAGTTAAAGATACCATTTAAAGAGCCAGTATGTATATTAACATTTAACCGAAACAAACATCTTTTAACCAAAACATTGATGGCACATTGTGGAATTGTTAATCACTAGTAGCACTATGGAGCAATGTTTTTACCTGTGGTTCCCCACTTTGTTATTCTGGTGTGAATGTGCAAAAGCAGGGAAGAATAAGACTGCTACCTGGTAAACATGGATGCAGAGGTTGTGTTAAAATCTGAAGGCTGTCCATCATCTTCACGGATTAGAACACTGAGGGCCATCTACCCTAAATTTCAGTGATTCCCATCCAAGAGTAGGTAAAACTGAAAGTGTTTGCTCTGTAGAGCAGCAGCAGAGTTGCAGCGCAGAGTAGCAGGAGTCAGGAGAATTTACCGACAAGACGATTGCACAGGATTTGGTGTCAATTCAAAAAGAAAAAGCACAAATTGGGCAATATTTTGGAATTAAACAATTACCACTTATCGCCATAGGTGTCGCCTTAGAGAATGAAATGAGATTGTAACTTTAACCAAGTTGCTTTTGCTGACTAGACCGAACCACATGTGGAACCACTTTGCATGCAGCACAAGTACCAAGCACTTACAATAAGTTGTCTATGGCACCTAAAGAACATGGATGCTCTGAGAACAGGGTTGGAGATCATCAGTACTGTACCTGTGAGATCTCAGTGTGTTTAAGTTAAACTATATGCACTACAGCAAAAAGTGGCAGGAAAGCTATTTGTAAAAGATAAAAGCTATACAATAATTAACATTGCAAGAGCTCATGTGATCGTTGATAGCTTAACACACTTTCTCACCTACAAGTAAAGGTAAGCAGTTTCTTCATCTGCACACATGGATGTGCTTGACAAAAAGGGTTTTCAATGTGACTGCATAAGAAGGAAAAATTAGGAAATCGATGGAGATAGTGGCCCACCTTTCTAAATGTTCTTTTTGCATAAGGGCACTTAAGCTGCTGCAGCTATAAATGAATAGCACTGTGTTGTTGTTTTTGTTGTAGAGAAAAGAAACTCTTAACAAACCACCCATGTGCAGAAGCTTAAAAGTATATATTTGATTTAGTAAAACGTTGGTTTAGTGTTGGCCATCTTTTATATTAGTTATAACATTAATCATGCTCATCAATCAAATTGCTGAGATCTGGGAGCACAATGCTTCGGTGAAATCAGACGGGGCATGAAACACAAGTAGACAAGTTGTAAACAGTTCAGGCAAATGATCTAAAGCACTTTATGTGGAGGTAGAATTGACACTAAATGCACTTATTGTTGGTAAGAATCCATCATACAGGGAAACTGTGTGATACAATGATGAAGTATAGTAGGTCAAAGTTGGTCTGTAAACAGTTGGGATACTCTCAATGGAACACTTTTATTTAGATAAATGCTGCAATGAACACATTTCAGTAGAAAATGACTATTGAATATGAGGCTTGTTGTCTTTTTATTATAGTGACGTTGAGATGATTCTTTCTTACTTATCTGATATTTCTGCAGGAATGGAGTACATTTTGCAGGGCAACAGACCTATATATTAAACACTTTAAGAGAAAATCCTCAATGCAACTTCTATTGAAGCGATCCTTGATTGCTTTTCGAAGTCTGATTAACTAGAAGTTACGTTTGGTATGATCCAATCGCAAGACGGTCCCAAGTTTGTTTACATTTTAGCATTGATTACGTGAGGATTACATCAGGTACTGCGTCGTCAAAACTAAATAGATTAACCAGCTATATCATGTTTGCTGTTAAGTATAGGCACATTTCCGTTTTCAATCAAGTTTGGCCGGCTTTGTTTTAAGGGGACTGTAACTATAGTTTTTCTTGATTGCTTTGACCTTCTTAAAGAAACTGGGATCCACTCGGTTTTCATCATCACTGTCTCCGCAGAAGACACCTCTTGCAAATGTGTTAACTCTTTCTCATTGGATTGACACATGTTCCCCACCCTTTTGCAGAACAGTTAACACGGATGTCATTCAAGCAGTCCATACTCCATTGTTTTAGCTATGGTAACCAAACAGAAACCATTTGTTCCTAACTATTAAAAACTAACTACATCAGTATGAAATCACAGATGCACCTGTTTGATGCTCCTTCACACAAATCTTCAATTAGCAATCAGTCTGCAGGCCTTAAAGGTGCAGCGTCTGTGTTGTTCTTTGCCAACATGGATGGAAGAGGTCTAAGACAGAAGAGACTGAGTATCAATAGTGGCTATTTCTTATACTCTACAGTAATAGATGTTTATACTTTACTGTAATAGATTTTATTTTTATTTTCTTAATTACTTATACTCTAATAGATTTTATTTTGGTTTACATGTATTTTGTGTAATATTTACAGTATTTCAGTTTTCAGCCACAGTTTCAAAATAAGGATCAATGGAATCAATAAAATTTGCATCAAAGCATTTCTGATTCTGGATCCAATTCTTTGCAAGAAGGCAAATTTGTCAACAAATGTCCCTGGCATGAAAGCTACATAGAGACATAGACTACAATGACAAGCAATGGTGCACTGATTCACACTGAGTGCTGTATTTTGTATTTTGTTGTCCACTGTGTAATGGTTGATTGGAAGAGCTCAGCTGTTGTTTGAAGGCAAACTTTTCTTTTGTTGCATATTTTACATGTTTTGGCATGATTAGAGCCTTTTGCAAACAAAATGTGTCATTTTGACCATGAGTGCCACTGTTTCGGCCTATGTGTTTCGGACTGTTTTGTGGAGTTTGAGTTGACTGCTGTGTCAAAGCGATCAAGGAAAACTGTAAGACCCAACTTGGGCCTTGGATCCTGTAAATCCTGTTGTATTGCAGCGGGTCTAGGATTTGTGCTTGTGTGTACATAGTGTGTTATGATTGCAGTTGAAAATGTTGTTTTTAGCAGCTGCCAGCAGCTCTCAAGCTTGTTCTGTCGGTCAGTCGGTTCACAAAAACGTACCCACCGTTTGGCTTAAACTGTTTTAACCCTGCTGAAATTTGGCATGGAAGTCAAGTGTTTGTAAAGTTGTGTGAGAGTGAATGCATGAACGCGTGGATGCATGCCCATCTGTGGTCGCAGCAATTGTGAATTTGCTCTTGTTTTAGCTGAGATGTAGAGTACAAACTGTGAAGTCGCTACTCTTTTTGACCACAGCTGCTTGTGGGTTGTTTGGACGTCATACTGCTGCCAGTGTTCTCTTTTTGTTTGGGTCTGTTTGTATCAGACAACAACTGCATTTTATCCTGGGGTTCTTTCGGATTGAGTATCTTTTTTTTTTGATGATTCAAATGATCCAAATGATTCATGCATTTGGAGGTTTTCCATGGACCCAGAATTCACAGTAGTATTTTATGGGAGGAAAGCACTGCTAGCATCTTTAAATGGGTCTCCCTCATCACTTCACACACCTCTGTGCTCATTTATGTAATCATGCACTGTAAAAGTTTATTAATAGCAACACTTAAGTCCCTCACATGTATTTTTAAAAACAATTTTGTATTGCTTTCCTGATGAATTGCACCCCTGCTCAAAAGCAATCTCCCTCATATGGGGAGAGTACCATTACTCTCTCCTCCAAATTGCATTTGTTTCAAACTATGAACCTATGCTGGCTGCGTTCATGCAGCATTGGCAGAAGACCTCTGCAGGCGCTGCCAATCCTTTGCTTTTCCCCAAGCATCCAATGGCATTTAGTCATCACCAAGAGTGCCTTATTGTTAGCACTTAGTCTAAGCACATTTTACCTGCTTATCTTATTACCCATGTGTCAGCTGGAAAGCCTGTTGGTAATTGAGGGGAGTAACCTGCCAGTTGAGGTGTTCCTCATTCATTTTGTTAATTGCATTGTTCTCATTGGATGGGGGGAGTCCCTGTGAAGAAGAGAACATGACAGGACTGTAATCAGAAGTCAATACAGAACATGTAGCTCTGATAAAAGAGAAGTGGGACAATAAATTAGACAAGTTGTCATATTAAGAGATTAATTAGAAAAAAACAATTAGACTACAACTGCCATTTTGTCAGGTCATCCTTGCCTTTCCTTGTAATGTTTTACCTTCATCGTCAAGTGTCTCATCAGGCAGTTAAACCAGCAAAAGACAGTTTTGTTTAGTCAAAATTACTGATATGATACTTGTGAATTTTGGGGGTCGAGTCAAAGTGATTAGCTTGTGACAGACAGACCTTTTTGAAAGGTCCAGTTGAAAATGTTGAAGTCTTATGTTATGAGTCAGATTTGTTTTTGCAAAGTGAAATCAGTAAGCTGTGATGCAGCAGAATAGTAAGCAACAGCAGAAATGTAATTTGTAGCAGCGTTTGCTACGTGAATGTTGCAGGATTGCAGGAGTTTGGATTGAAAGCATTGTTTTTTTTACAGAGGGGGTATAGATAGCGAACCTCAGATTTTAGGCCATAACCTTACCATGTGCAGCCAATGAGATGATGAAAGGAAGGAAAACATTCTATGCACCCAAACTTTGCCTACTTTCAACCAGCCCTTTGTCACTGCAGTGTGTGCATACGAACAACGCCCAGAGCTCCCTTCTACCCTCCACCAGCAAAGTCCTTAGGTAAGTCAAACACGGTTAGTCTGTGTGTACTACTAACACTGCCGTGACACAAAGCCGTTTGAAAATCCCTTTAAATGTTTGGTTCTTCTCAGTGGGTCTTTTTTTTTTCTTCTTTGAGGTAGGATTACTAGTGTCTTCTTTGTGTTTAACCAAAATACTACTAATTAACAACTTGCCAGGCTTCTTATTTTGTCCTTCAAATTTCACGGCACTTTCAAGACTGTCCACCAAAGAAAAAATGGGCTTAGCATTCCAAATTAAATTGTTTGTCCATGCCTTCGAGTACAACACATAGGTGAGCACATGCATGTGTAGAAAGCCTTACTGTTGTGCCTCTGTTGGCTGCACTCATTGGTTCAGTCCCAGCAAAGAGAGTATTATACTATACTATATAGCCATTCTTCTACAGAATTTGAGGTTTATAAAGAAAAAGCATTGAAGTTAGACCCACAGCTACTGACAACAGAGGAATGTGTGCAGTCACACCAGAAAATCAATGTAATGTATGGTAGATAAATGAACTTTGTGTGTGTAAGTTAAAAAGTTGTGGTATTGAACTAAAGTGCCTGCAATTCTTTGGAGAGCATGTGTGGAAAGTTTCCCGAGAATTGTACACAAAAGCATCTTGAAGTATCGGATTTAATTAGCAGAGAATTGTTCAAACCAAGCAGTGATCAATGGTTGCAGCATGTTTTTTGAGCAACATATTTTTTACTTTTGCATCCTACAAACTGCACTTTTTGTCACTATTTTTAACATTTTACCTGTTGGTTAAACAAATATGATGGGCCTCTTTTTGGCCTCCACAGGTTGCACACAAACCAAAGTATCCTCCGGGATCCAAATGTCAGCTTCTATTCAGTTCATGTAGCAGACACTATGGGGCTACAAATGACAAGCTTCAGAGGGGAGAAGTCAAACAGGACTCAGTGGGTCACCAAATGAAACTGCTAACAAGATGACAGAGATGCACTCACAAGAATAGGGCAAGGGGAGGAAGAGAGAGAGGGAAGAGTGGGAGGGGTGAGGAAGGGGATCGAACAGAGTGGCGAAGTGCACAAACACAGAGAAAACACGATGCTTCCCTGCGTCACGGTGTGATGGACGGTGCCCACCGACTAATAAATCAGAGGCGGTGAAAAGGCAGGATGCTGAGAAGGGTATTCGGAGCGACGTTACACCGTGCTCTGGACTGCCGAGAGAAGAGAGACGTGTCAGGAATGTGGGAGCAGATGCGAGAGAGAGAGAGAGAGAGAGAGAGAGAGAGAGAGAGAGAGAGAGAGAGATGAGCCTAGCCTAATTTAGCTCGCCTGATGAAAAATGGACAGGAAAGTGCTTACTTGGCTTGCACTTCCCTCCACTCCACCGCTGCTCCTCCTCATTTCCTCCTCTTGTTCGTCCCAACCCTTTGCCCCCCACTCCCCTTATACCCTTCATGCCCTTTCCAATCCCTCTGTCTCTCCTTGAATCCCACACTTTGAACTCTGTTGTCTCCCCACCTTCCTCACACAAACACAGACATCTGTGCACTCTCTAGAGCCAAACCAAACCAAAAGTTTCTCAGAGTGAGCTGAGAGTGATCTAATATTGTGGAGAATTGAATGATATAAGCTTATTCATGTACATTGTTAGCCAAGTTCTTTTAAGGAGGGAAAACTTTTCTGGACTTTTATTTTGAGAAATATGTAATCCAGCTGAAAGCAGTACTAATAATGGAGTATATTTTAGGAAAATATGCTTAGCAAGATAGAGAATTAGGTTTTTCATGCCACATGTCAAAGCAATAACATTTCACAAGTTGCAGCATTTTGGTCAAAAGGAGTAATTGCCCAAAAGTTACCACACAGATGATGGCGTTTAAAATTAGACATGTATGTGGCATTGGTCTTTTGTCTGTACATACTGTAAATAGACATTAAGTTAACAATGCAGTGTGACACTATTTTTTACCTGTGTGAAAGTATTAATACATTGTTAATAATGAATGTCCTCATATTAATAATTTGTTAGGAGTAAGCGAAGGAAAAAAAGCAAACAGAAATGATAACATTCCACACAGGATCGTTGCTAGAAATACCCATGATACACTGCTTTCTTTGCAGTGTTTCAACCACAAGGTCTACGCCAGTCAAGCAAATTACGGCTCTGCACTTTCAGCTATGCTACTCAAGCCACCCAGGTGCTATGCATTCATTTTTTCACCTGCCACAGCAGACCACCATTGTGATGGTTTTGATTGCTTGACTGTGTGTGTGTGTGTGTGTGTGTGTGTGTGTGTGTGTGTACATGGGAAGTGCAGTGCACACAGTGGGCAGCTTGCAATGATCTCACAGTGAGGCATTACTTTTGTGCCTGTGATGTATCAAACAACAATTCATTCTCTCTTTTTTCGCACACACTCACAGATACTAAGATACACACACACACGCACACGCGCACGCACACACACACACACACACACACACACACACACACAGAGAGAAAGAGGATCTCACACAGTGCGAATGTCCCGATCGTCCATCTCAACTTGACACCCCAGAACAGTGATGTTTTCCTTTGGTGCCGATGGCATGGGGTATATTTCACTGACTGATGGCGTTCATTCTCTCCACCGTACTCCTCCTCTCCCCTCACTTCATCAAACTCTCTCTCTTTTTATCCATCTCTGTCAAGCTTGATCTCTCTATCTCCTGCTGTCTTTGTTTCATGCTTTTTTAAGCACTTATTGGAGACCTGTGATGTGTGTAATAAGCAAGGCTATGGAATAGAAATGGAGGGGGAAGAAATGTCTGAAACTTCATTGCTAAATGTCAAGTATTGGTGTCTACAGCGCTACATTCACCACATTCAGCAGCGGGAAATGCATAGAAGAAGAAGCAGAGAAGGCAATTTCTCCATCCACGGTATCATCAATAGTCTATATCACATTTCGAATAACGGAGAACACTCACTTCTTCTTGCTGTTACTTTGCTATCACTGTTGGTATTGCACTTTTCACCTATACATATAAATCATAGCTGCAGCAATTTAGAATGTATTTGGGTGGCCCACTCAAATAGACTTGCCTTGTCCTGAAATTACATTTTTGTTTGGGATTTTATTTTTTTGTTCCCAAAGACTAACAGGGATTGTGCTTACTGTGGGAGACATAACTGCAGCCACACATTTGTATCTGTATAAAGTACACAAATAATAAATAAATGTAAACCTGTGAGAAAGACTGCAGCGGAAAGCAAAACGTTCTATTGGTTACAGGTATATAAATAATTTACCATTTACAGAATACCAAGGTCTTCTAATTCCATACAGTACATACCACATACCATAGCTTTTTGAGTGAAAAGGTTACGTGACTTATGTGTTGTGTGTATTGACTCAGGTGAACAATCATAGTGAAATTTTGTTGCACTTGAGACAGTTTTTTTTTCATAGCGTATATACCAACAAGTCCGCCAAACCATACGCCGATATAGGTCGTTCATTCCTACCCTCTAAAGGGCCATTCACATTGTACGTGCAAACGGCAGCGCTGCGCTATGAAACCCATTATTGTCAATGACTTGCGCACAAGAACTGGAACTTTGCTCAGCGCAGCGCAAGCGGCATTTTGCGGCTGGCCGCTCTTGCGCGTGCCGCGGTCAAAGTTCAACATGGTTCAACTTTGACCGCGGCACTGTGACGTGCATTCAAGTGTCTGAAAAAAACAACAACAAAAACATAGAATACACGTGGATCCACAAACGGAACATGGACGAGAAGTTGATTTTGTCCGTCAGCGATCTCCCAGAGCTGTATAGACTACGACACAAGTTCGAGGTCGTACAGAGACCTCGGACGCAAAACTATGCTGTGGAAGCATATTTCACCATAATAGGCATGCCAGCTGTGTAGATTATTGTAGCCTCTTAATTTAAATCATTCAGGTTTGTTTTAGCTATGTGAAATCAACATATATGTCTCCACTGAAATACAATCCTATGTTACATTTTTTCTCAGTTACTTTGGTGCATTTGTCAAATCATAATTGCATTTGCGCAACAGTGAGTGCATTTCTTAAAACAATTGGTGTAAACTGCACCGCATAGTGACTGACCTGAAAAATCGTGTATCTTGCTGGAAATCTTTTGTTTGTGTCCAAAGCAAGTACCAATGAATGTGTCCGAAGCAAGTATTTATGAATCAAACTGACAAGTCCTTACGCCATTGTTTATACCAAGATAGTGAAACTGCTTTGTGTTGTTGTCCATGTTTAACAGTTCACTCTGCAAGTATAGTCTAATGAACAATGCACATGAAAGGGAGCACTATTCCCTATGTGACAAAGTTACACATTATTGTCATCTCTGATCTGAGAAATGCGCCAAAGCAACTGAGAAGAACGGTAGCCTACTGTTGTGAGCTGCGAAAACCAAATACCAAGTTGATTATACAGCTCCATACAGGTATTTGTAGGATATATTTGTATTTTTTATTAAAAAAAAAAAACGTATACTCTTTATTGATCCGCAATGGGGAAATTACAATTTACACTCGGTTGTTATTACACAATAATAATATTGTATTTGTATGTTTATATGATGTAAAATATGTTTGGACTGATTGACACAAGTCATGTTCATTTTCATTGAAGTTCACATATAGGTATATAGGTAGGTATATGGTCTTTACACAGAATAACTACCCATTTCCAAATGTGTAAGCTCCAGTTTTGGAGGAATTAATTGCACATATGCGTTAAACAAAGTGTTTTCCAGAGAATGAATGATGCATGTATGAATGTAGGCTCATATCTTAGCTTTATTATACCCAACTGCAATGACTGCAGACCTCTTACTTAAGTATATAAACATGCAATGACACATAGTGTTGAAATGCAACATTTTATTTAGAAATGAAAATAATCCACACGTCTTCATCTATTTAGAGGAGGAGTGTAAGAAAAGATGGAAGAACCTAAGGGACAGGTACAGAAAGGAGAGGAGACAAAAAAGTGGTGCAGGGGCAGACTCGGAAGTACTTTTCCATACTGTCTTGTCTGAAGCCACACGTCAGGGAGAGACAAATAGCCAGACGCTCCGTTGTAGAAATGGGCTTTCGGAATGTTGTTCGCATCCGGGGAAATCGTAGGCCCGACTCTCGTCAGCAGTTTGTCAAATTGCTCCCTGTTGAGCCAAAAGTACCCCTGGAACCGGTCAGTGAATGCGGAGCTCCTTCACCAGCCGGAATTCCCCCAACTGCTCTCTGGACCTGAGGGTCTTGTGCACCCACACCCTTCTTCCTGCTGCCTTCCTCCATCTTCTCCTCACAACCAGGGCAAGTGCCAAGGCTTTCTTTTGTTTCAAAGACAGAAACATCATCTCCACCAAATCACTACTGTGTATCCACAATGTCGCATGTACTGCACGTCTGATGTAAACACCGGACGCAGACGTGACGTGCATTCAAATGTTGGCGCATGTATGACGTAAATTTGCGCTGAGCCCGGCGGCAAGCACAACAAATATAGTTGGGAATAGGACAACCTAGCGGCAAGCGCAGCGCATGCCGCGTACAATGTGAAACGGCCTTAATACGACTCACAGGAGCGTTTCAGAAATTAGCACCCCTAGAGGTGGCCGGAAATACAAAGCAGAGGAGTGTTTTCTGTCCTCATATCTAAACTAGAGAACCTAACGTTGCGATTTTTATGTTGAACATGGTTGCAGTTTGGTGTAAGCGCCAAAACTACTCAGTTAAGTTTAGAAAACACGTCACGCAGAATGTGATATAGTTCTGTTTGTTCCCTAAAGACAACTTACTTTTATTTTCTGGACATGGACATGAAAAGCCTTGTTTGTTTGAGCCATCCACAACTGTAGACAAAATTTGGCGCTCTTATACTTTGTCACCTTACGTCCTGCTTTGCTCCGGTCTTTATTGTGGGAGGCCACTATAGGGATAGATAGATGTAAATATGAGTCATAATTGCTTCTTGAACAAATGACTTATGGGTGCGTTTTTCAGGGGAGGAAAGTCTCTTAAATACTGGGGGTTAAGATTATAGTGTTTTGTTAACAAAGTCACCGTCCAGTATAGGACCGCAGTTTAAAATGTAATCCTCTAAAATGTTTTAATCATTGTTTTCCAACATGACAGCCTAAATGCCTAAATTCTGTTTAAATGTCTTCTAAACACTGCAGGAAAAACTCCAAAAATGCACTTAATATCCTAGAGAGATATCTAATAGCGTAATCCTCTTCATACAGCTCCTTAAAGTAGATATCCAAGATAAATGGGTGGCACTAACCAACTCCTAAGTGAGCATGGTGTCTGCTGAGCTAACCTTTTATCCCACTGGTTCACCACCAAGGCCCCAGGGTGTAATCCTTTGCTGAGAGAAATTTTCTCACAGGAGGTTGTGAAAGCAACTTCATTTATTCATATTCTTATTTCTTTTTCAAAATATACAAAAGTATAACATGGTATATATATATATATATATATATACATAAACATATATGCATACGATATATGCATATATATAAACAGATATATGCATATGAATGCAAATTAATTAAAAAAAAAGCTAATAAAAAGCTAAATCTTTGTGAGACAATAGCCGATGGGTATCGAGATTGCATTTCCAGGTAATGTGTTTCACCTCATTTGCTGTCCACGAGAACTGTTTACCTGCATGCAACCAAAGCCCGCTCAAACGTTATTGGTCAATACTACTTCAACTACAAACGGAAACCAGAACTCTTTCGATACCAAAATATTGTCCTGTTGTCTACAGATTCTGCATTCATATGCAGATATCTGTTTAATCAATCCTGCATACACCGTGTTGCTGCCATAAATACTCACTAGAGCAGGAAGTATGTATAAATCCACCACTAAAAATAATCTAAGGAAATGAATTCCCCTTTATGTATAAAACTATACATTCTTTTTAATATTTACATCTTCTGTGAGAATCAGTGGGCTTGGGGCTCACTGCCAGAGACAGGGATGGGAAGTCAGACATTTTGTTTTGTTCTTTTTATTAGATTTATTGACTGAGACAAATAAAGAATAACGCCAGCCTCATCCTTTGATATAAATATTATAGCACAATAATTCAGGGGATGTCATGTTTATTATATTTCCACAGAGGTGTGTTTATACAGTAATATGCTGCTACCAGTGGGTCACCGCTTAACAGCCAGGGTCAGCCAGGTTGAAATGGCCAGATAAGATTTATTTCTTTAGATCCGCTTATATTTATTTTATTATTAAACTTCTAATGCTAGCTCTGTCTTGGGTCATGGACCTACAACTCCAGCACCACCTCCACACCATCAGGAGGGATGTGTGTTTGTTAGGGTTTGACAAGCTTATTTGAGTTTTGACTTAGTTAAGATGAAGTTTTATCATAACCTAGCCCTCCTCCTTCTTTTTTGACATCTCCGGACTGATGTTGCAGAGCACAGAGCACCTCTCCACTACACCACCACAAAGGCTGGAACAGAGAAGCAGACACAACATTGTTTCTAGAGGGGCCATCTGGTTAGTTTGGGACCATTAGAGAAAGAACATGAAAAGAGCATGAATGAATGAATGATAACTAAAAGTAGTGGGTGAGGGTGTTTTTTAAAGGTGTATGTGCCAAAGCGTATGAATACCGTTTATTATACAAGTGCGCTTTTTCACTACAATTGGATACCCTTCCAAGTCGGCATCGTCTCTTATTTACTCTATTTACAAATGTACAGGCTACAGCGTTCTTCTCCACTCAGCCACTTGACAAGGACCCATTAAAATGTGTGGGCGCTGTATCTACATAGCAGACAGTATCTCTCTAGAGTATTTAATAATGCGTATTCATTACTCTGCACTCCATTTTCCAGTACAGTTAGGAATGGAAAAAAAGGTGTCTCTCTTTGAGACAAGTGAATAAACATGCAAATAATGGCCAGAAAGACCAAGAGATATAGATGTTATATTATTGCTTAAACAAACATTACATGAATGTTTGAGTAATAGCTACACTGAACGTGTTTATTTGTATGTGTTGTATGTGTTGTGTGAAGAAATACAATGATAGAGAAGATGCTCCTGACTGTAATACAATGTAAAAATAAATGTAAAGCCCAACTGTTGAACTTGATTTAAATATTTGGGGAAATCAGATCTGACAGTGACATAAAATCTAATCAATCAACAGTGTGTGTGTGTGTATATATATATATATATATATATACATTTTCTTCTTTCTCTATTGTAAAGATAACCAAATGTCCTCAAACAAAAGATGGAAAATGAGCAAGCTGTGTGCTGGTGAACAGCCAAATGGACACTGGAGCTTGGACTGACACACTAAACTTGTTATTGTTTCCAAATGCAAAATGGCTTTTCAAAAGACATTTTATCTAGCAGAGCGTAATATCATATCCTGAGTCATTATAACGTTGGATCACTGTTAACAAAATGTCTACTGTGTCTCTGCCAGCTTGTTAGTTTGTCAGCTGGATACTCATACTGATAAGACTTAACAGATTCATCCCCCATAATGTTCTTTTCTGGGTCTATTAAACAACTATTTCATAACAAAAAATTGACCTTTGCATGATGTCCCCAAATTAATTTAATGTGAGGCAATTTGTTTATTTAAATATTAGATAAATTATGGTTCCAAGTACATATTTTCATTAATGTATTCTATCATTTTTACGAGCTTTCAGCAGAGTCACTACATGCATTAGCTATGCATGCCATATAGTGTTATTTTCAGAATAAGTTGAAATGGACGTACATATATTTCGTTACATCCTAAGCTTTAAATATATCAACATATATTTTGATAGTGTAACACATCTTGACACTTCCATTTATAATACTCGTCGTCTTACGTTTGTCTAACTTTGTACTTTTAAAAGTACATTTCCCAGAATGCTTTGGGGGAGGTAAATATCATATTGTATATAATATATTGCTCTTTTACTATTATGTTGTGTGTCTCACATTTTTGAGAAAAATGAGAGAAGACAGAAGTGAGCTGACTATGTTTGCTCATGTGAAAGAGCCGCAGACTGAAGCATTTTGCTGCTGAATGTCAGTCGTAATATTGTCTGAGCTCAGCCATTTTCCAAAAACCCTGACAACATCCAGAAGAGGATTAAATTACAAATTAAATTCGAGTACAAAAAGGTGTAATTCCCCTCACTCAGTAGATTTGCACTGGTCTTCAATGTTGCTACCATTTTTTTCTTAGCAGGCCGCGCACACACTGTATGCACACATCATAGGGAAAAGTGGCTGCCATCAAACTGCATCTACACATGCTGTGTGTGGAAAGGCAGCAGAGCTGCTCAATGATCTGAATGTGATGAATGCAAGGGTGAGAAGTGAATAAGGGGGCTTTGGGATAATGGCTCAGAGTCAAGCAATATTTGACTGTTGCAGGAGTAATCCTTTCCTCCTATTCCCCCTGCCTGAAGGTGATAATGGCTTTGCACTGCTGCTGAGCTGCGCATGCGACTGGGATGAGACACTGGCACTGTGTCACGTCAAAAGGCCTTGCCAAAAAAGATGCCATTGTGTGGCATTAAGTAGTGTCTTTGTCAGAGTAGAGAGGCACTCGTTTATTGAAATTCTTTCTTTTTCAATCCGCAAACAAATCAGACTAGAAATCAAGCAGAGTTTACAATATGTGTGCTCACTCTGGAGATACCTACTGTATCTAAAGTCAAGTTGCACCAGATGTAAACCACCCTTGTAGAAACAGAAGCACTGGAATGGAAAATTCTTCATTTAATAACATAATTGATTGATGGGAGTCAGGACATTAATCGTGGAAGTCAAATATAATTTTTTTTCTTCTAAAAAACATTAGATTAAACACCTAGTCTTTATCTGAAAGTGTATTTAATTGCTGTCATGTGTTTGAAATATTCTTATGCAATATAATGCCTTTTCAGAGGTTACATTATGGCTTTGCTGAACAAAAAGAACAAAAACCTCAGAAGACTGGTAAAGACTGGCCATGAATGATCCAACAGTCCAATGCCAAATACCAAAGCAGCAACGTTTTTATCAGTTGGGATTACAGCACTTTTGATTTAATGGATAAAATACTTCTATGATTGTTTTACAGTAGTCAAATAATAATGACCAATATCATGATCACTGATGTTTCAGAAGTCTGTAAGCTGAGATCTCGATATTTAAAATGTATTCCAGAAAATATACAACATGAATGTTTTTAAACTACGATAAAACTGACGTGTTGTTATAGGGTCTAATACGTTGACTTCCCCAATTTGTGTCCAATGAGATTCTGGCATTAAGACAAGAATAGATTAGTGGAAAAGTTAATTTTGTGCATCTCTGAATTCCTAGAGCTAAGTAAAACATATCTAGCATGGGAGAACATATTAGAAAGGACAAGGATTTGAGATAAGAAAATTTAAACTGTGATTTTTTTTTTACTATTCAATGTGGTCTGTTGTATCATAAGTAGCTGCTGTGTCATATTATGCTGCTCTTCATTTTGCACTCTCCCTTGTAATAACTAGTAGCTTTTGCCTGCTCTGCTTTTAATAACCCAAATTGTTGAAGGAGTTTGTGACCACTAGTTGTGCTGTGGAGCGATGTCATGATGAGCTCGTTTGAATATCAGACTGTACTAGCATGCACATGAGCATGCAGGTAAAGGCTGGAACTTGCTTCTCCAGGCTGCACATTTACGAACCATTGACCATATGACCATTGATCCTTTGGAGATGTTTACCATGGCTGTTATTATACGCGCATGGATTTGAAGTATAATTTTCTCTCCATTTCACACTACTCCCCTGACTTTGACAATTGTTGGCAGTTACGGTCCATAAGCAAGTGGCAGCGAAAAAGAAGACTATCTAAACATGTATCCATAAATTCCATCCATCCATCTTCATCCGCTTATCCGGGGTCGGGTCGCGGGGGTAGCAGCTCCAGCAGGGGACCCCAAACTTCCCTTTCCCGGGCCACATTAACCAGCTCCGACTGGGGGATCCCGAGGCGTTCCCAGGCCAGGTTAGAGATATAATCCCTCCACCTAGTCCTGGGTCTCCCCCGAGGCCTCCTCCCAGCTGGACGTGCCTGGAACACCTCCGTAGGGAGGCGCCCAGGGGGCATCCTTACCAGATGCCCGAACCACCTCAACTGGCTCCTTCTATCTAAACATGTATACTAACGATAAAGGTTTTCAAAATAATGATATACAAATGAAAATGTTTTATTTAAATGCTTGCTAGGCCTCAAAGTTAGAGCTTAAATGCTGAGTTATCCTCAAATCGTAAGGATCTTCAGAACCTGAAGATGGAGGGATTTGGAGGAGTGGGAGATCCCGGTGGATCAATAGTGTCACTGCAGCAGCCTGACTTCTGATTGGCCAAAATGTGTGTGTGTGTGTGTGTGTGTGTGTGTGTGTGTGTGTGTGTGTGTGTGTGTGTGTGTGTGTGCATGCAAATCACTCTTTTTAGAGGGGAGTGGACTCGTTGCTTTCTGACTGCCTCTGATTCCATTTGAGTTGACCCAGCGGTTACCATACACAGCTGTAATGGGAGCCAGAGGTCTGTCCACCTACAGACAGACACACACACACACACACACACACACACACACACACACACCAGAATCACAAGGACTCCTGTCATCAATAACACTCTTAATGCTTGTGGGTGTTAGAGATGGTAAGGGTGCCTTGAATCATGATTTATCACACTCAACGGTGCGCATGCTCGGCGGTACACACACGCACTCACAGTCAGGTCCACACACAGACACACACAGGATCCTGCTGCTGCTCCTGATGATCATTAGTGAGGAGGACTAGCTCATCTAATGACGGCTATCCCTGCGCTCTCTCTCCCGCTGTACGCTCTTTCATTACCCAACATGAATACCCCACTTGTTTTCTCTGTCTCTTTCCCCTCTCTCTTTATCTCTCTCTCTCTCTCTCTCTCTCTCTCTCTCTCTCTCTGTCTCTCTCTGTCTCGCTCCTTCCTTCTCTCTCTCACTACTCTCTCTCTCTCTCTCTCTCTCTCTCTCGTCCTTTCATACTGATACACACATATGTAGGACACACACAGCTACACACACACACGAGGACGCTGCTCTTCTTCTGCACCTCTCCCACCATCTCCAACATGACTGCTTGTCTCTGCCTGTGGCCCCAATCCATGTGTTATTGATGGAATCCTTCCAGACAGACACACACACACACACACACACACACACACACACACACACACACACACTACCCACTCAACCACCCAATCACACACAGCGAGACCCCGGTGACTAATACTAGCTGATCCTCATTGACCAATAAAGAGAGCCTGGAGACTGACGGCTTGCTCGGCAGCTCTGATTTATTGAGTGGGGTCTCTAGTCTCTCCTGCTCCCCTCGCTTTAATTACTTTTCCTTTCTCTCTTGTTTCTGATTCTTTCCTCACTCTCTCTTTCTATCTATCTCTTATTCTACCTTTATTCTCTCTCTCTCTCTTTATTTTTGTGAAGCGGGGGGAAAGAGGATGCGGACATTTACAACCCACTGATGTCTGAGAGGTTGGTTTCTATTAATAATTTAGCTGAGACATAGAGGAGGAGAAGGAGAGAGGGTATATGAAAGGAAAACAGTGAGGGATGGAAGGATACAGTAGGTTGGGAAATAAAGTGAGAGACAGCTATAGATGGATGATAAAGTAATCTTGGGGGGATTGCAAGGGCCAATGTAATGGATACTGCAGATCTCAGAGAGGGTGAGGCAGGAGGAGGATTAAGTACTGAAAAACAAAATATTACTTCTGCAGCGCTTGTGTGTGTGTGTGCACACATGTGTGCATGCGCATCTGGGTGAGACACACTGATGAGAAAGGTCTGTTACAAAAGTAAAAAGAGTTTTTCTCAGTGTGCACACACATAGTGCTGTATATCACTGTGGCAGTTTACCATTTCATATCTACAGTGTTGGGAAGGATACTTTCAAAACGTATTCCGTTACAGAGTACAGAATACATGCCCAAAAATGTAATTTGTAACGTGTTACGTTACTCAATCTGAGTAACGTATTCTGAATACTTGGATTACTTCCACATTGAATTGCATTTTTGCATTTTTGTGTTCTTCTGTTCCAAATGGCTGAATGTGTACCTAAACAAGCAGATAGATTTTTGTATTTGTAGTCCCGAACTGCATACTACAAAAATCTAACCGCAGTCTAAGCTACCATGACGGCTCTGGGGCTAGTAAATCAGCATGTAGGAGAATGTAAAGTCGCACGTCAACTATAAAATAGCAAGGTGACCAGTAAAACTACAGCAGACGACTACCCTCTTCAGGTTGGATGTGGAGTAATTTGGACGCTGAAAGGAAGTTGGTTGCTGGCAAGCAGAAGTTGCACTGCAGTGCACAGTTATGTTTCCTTCTCCCTTCTCTTTCTTTAATGTGAAATGCTGTTTGAATTTCCAAGATAGAAACAAATTCCTGCCCTGGCTCTGTTGTGCCGGTTCCGGCTCCATCTTTACCTCTATCAGTGATCACGCAAATAGCTATTTTTTTTGTTTTCATATTGGGGCTTCTGGGAAATGCATGGAGTTGCGAGAGTGAATAAACCCGTGAAACAGAGAAGTATCGTCATGTAATCCATTGATTTCAACAATGTAACTGTATTCTAAATACCAACTATTTAAATTGTAACTGTAACGGAATACAGTTACTCATAATTTGTATTCTGAATACGTAACGCCGGTACATGTATTCCGTTACTCCCCAACACTGCATATCTACTTGTGTAGCTTGTTTGCATGGTTGAGCACTACAGTGTATCTCTGCCAAATGGCAGGGAATAACTCAATTGGCAAGGGCAGAGGTGCTCTTCATACCAGGTGGCAGCCAGTGTTAGGGTGAGAGGTTAAATAGCTCTTTCCACAGTAAAATCTTCTCACTGCATTTCACAATATAACAAGGGTCAACAGGTGAGCCACCATCACAAATTCACAGGTTGAAATGGCTTGGCACTGAATATACTAAACTAATAATTTTGCTGAAGCCCTAGGCTTATTTTTGTTTTTGATTATTTTTGTAAATTGCAAAAGTAAAAAAATAAAATCACATCAGACAAAATAATACTTTATTTACATTGCCCATCCTTGTAGGTCTTATCCCCTTTTAGTCCCCTTCCCCTATCCCATGACCACTATCTTCCCCTACCCTTAGGTAGCTTGTCGGAAGCTGAACGTAGATGGAAAAAAGATCACCTGTCTGGCAATAGGGACATGGTTATGCATATCAAATCCTCTCCCTCCCCTATGATGTTGTGCCGCTTTCTTTTAATCATTTTATTATTTATTTCGGTTTTAAACAGGTAACATACCCAGTGTTACATTTAAAATAAAAGATGGTACGTCACATAGAAAGTTAACTCAGACAGCATAGTCCTCTCCAAGAAAATCTGTAACAGCGCTCCATACAGGAAAAAAAAACGAAAACATTCATGTCTCCTTGGAGAACATGTGTGAGCCTAAAATCTAGGGACTCCCTACATCATCGCCTGTCTCAAAGACATTAAAGGTTGGATGGCAAATCATTTCTTTCAGCTAAACAATTACAAAACTGAAGTGATTATCTTTGGTCCCTTCAAGTCCAGCAGTCATCTCAGCACTAAGCTAGGCCACCTCCCCCCCGAATGTGAAGTCACATGAAAAAAAAACCTTTGGTGTCATATTTGATTCTGAGCTTTGTCCT
Source organism: Sander vitreus (assembly GCF_031162955.1). Taxonomy (NCBI): domain Eukaryota; kingdom Metazoa; phylum Chordata; class Actinopteri; order Perciformes; family Percidae; genus Sander; species Sander vitreus. The sequence goes on along the minus strand of NC_135878.1, from coordinate 5,212,775 downwards.
GACAAACTAATCAGTTCTAATCAACTAACTCAAGCCAATTTTGTCCTTCCATGATATGGAAAAAGTAATTCACACCTTCATTACATCCAGACAGGACTATTGCAATTCCTTATATTAAGGCCTTCCCCAGTCTTCATTAACTCTACTCTACCTACAGATGGTCCGACATTCAGCTGCAAGGATGTTGACTGGTTGACTGTGAGGTATTTTACCCCAATAAACCTCTATGAAGCCTCTCTTCCTTGGCTCCCCCTTTACTTGAGAATCCAATTTAGGACCCTGCTGATCGCCTTCAAGGCTCTTAATGGCCAGGTCCCATCTTATATCACAGATCTTATTCTCCGGCACTAAGAGGTCTTTTAGATCTGACGACAAATCTCACCAGTATGTCCCATGATCACAACTCAAACTAAAAGGTGACAGAGCCTTTGCAGTTGCTAACGTTCCACAGCTGTGAAACCAGCTGCCGTTAGATATGGGATGTGCTTCCTCCTTCTCTTCCTTTTTAAATCCAGGCTAAATACACATTTTTATTCATTGGCCTTTTTAGTCCACTAATCCCTCAATCTTTTACCATTTCTATTATTCTGTATTTGTGAGTTGCTGCTTGTTGTTGGTATGTTCACTTTGTGTTATCGTTCTACTTTTTATTTTACATTGTAAGGTTCTTTTATACAGCACTTTGGTCAGCATAAGCTGTTTGAAAGTTTTATTTAAATAAACTTTACTTAACTTACTTAGTCTTAAATACAATATATTGCTGCGGCTCTTACTTAGATTTGCTGTTTAGTTTTTTTGTGTTATCAAAGAGTTTTGAAGATATCAGCCTGTCGGATCGTTGCAGAAGACAAAGTCGGAGTTGACAAGCGATCTTTCATTTTGGCCTTTTTAAATAACTGCACGCTGAAAGCAACAGCTCTATCAGCTTGTACTTATTTAGGTGATAAAGGGTCACCAAAGAATAAATTACTAGAATATATTATCATATGAATCTCCTATCTCTACAGGGAGAGTGGCAGCAGAGAACAAGATTTCAAATACATCCAAAAAAAAAAAACACTTGCGTGTTAAAAGAATACAATTTACAAGGTAAATTTGGCACGAAGTAACTTCCCCACATCCCCTCATTTAAATCCCAAAGAAATTGCGAGGTGCTGAGCAACTCATTGATATATGTCACAGCAGAGAGAGGTTACTATGAATGTCCATTGTTCTCAATGCATTTTTAAGTTGCACTTTGAAGCTGCATGTCACCACGTACAGTATATGTTCAGACAGATGTCCTTTCTCCTCAGTGCATATCTGAGAACACTGAAGCTGAGTTTCTTTTGAAAGACAAAGCCGCACTCCCGACACAGCGAGTCACTTTTCTCGCTTCTCACCCATTTGTGTTTGAAAAGAGTTTCATGACAGGGTTACTATCAAGTCTATGTCAACATCTAGTCTGTTTCAAGTTTCTCTTGGCTCTATTGCAATTCTGGTGAGTCTATCACAAAGTAATATGGACAAAGTGAAACCAATTACTGCTTTTGTTTTCTTTCCTTTTTGCGGTCACAGTAAACACTGCAGACATTTTCTCTAGCTCACCACATCAGATTCTGCTTAAACTTCCAAGGGACCAAAAGATTGAAAAGTGGAAAGAGTGTTCATGTCTGTCTGCATTTGTAAGCTTTTGACAAACAGACTAGTTTTTTGAAGAATTGGTTACAAAATAAAGGCTACTTGAGCACACAGGCATCCGAATTATATGGGATTTTCAATAAATGGGATTTAGCTTAAGAAACATTAAAATGAAGTTACTGTTTCTCCATCACCTGTTTCCAACCCTCTAATTAGATCTGGTATCCCTCATCTGTCCACTAGCTGACCCCATAAAGTGTTCCTGCCTCTGGTCTTCGGCCTTGATTTCAAAAAGAGCTGAGAGTTGCGGAGGACCTGTAGTTTTCTGGGAGTTTGTTCCAGATATGTGGAGCATAAAAACTGAACGCTGCTTCCCCCTGTTCAGTTCTGACTCTAGGGACAGAAAGCAGACCTGTCCCAGACGACCTGAGAGGTCTGTGTGGTTCATAGTGTAGCAGGAATTGAATGTCAATGTACAAAACTTTACATGTAGCACAATATACATTTTTCATTGGATATATTTTAGTGTGATATTAATGCTGCAGTTACTGCTTTTATTTCTAAATGTTTAAGTGGATAAGATAGCCAGAAGCATGAGAGTTTGAGAAAAAATGTTCGGAACTATTTCAGGGAAGCAATTAGCAACATTACATTTGCAGTACATTTCAGCCCCTCAGTCACTGACTAAGCTCACTTATTATATGCTTCCTAAAGGCTGCAATAAAGTTTATAGCTGATTGGTTCAGGTACATGAAGTCACTCGGGTAATCAGCCTGATTACCATGAGATGAAGCTACACCACAATTAGAGAAGAGAGAAGTTTATCTAATTGCCCTCTCAATGTATCTGCGCTAGTTGTTGACCACTTATTCTAATTTGAATGGCAGGTCAGTACTTTTGCGTCAGCTCCAATGTGCAGCAAATTAGGTTTTCCTGAAAATTACACATTGTCTGTCCCAGCTACAGTTAAAATGCATTGGTCATATTTCAAGCAACACTAAATGCAACACAGAGAACCCTAAAAAACCCAAAAAACCCTAGTTCAGATGTGTGTTCTGTCTTCACCAGTGGGGTTTCATCACAAAGAATATGGTACATAAAGTCCCCAATGCTATACTTTAACAAACGTACAATAGCTTTGCTCTCATCATGTGGCAAGCTTGTCAATTTAGCAATTCATTAGCAGTAATGATGCATTACTGTGAGCGGTTAGCTTGGCTTAAACTTTAGTTTGGTGTTTCTGTTAACTAACACACACACTAACACACAGTTGCAAATGGCGCTGTCCTTTTGCATATTCAAACTGCAGGCTTGGCTGTGGTGTGCTTGTTGCTTTCAGAGATGCTCACAAGTCTCTCAGCTAGAGTCCAAGTCAAGTCTCAAGTGTTTGAACTAGAGTCCACATATTTTGCATTCAGCACTATTTTTCTGGGCCTTGTATGAAGTTTTTAAAGCCAAAGCTTATGATGAATGGCACAGTAGCTGCCGGTGCGGTCAACATGTTTGTTGACCTCTCGCTCATGTAACCGTGCACAGCAGATACGTTACGTATTGTAGGTTATAGGTTAAGCAGGGAGGGCAATAACATTCATCTGACGTTTCCTAAAAATAAAGATTGTTCCCGAAGCCTGCATCTTGAGTCCGAGTTGAGTCTGAAGTCACGTCTGAAGTCACTGTGTGCGACTCAAGTCCAAGTCTCAAGATCTCTGGTTGCTTTCACTGGTTTTGACAGCAGTTGTATATAGTTTGTCAAACTGAGGGAATTTAGTTAAGTTTGTTTGTATCTGCTTGTCAACGACATGATACTTTGGTGGTATTGATGAAAAAGGTTAGCACTAACCATATTATGAAGTTGGTCTGTGAGTAGAAATCACATTAGTGCTAAATGTAAATCAATAAATTATGGATGTAAACAGCTGAGCTCATATTTTTGACTGTCTAATGGCTGGGCTTCATCAGGCTTAATAGGCTATGAGTTATTTTTTATTCTTGTTTGGTTCTGATTGGCCTCAGATTAATCAGATGTATCAATGTATACGTGCTCTAACAGTGCACTATATGTAAATGTGAATATTGAAATTTTTTTTAAACTACTCTGTTTTGTAGATAAGCAAATATTTACAATCATTTTCCCTAATTTCTTATACTTTAGAATTGGTTCTAGTTGCCTAGGACCTGTGGAAGCACATGAATAATGGACCATTTTAGCATAAGCAGTTGCTTGGAAATGTTTTTTGAAAAGGAATAATGTATAGTACTTATTTCCTCCCTTCTCTGGGTGTTGTCCAACACAGATGCTCCAGCTGTGTCTGGATGTCTTTTTTTTTTTTTTTCTCTTTTCTTTTCTGCCAGTCTGATCTCATCAAAGACAGCAGTCATTCTGCAGATTTCTGACCCCCCCCCCAAACAGAGCTGCTCTTATGCCAATAGATTGACATTGAACTGGACATGAGAGTTAAGCGGCATGGTGGGTCGCAGAGTGTCTGGTGAGTTTGTCATGCTCTGGCAGATGTGTGCGTCCTTAGGTCCGTTTATTTTGTAGACATGTCTGGGCTGCAGACCTTTTCATTCGGTCTATGATCCATATTTTCTGTCTGAGTCCAACCTTAAAGTAATTACATGTTTAAATGTAGACACATGAATTGAATTGGTAGGTTATTTACCCAATAATGTGAGGTGAAATTGTTTATTTTCTTCTAAAACAGTAATTTAAATAACCCTGTTCCATAATTAGAAATTAATTCAATCCATAGCAACCCATGTCCATGAAAAATAATGAAAGGTTTAATGCAAATGTGGTACAATGACTAATTAGATATATCTTAGCATTTTGTAAATCCTGTTAAGTAGTCTGCCCACAACTCCAACATAAACCAAGGAATATTGCTGTTACGTCAGTTTGTCACCTCATTGTTTGAGCTCAGTTCCATCACCTCCTACCTCCCCACTTCATCTCATTCATCCAATCACTGTATGCGTTAGGGGCATTTATTTTACATTCATAAAGTAGCCCTTCCCTCATTCTCTCTAGTGCATGGAAATGCTGTAAATGTTGAAAAAAAGGCATAATATTACCAAAATATGTTTTAATACTTGGCTGAGGTGGAACATTTTGGATATAAACAAAAAGTGAGAATTAGCACCATCAATTATCTTGATGCGCCCAACTCTATTTGTAGTAATAACAGTAGTGGATGGAAATGTGCATTCATTTTCATTTTCTTTTGTGGATTTTCTGGAAATTAATTAAACATTTGAACTTATTTTGAATGGAAACTGGGCTTGTGTTGCTCAGCTCACAGGCAGGGCACAGACCTCCCTGGGGTGGGCTCGGGCGCCTTCCTGAAGAGCATTCTGCCAGGACCTGCTGCTGCCTCAGTCAGGCAGTCTAATTCTGTGCCAAAATGTACCACAATAAACCATGTGCATCTTATATTCCTACTGGGGTGTGGCAACGTTTCTGATAGTTGAATTGCTTTGCACTATTGCGATTGCTCTTGCTATGGCTAATTTTGCAACCCACAGTTTGCATCAGTGCCAGTGCAGGAATGTAATCTTTTTAAGTAGTGAGGCAGAAAGTAGAATATTGTGGAAGTTAGTATGGTGGATGGGTTTAAGAATGTGTGACCACAATTTCACCCTAACCTCTTCCTGAAGTGTTTTTATCACTTAACCCTAACCAAACATTTACCATTTATCAGTTGCCATAACCACCATGTTTCCCTAGATATTGTAGAGAGAAAGATTTGTAATAAATGGTTTAGATTATATTGAAACTGTATTTTTTAACTGACAATTCCACAGCTTTGTTATAGCCATGAAAACGTATGAACACAAAGGACAAAATAAAGACATTGTCATGAGTTTGTTTACTTTCCCAAAGCTATACGGGGCATCAATTAGGTGTGTGTGTGTGTGTGTGTGTGTGTGTCTGTGTGTCTGTCTGTCTGTCTGTCTGTCTGTCTGTGTCTGTGTCTGTGTGTGTCTGTGTCTACATTCGTGGGGTCCAAAAACCGGGAATACAGTATACTGACGGGTCCCCACAAAGATAGTGAAACGCAGTGTGTGCATGTGCAGTGCTCGTTTCTGCAATGCCAACTTTGTCAGGAGGCTTTCATCCGAAATAGAACTGCCTTTTACTCCCCATAATTAGAAGAGAGTGGATTTGATGAATATGCGCATCCATAAAAATGGGTTCGTTTTGATTTGACAATAATGGAAACAGGTAGGTAAGATCAAAAAAGCATGGAGAAAGTTCTTGACTTGAAACAAACCTCCTTTGATGTTCCCAGATATGTGAAATCAATTATATTGGTAGTGAATAAACTATTTTGATTATTTCCAAATGTCAAAAGCCGCCATCATTGTTATGTAGCAAAATTAAAATGATAAAAATGAGATGAAACGTAATGTGCCCTTCTGCTCGGTAAAGCTGACCCACTTTTGGGCTTGTGATTCTTGCGCTGTGCACAGCTCATAATCTCTCGGATTAAAAACTCAATTGAATAATTGTGGCTGACCATGCAGATTAAACCGTGTATTAGTTTCCCCAATTAGCGCTATACTGTCTTACATTGTCATTGTCGGTGGAATATGGCATGGTTATTTTCCACAAGGGTTTTTTGACTAGTTTAATGTACAAAAATGGACCAACACTGCATTTGAAATACCTCGCAGGATGACACACAAAATGCAAAGCAAAGTTTCCTTAATGCATTTTTAATGTGCACATTATATTCTGAACAGTGGAGTAAATGAATATCTGTAAGCATTTGTATTAAAAAAAAAGAAACAAGAGAAAGCTACATGAGGCAGCGGATCATCAAAAACAGAACCACATGAGAATTTTGTATTCACTTAAAAAATGTCCAGGCAACATAGCGGCTCAAAGCATTTCCATCATCATAAGCTGTGGAACAAAGACAAAGCTGGAAGAGACGGAAAAAGGACAAGGGACACATGTCTGAGAAAAAAGGATGAGAACATTAGTGTTAAAGAATATGGAGATTGGGTAAAGAAAACTGAAGCATGCCGAGAGCATTGTGGTCTTCTGCCAACCTGAGGGGTTCAAATTGAGACTGAAACCTCATTCAGTAAGAACTCATTTCACAGCCAGCACCTGTGGCTCCCAAGGGAGGGGGTCACTGTGTGTGAGTGAGGCAGAGAGAGAGAGAGAAACACTGAGCATGAATCTGTTAGGATCTGACCTGAATTTACAGCATGCTTGCTGGTAAACATCCACTCTGCAGCTCTGTTCAGCCTTGATACCATGTTTAAAGCCCCCATCTGATGCGCTCGGTTGACTCACAGACACATCATAATTGGCTTTGTTTGTGCATTGATTTATTGCCTTGAAGGTAGTCCTATGAATTATTTTCCAGATGTTAATTTAGCTCTGAATTGGCTTATCTTTTAAAGTCCAGGTAAGCGTCCGCTTTCAGTCTCCTACTTGCTGCTTGAAATACATTACATCTGTACTTAGCGAATCTGAGTGGCTGTATAAAGTGCCCTAAAATATTTAATTTTCATCTACATGCTAGACTCTATGAACATATACATGCATTTATGCAACATAATCTCCTTTAGAGCCAGATGTGATTCTGTCACTTGAGAATAGATGTTTGGAGAGAAATGGTTGACATTGTGCTTGTTGGAGCCCAGTCTCCTCGCAATACAGGAATGCATCATAGGAAGTTATGTAGAGAGTGCCATGCCCTATATATAGCGAAGGGAAAGAATGTGGGGGTGTAGATGGGCATGTAGCTCATTACAGCAAATAATGTTTACCTTTTAATAATTGCAACCACCATCTTTCCCACCTTTTTGAAAGTATTTGTTGCCTAGCTCTAACCATATATTCACCGGATTTCTTTTACTCTAACAATATTTACCTAACCTTATTACTGTGGTTGCCATGTGCAGATATTGTAGGAAGCCGCAATTGTCCAACTGTCCCAAAGTATGAGAGATTTTGTTTGTTTCTGAATATTCTAATTCAATCAGGAGAGACTTCGTTGCAGATATGCAAATATTTATTATACATATGCATGATTTGAAATGTACAGTCTTTGGAGATTAGACTCCATCGTTATTTAAAAAATATACATTTTTTAAAGGGGTAGAAAGCCGAAAGATAATCCCCCGATGGAGTCTAGACACTGATGGTGGCGCGAGGAGCCTGGAAACCAAAACCGAAGAGCCGTCGGTAGTGGCCTGCCAGATGAGGACCCTGGAGCCGTGTGTGATGAAGACCAGAGGAGCAAGGGGAGGAGGAGGAGGGTTATGCTCTTATCCTGAAATGACAACTGAGCAGCAGAGAGAGACATCATGCAGTGATTGGCTCGTGATATTCATAGCCGCTTCTGATTGGTTAAGTTAAAAGTGAACACCTCTACAGCTGATCCGTTTAGAGGAGAGAGAACGTGATTATGTTTTAGAAGTCTTCCTGAAAGAATTTGCGCTGAGCTCCATTACTCTGCAGGCAAGCCATGAAGAAATGTAGGTGCAGTCATTCATGAGGTTTTGAGCTCACAACCTAAGGAATTATGTTCACATAGGACAATTATGTAGGTCCCAATTTACACCTAGTGCCAACATAGTAAGTAGTGAGTAATTTTATGTAGAAGCTGAATATGAGGGTGTGGCGGTGGAGATTGGTGGATGGGCTGGTTGCAACTTTTATATGAAAAACCTGAGTTTGCATCCCGTCAGACGTGCAATCACTGCTCACTTTTGTTAACTGTAGCATGATATTTTCCCTACCATGGACAAGTGTAAAGGTCTTAACCACACCTTTATCGTAGTTTTTTTGCAATAACATAACCTTTCCCTAACCTTAATCACCCCTTAGTTGCCATGTGCAGATTTAGATATTCAGTGCAGAACAATCAGACTTAAGACAGCAACGCTGCCCACGGCAGTCAGATCGTACAACACAGCACTAAATGGAGTGTGAGCATAAACGTGTGCATATGTGTAATTATTTATTTATATTTAGTATTTTTATCATTTATTTTTTATCAATATAGGGCCGGACTTTCTACGTTTTAAACCAAAGTGAATTCTGCTTTTTATTCAGGTGTTTGACTGTGAGCATGATTTTCAATAAAAAATTGTAGAAAGAAGTTGAAATTGAACGCAAGAAGATGTTGACTTCAAACATAATCCAGAGTTTTACAGAATTAATAACATTCTGTCTGGCAATAGGATTGAGTCCCAACAAGCTCAATAGTGAATATATATCAAGCAATCTCATTAAAATTACACCATGGTATTTTGTATAAGGCAGCCAACAGTAAAGTTCCAAGACAGCCCTGTAGTTCTCCAAAATGACAAATTCTGACGCTAAACCCACCCCCTTGCTGTGTGATGCTGAAGAGGAAGCCGACTTTCGAGCTGATTTGCAATGTACTGTAGTAAAGCAAGATGAGGCATGAAAGTATTAGTACAGTATGTACTGCCATCCATTGAGTGAGAATGCATTAAAGTAATACTGGGCAAAACATACTGTACATTAGTTCTGCCAATTAAATTATGGCCAGATATTCTCAACATTTGGACTGAGCTTTGAAAGTATTCTCACCTACAGGGATGTTTCTACAACAAATACACAATAGCTTTAATATTTAAAGCATTCTGTATGCAGTAATGAATTACCATGTGTCTATTGATCTTTGTCATATATGACAAGTGCAGTGCCCAACAGGATGTGAAGCAAACAAAATCATGCATTATAGATAAGCAATCTCCTTGATGGCGTCACATTATTTATGAATCCCGTCCCATGCGGTGTATGTGATATTTAAAGCATTTGTGTGATTAACCACATACTGCAGTCCCGTTTGAAAGCTTGTAAGCAGCAAATGTATTTGCTTAAGTAAGTCATTTGAAATGAATGGTGAACAATACCCCTGAGGTTACGTAACATATTTCGAGCAATACACTGTACAGAATATAGGGTTGTGTATGGCATACTGCATATACAGTAAACGGCTAAATATATTGGAAAATGGGTCTCAAGTGGTAGCTTCATTCCTCTGCTGTTGGAGCATTTATTTATGCTGAAAGAAAATTATGCCTGATATGCATTGTTCAATGTATGTAGGGGAAACCCCCTAAGGTGTTAAGAGTAGACTGTTTACGCACCTCGATGAGAAGAGCACTATGTTCACACACCCCCAGTGGCGACTGTCAATGACCCTTTACAACAGCATTCTGGAAATACCCAGCAGCAAGATTATACATCTCCTACATGGCCAGCCCATCGATCTTTGATCTCCTTACTTCCTACAGTTCCATTTCACCCTAAAGCTGTACAGCCTACCAGTACTTGTTAAACACAGCCGCACCATTTGAAGCTGCAGCCTTAAAAGAACGAGCCATGCAAATAGATCAGTTGATGCCAACATTCAACCTTTAAATAAGTGTGGAAAAATGTGCGCACTTTATACATACTTCAGTCAATGTGAAAACATGGTTTTCTAGAGCAAGCAGAGGGTAATATAAGTAGAATTTAAAGATGAATTGACCATTGCACATATAAATGATATCATTGTTTGACTGTGAGACTGTAGTCTACTGTAGCTTACCGGATGTACAGTGCTGTGATAAAGCCTAACATCCGGCATGTCTCTCTCGCGCCAGATGTCCCTCCCCTTTCACTTTTTAATTTCCAAGGGCATCGCTGCATCCAGGGCTTAGTTTTCTTGTGATATGCATCTTGGTGTAGTAGGCCACAGGGTTGTGCTTACTTTTGTGGTTAGCTTTTTAAAGCCCTTACCAATGGGAATACAGTCTCTAGCATTACACAAATGTAAAATTTATGTCCTATGAACTCGTGAAAATGAGAAGAATTTATGTCCTCCCAGATTGCTATCAGCTGAGTATGACGAGCAGTGAAACTGAGAAAATGACGAAGCAGCACGACCTGTTTTCTGTGTTGAATCTTGGGAGAGAAAATCTTTTTTGCTCTGTGCCCACGTAAACAACAGCTGTAGCCTTTTAATAAAGTAGCGGGTGGCCTTGGTTTTCTCTGAACTGAATGTGTTCGCTCGCGCGTGAGCCATGGCAGGCGACTGATTGATGGCTGAGCAAGTCCAGGATGCTCCATGGCTGCTACAGATTGGCACAGCGGAAACCTGGCACTAGAAGTGCTCCGAAACACACACATACTGTACAGAACATATTTACACATATTTCATTTTTTTTCCTCAACGCCAAACCGCGGGCAGAACATCCCAGAATTGGGGGGGTTGTCGCCCACACGCCCTTCACATCTTGTCGGTGCTTGAACATGCCAAGTGTCATTTTTAAGTGCCAGGATGTAGCTGTGAACATATGGGGACAGGGTTAGGATTTATTTTAGTTTTTTTGTAGGATGGAAATACAGTTACTGCACACACGTCTAGACATTTTATACTTTATAAAAGGACTAAAATTTAACATGTATCATCTTTTTTTGATTATTAATCTAGGGCAATGTACAATATATGTGTATTTTGCAACAACATACTAAAAACTCTTTGGGCATTCAGATATTTGATATTTTAACTATGTTCATATCTATGTTGGTTGCACAACAGGGTAATCGTTTGTCTAATTTAAGGCCCTGTGAAAATTATGAATGATCCTATACAAAACATGACAAATAATACATGAATATATACATATTTAATAGTCACAACTGTATGTGCAAACATGATCAAGAACATGTTGTGAAGTGTTACAGAAATAAGAGCCATACACTCCGGAAAACCACGTGGAAAAATGTACTGACTGTTGGTGTCAAAAAAGTAGGGATATATTAAAGAAAAATGAGCCATCTTGAATTTTAGGAGTTAATAAAGTAGGTGCCGCAGTGGTTGTGCTGGAGAACATGATATCCCTAAGGTGCTGTAGCTGAGAAAAAATATGCTGCTGCCTCCAGCAGATTCTCGGCTAGCCTGCACACAACACTGAGTATGGACACAGAATAATACACAAGAATACTGAAAACAAATTTATATGTGTATATATATGTAGACCTAAAAAAGCATGGCTGACTAAAACAATTATGAATGAATGCACAGAAACGCTCACCGACACCTGTATAATGACACACACACACCATAAAACACAGCAGTCTTGTCTCATTTTGATTCCACATAATTCTTACCAAGTGACAATACAGTAGAGTTTAACAGCTAGTAACGAGCTAAAATGTAATAAAATAGACCCTGACCCTAACCATTCACGGCCGATACCTTATCTTAACCATCTTCGCACATGGGTAGAACAGGTTGCATTTACCGAAAGGATCAGGAAGAGACATTTACTGAAGTGCTAATTAGCTAATGTTAGGCATGCTAATTTTAACAAATAGTTTAAAGCACCACAGTGCCTTAACACTGCCACATAAAGCCAGTGGCATGGCTGTAGGCTCTTAATCTTGACACCTTAATATAACGTAGAAGTAATTGGGAGGACGTCAAAATGGACAGGCTCTCGTCATGAACTTTCCATAACTATAGCTACGAAAAGCAATGCACTGTACCTCGTATGAATTTCACATAGTTATTACTGTACGTTTGTGTCCCAGAAGTACTACTTGAGGGGACCAGTGTTCTGAAAGTACTTATTTTAACCCAAACCACAAACTTTTTTTTTTAGTCTTAACCAGTCATTTTGGTGCGTTCACTTACCTTACCATCACGTCGCTGTTTCACAGTCACCTTTTGGTGCCTTAACTGTAATATAACAGTGACCGGGCACTGTTTCACAGCATTAAATAGGCCGCCATATTTCGTAAGATAACATACAAGTCGTCAAACAAACTCATTTATGGCGTGGTGATGGCGCAGTGGATATGACGCATACCTTTGGTGTGGGAGACCTGGGTTCAATTCCCACTGTGATACATTAACCAATGTGTCACTGAGCAAGAACTTAACCCCTAGTTGCTCCAGAGGTGTGTGACCTCTAACATATACAGCAATTTGTAAGTCCCTTTGGATAAAAGTGTCAGCTAAATGACATGTAATGAAAATATGTTGAGATAGTTGGGTGTACAGGACACACATTTGTGTCCGACATATTGTTATGCTTGGGCTTTTCCTAACCATAATGTTTTAAGAAACACCGTAAAAACATTACATGGTTTTGTTGTCAGTAGTGAAAATAGTGCAAACTAATGAAATATGTTGACAGTGAACTTTTGCAGATTTGTTCACATCCAGGTAGCATTAAGCTTTTTTTGCTATTGCATATTAGTTGTGTATAAATGTAATATTTGTAAGATAGTGTGCGCTCCTGTGAAACTGCAGAGCAGAATATAACATGGTACTTACCTGTGTATTATCCTATTTTATAACCAATTTTTTGCTAGTTGTGAGCTGATCTCAAAAGTGCTCGCATTTATTTCAAATAACAAAATCATCAACCCAAGAGGAAGAAACAAAAACACATTTATGTAATAGACCCCAGGCTGTTAAACAGGTTTAATACTTTACCCGTTGCCTGGGGGTGAACACATTACATTTTTTATCTAATTTATGATTAACATAGCTTAAATAACAATGCACAACAAAGCAGAGGTGTTGTTTCCAGGACATGTTTTCATGCGGAGAACCAATCAAATCGCTGCCTCAGGCTCTCTCTTTTATTCAACAGTTTCTGTCAAATTTCTCTGCATGAGCTTGAGACAGAGATGTGACCAAAACAAGATTACTCTCAGAATGCTGTTTCATGAGTGAGTGATTCAGTTGCATCACAATCTTCCCAGAAGCACATTATGGAGACATAATGGCTGAGCAGGCTAAGGAACAACCAGGACAGAAAAAAAGTGTGTAATACCTGGAAAAGAAAACATTTATAGTACACAGTTATATGAATAAAATCCCAATTTAGATGGTTTTTAATTTAGGTTGCTATGACAGACTAAACTGTATTGTCTATTCATAGGCATTACTCTGAAAACATCGGAACCTTAGCTCAGTTAACCTGCACAAAGAGAAGGTTTTTGGTTGTGTTAGCAAACTAAAGAGCCTGGTAATCCAGCAAAGCAACCAATGTCTTTTTTCATTCACTCATGATTCAATGCCTTTAGCCAAAACGGAAACTCAGTTCATCTCCAGTTCAGCTGATCTTAAATGCCACAGATGAAAACAAACAGCTCAGCGTGATGCGTGCATGCCATGTGCAGGATTTAAAGGCAAAGAGGAGAGTTCACAGTTTGATTCTCCTCCTCCATTGGCCCTAAGGAGGTGAGGAATTTTCCCACCTACCGATGCTTCCCTTTACAGAGCGTCTCTGTACTGTAAGTGGTCCGGTCATCTTAGTGAGAGACCCCTTTGTCAGTGCTTCAGTGAGCCATTTTGGGACGCCTGGCCCTTTGTGATGTCTCTGACCTTTTTCATGTTTCACATAAAGGGTCAGCAGTGCATCCAGACATTTTGAGTCCATGCTTATATACAGTATAGAAGTATGCAGACACCAGGCTATGGGTGCAACCTATTTTTATACTTATTTATTTATTTATTTTATTTTTAAATCATGTACAGATGGCTGCAGTAGCCTTAAGGTTTAAAAGCCTTGCTTGTGACCAGACGAGGCAACTGAGGACAATCTGGGTGAAAATGAGGAATAGTACTCACCCATCACCGTAGTGAAGGTGCCCGTGAGCTGGCACCTATAGCCCCTAATTGGTCCTCTAAAGTTGCTCTGGGTCCAGCAGAAGGCAGCTGTAGATTTATTCTACTGTATGAATGCAACACCATGGTAAGGGAAGAAAAAGAAATTGGTGATTCTCAGCGAAGCACTTAGCTCGATAAATAAAGGCAAGAAAAACACAGCGCAGATACCAAGCGGGGCTAGAGATCAGCTTGATTAAGCGTCAGCAGATGTTTGCTTGGCTTTATCAGACTTTGCCCAATCTGTCTCGTTGCCTCCTTCCCATCCTCGTGTTCCATTTCATCCATTTTAATTCCTGTTATCTCATTTGAACTAATCTGCCTCATATTATAGATAGCGCACCTTTTGATAGGTATCCTAATGATTTCTCCGAGAACAATGGAGGGTTTTTCCTGTCGACAGCTTCTCATTAGCAGTCCACAGCAGCAGGTCCCACACACTGCTGAATATTAACACACACACACACACACACACACACACACACACACACACACACACACACACACACACACACACACACACACACACACACACATGATCATGCCTCTGCTGAATGATAGCACTGAGTGTAATATGATTATGGGCTGTCTCTCTGTGACCTTCCCATTTGCAATTTATTGACTGCAGTCAATATGGGCTTGCTGTTTTTTAAAAACTCTTAACTATTCACCTGCTCTCCATTGGGAGTATTTGTAAGCAGCAATTTGCAAAATGTCTCGGTCCGACTCAAAGCTTAGCACTTTTAACAACAAGGCCTACAAGCTAAGTATTTATGAAGTTTTCAGGATGAATTTGTGATACTTCTGAGATCATTTTACACTTCTCAAGGACTTGTTCTTACCCTTATTTTTTGGCATTCTGGGGAGGCTGTTTGAGCTGAAGATCTGCGGAATTCTAGCCTTGAGGAGACCTCACTAGGCCTGCTCTGCTTCTCTCTGTGGTCCTCACGTCAAACAGGAGCCTTGACTCAAAAATAATTATCAAACAGATGCATGTCTTACAGAATAACGATGCATGATGTCCAGATGCATAAAGCATCACAAGTAAAAGAATACATCTCAAGAGGCCAGATTCTGGAAAACCCTTAAAGCTGTGAATATACTGCTCCTAATTTCAGCATTAGAACTTTGAGTTTTAAGAGTGTCAGCATAATTCATCAAGAGTTCCAGACTGAAGAGTTCAAAAGATAAGAAAACTTACTGCCACAGCCCAAATGGTGTTGCATGAGTTACTGTCAGTCCCCTTATTAATTGGCAATCCACAACAATAGCAAATTCTCCACCTACCATAAATGACATATCTTGAAACAAAAATTCAGTAAAAAAGTATGCAATTTTTGGTCTTCACAATAAATATTACAAAATAAAAAACTAACATGCAATGGGTCTGATGCCTTTTGTCTTCATCTTCTGTTCTCTGATCATTGATTCTAAGCTGTTTTCATGCTGCTATTTTAAAAGAATGCAGTACCATTAAATGTTTTTATTTTTTTAAATTTTTAATCTAGATGGTGCAGCGCACACAGATAAGGAGAAATCTTGTTTGGAAGGAGACGCAGCACATCTACTAAGGCAAGAACAAGATACTTCTGTTATATTTTAAGCTGCATGCTATATTACTGAAATGTGTTGTGTGGCTTATTTGCATTGCACAACAGTTTACCTGGGAGACACTCCTGGTTCAAGTACAATGTACGTCTTGTCAGTTTGTCAATTTGGGCACAAAAGCCTCAAGTGAAGCTACCTCACATTAGGCAACTGGACATTTGTTAAAAATGCTGCCAATGTGGTTCTGCTTTTCAGTCTCAGATGTACTCAGTGCTGTAATGGCAGAGCAGGTCCGTGGGCAGCAAGACACTACTCCAGCCAAAGCACTGACATGATGCATAAAAAGCTAAGGATACAGTTTTTCTTCATCAATGGTCTCTAAATTCTACTTGTACGTTATTTTTCTCCGACTCTGTCACATCGACTGATTCTTGCTCCATTGTTATCTGATTTGTGGAAAGCTATCAGTTGGGTTGTACCCTCGCTATCAATCATCCTCTACTGTACACACATGGAGATTGTCAACACATGGTATTATAGACAAATGCCATTTGACGAGAATGTTTAGATAAGAACTGAGCACTGTATCCACACAAAGCCTGGGATTAGTGTAGGGAATGAATGCAGTACCAGAACTATAGCCTTACAAGGGATGTCTGTGATTATCAACCATTGGTTAATCAGCATTAATCAAATCATTGATTAAAGATACACAGTATTTACCAACAATGTAGAAGATAGGGGACGTGTGGTGTCTGGCTTTGGGTTGGTGCTCTGTGTGATTAAGAAGATGGAGTTACAGAGGTGTGTGTGTGTGTGTGTGTGTGTGTGTGTGTGTGTGTGTGTGTGTGTGTGTGTGTGTGTGAGACTGTAATGGCTGCACACACAAATAAATGTGTAACCAGTTTGTAGTTGATGTTTACCCTTTCAAAATAAAGTTGTTGTCTGGTTAAGCTAGCAATCCAGAGGCTAGTATTAACAGTAGTTGTGCCTGTTCATTAGTTATACCTGATCAGGTGTTTCCAGCAGCTGATATGCCTATTATGTTAAATAAAACCAGCGAGACTTGTCTTTTTGACAGACGGACGTTTGTTTTTGAAGGCCGCAGCCCTTTATGTTGATACCAGAAAAATGGGTTTAACTTTTTTTTTAAAGTGATGATTTGTCCCAACATGTTTCAGTCTAATCTAATTTGTGTCCTTCAATGTAGCCTGGAAGTTGTGCAGCATTATCTGCTGTATTAGATATTGTGAACTTGTTGATATTGTGGCAATTTATAATATGCGTCCCTATGCAACACAATGACAATAATTGAACTTAGTTGCTATAATTGTTATATTTGTCCTTATTGTCAGTAAACAGCTGAAAGATGGAAATATTTTTTATAATTGATCAGATACATTTTGAAGGCGTGAATATTTTCCAGCAAGCATTACAAACTGTAGAACCATGTAAGTGCAGGCAGTAGACATAGCAGTGCATTCACTAATAGGAGTTAGTTAAATCCACATCAACATAGAAAGCCACATTTACAAACATTAGAATATCTTCCGTAATTTCCCCATAGTTAATTTCAAATTCATGAATATAAAGCATGTAAACACTGCTTTCGAGATTAAGCAAAGGAATCCCATTGATCTATTCTTCTTGTATGACATGTACACAATACAGAACTGCCAGCCAGTCGCACTGCACAATGAAGTGTGTGAAAAATGCTTAATAATGTGCTACTATTTGGTCATTACTTTCATCAAAGCTGTTTTTAAAATGTGTTATTGCATTTAAAGTATAATAACTGTTTAACTGTTACTTTAGCCTTCAAATGTGTATCTGAGAGCAGAGATACTACATATATTTGGAAGCTTAGCAGAGAAGTGATGAAATTGTGAGCGCAAACAATCACTGTGGTGATGAAAACAAGGAAAATAAGGCCCAGATGAAGATAATTATCCTCTCCGAGTGTACACTCAACTGCACCCAAATTTAGAGCTTTTCTGGGTTTGTGTGTCTGTCAAAGCCTGAAGTGATTGTAGTTGATTTATTTTTCATTATTTTTCATTATTTTTGTGCACTTTTCCTAAGGGACTGATTTAAAATGAATAAATTTAAGGACTTATTTAAGGAGGTGGCAGAGGCCACTTATTGCTGCACCATTCCAGAAATATCTGTATTAATTACTAAACATAGATTCCATACTATTCATTCCTTTTCCCATCCCATTCATCAGCGTGAGATCACACCGTGACTGGCACATCATTTGAAATTAAATTTGGATTATTAAATAAATATGGTGGCAATGAATCATTTGTTCAGCGAGTGACTCAGTGACCAACCAGTGGAACCAATAGGGAAATCAATACAGCAATTCACCTAAAATTTTAAATTAGCAATCATGAATACTAATGAAAAAGCATAACATTACGGATCTTTGAGGTCTTCAGATCCTGGATTTAATTGTGGAAGATGACAATCAAACAGGAACTTAGTTTTTGTACCATAAGATGTTAGTCGGGTTGAGATTGAAATAAATGGTGAGTTTTTCTTAGACTAAATTGGTTAATCTGTTCAGGCCTGTCCTTTTCTTGATAGCATCATCAGTTTGACTGTTATTTACAGCAGAACATTGATAGTGGTGGGACTCGATCACAGGAAACTTGTTAATCTATTGCACTTGCATTTTCTTTTTTAAATATCATACCACTGTGATTTCCCAAAAATGAGTGAGTAGGAGTGTGAAATAAGTGTGGGTGAGAGAATGTCAGCCTTTGACATGATTGCAATCAAACAGAGTAGAAACAAAACAGGCTCTCAGTATGTTAAATACTATTGCTAGTGTCCCTTTTTGTATTATTGATCACGGGTCAAACCAGGCTATTTATTTATTTTGTTTACATATTGCCAAAAATTTATCCATTAGATGCACCATCATGCCATAAGTGGCAGATTTGGTTCTCTAGTATTTAGGGGGCAGCAGAGCGGTGTGTGTGTGGAATTGATTTAAAATAAACTACAGTGTGCCCATGTTCATCATACATTACAATATAGTTGATCTTATTTATTTTGATCTAATTTTATTTTTTATATTTATTTAGATGTTATATGTATATATTATTTAATACATTTATTTCATTTTTTTAAACTTTAATTTTTTTGTTGAAATAAATTCACTGTTATTTTTTTTTTTACAAGTACAATAAATGCATGATGTTACCCAAGTCAATGATTAATCGTGTAAAAACAAATTTGATCTCAATTTTGATTAAAATAATCAGGATTTTTTCTATAATTGAGCAGTCCAAGGATAAGTTCATTGTGGTATTGTTGTTGTTGTTGTTTTTTTCAATGGAATTGGTTGACAATAAGAAAAATATAAAATATGACTTTACGAAAAGGTTCCATGGGACTCTCTCCAATATTCTCCCCTTATCTCTCCTCATTCTCAAACAATGTTTGCAGGCAGGCTAGATAAATTAGATTCCCTTTGACTGGCAGCAGAGGACTTTGATAATTGTGGCTTATAGCACTTTTCTCTTTCTCAGGAACCAACATGCCCATGCTCTCTCAGCTGTTATTGCCTTCTTGCGGCTATTTTGTGTGTATGTGATTTAAAGGTTACAGAAGTTCATAGCACAAGTTCCTATAAAATTTCCATGCAAGGCCTCTCTGCAGCCAGTCCCATTACAACCATGGAATTGAATTGATGTTTTGCATTAATTTCTTGTCCGTACGGAGTGCAAAAGGTGATTTATTAGAAGTTTTAAGATAGGAGAGAATGAGGATTTAAATTTCTTTACCGTAAAAGTGTCCAACATTGAAAAATCAGACAGCATTATTTATTCATTCATCCATTTCCGTTTGGTCAGAAAGCTTTGATTTCCTACCAGTGTCAGCTATGCCATGTGAGCCTAGTCTCTGCCACGAACAAATACACAGTAAAAATAGCACTTATCTTTTGCAATACAATGTTTCTTCCTCCATATATCAAGACAGCTTTACTGAATGCGTGGATGAGTCATTATTCATCAGCCCTTTGTTATCACGCTTATAAAAGGAATTCTTGCACCCAGATATTGAGTGAGTAATTTATTTTTTTTCAAATCATAGATTATTCTACATACAGTACTGTTTATTTTTTGTTCACCCTCCACGAGTTTCCATATGGAGATAGAAAAAAAATTGTCTCTTTGATGGTAAAAGGAAATGTATATATTAATTTCAAAGCTGAGCAATTGTGCTGCATACTCCTCCTGTCACCTGCATTCATTTATTTATTTTGCTTCATGACGGAGCTGAGAACCACTTGGCCCTGGGTGTTAACCGAAAACCAATATGTGATAAAAAAATAAAATGTGTAATGCATAACAATACAGAATGTAAAATGTATATATGGACTTTGACAGTATTGTTAAATTGAGATATTTCAATGAAAATATGTGCTTTTCCAGAGTGAAAGAACGCAATGTTCAGGTTTCAACACTGTGTGTGCACACTTTTCATCAACTCCCCTCATTGAATCTAGTTACACAGAAGGACGTTTGCCTTTTCAACAAAAAGATTTCTCCCTTGGCACTGTAAAATGTCGACTTGTCAGTGGACTCTTTGTGAGTGACAGCACAAAGGAATACCAGACTGTATCTATATTCACCCTGGTCCACATACATAAAGATAACAGTGTGCTGCATTGATGCTGTTTGCTTCAACATTTGGCACCTAATCACACATTCAGTGTTTCCAGCAATCTCTGAAGATACTGATAGATAAATGCACCTCACGGGGGGAAGGTTTTGACATCAGTCCATCAAAGTTTATTCATCTGCTTTATTAGACAGGGTCATGTCAAAACAAACTTTGCTATCTCACTCTATTGCAACAGACATGACAGCCTGGCAGCTGTGTTCAGCTTTTGTTCAGTCAATTCCAGCGATGATATAAAAAATGCATAGTGTGTGCTTGTGGTTATCTATATTATTAGCATGTTTACATCTAGCCAGGCATCCATGTTGCTGCATGCACACATTTACACATCTATGTCTGTGTTCTGTTTCCAAAGCGGAGCTGAGGTGAGCAACAGCTTGCTGCAGTGCTGTCACCAAGCCAGCATTAGTGTGCATTATTTATCTGCCTGCAGACCGATTCAGTGAAAGGCATAACCATAGCAACCAGAGCCATGCATGCACAAGCTGTGAGGAGAAACATCGGTTATGATGGCACGGCGGCGGCTGGGATTGACCTAATCTCAGAATTCATATGTTTTGGAAAATCTCCCGCATTTTGGTTCTCAAAAGGCGAGAAATTAGGTTTTTGAAGCTCCGCAAGAGCTGTGTTTTCTCTTGCAGAGGTCATCCTGGCTGCCCCCTCACTCAATCCAAACAAAGAGCAAAGAGAGAATTTGTCAAAGGTTGGTAATGTCACAGCAGTCAATGTTTGCTGGCAGATCCATAAACACAAGGTTGCAACTGCATTCCACAACCCAGAACCTTTTTTTCCCACTACTGAATACTAATTGCAAGAAAAAAACTTAGAAAGGTTGGACTATCGGTTATAGTTACTGACACTCGGCTGTATTTTCACTCAGCTCTTGGCTCAGAATAGTACTGGCTGTGAAAGAGTAGCATCGGCAAGTGCTGTAGTAATTAGGCGATCCCTAAAACAACCAAGATAGCCACTTATGTGCTGCTGAAGACTGGAACCACAGTGATTGTGTCAGGGTTTGATTTGAGTCGGGATCATTCTGGTTCTCTGGTAAAATGGGGAAATGGGGCACAGACTGCCAGTACCAGCCAGCTAGCATTAGAGGATAAAGTACCCCCTTTAGTTTGCTTCTGGGGACAGTTCTGGAAAGATCTCACTTTTATCCACAATTGTACAGTAGCTTTACCCCTGTGCTTCTTGGTGTTTCTCTATAAACTGGAAGAGTCCTGGTTGTGTGCTGTGAACACACCTTGTAAGGCCTGCATGAATACCGACCAATTTCCACTCTGGAATGCAGGACTGATTGACCATACTTCAGGGAAATGACATGTTGTCCGGATTTGCAGTGGAGAGCGAACTAACTTCTTGAAAGATATTGTAGCAAGTCTCCTCTGGCATCCGTTATGGATGCCTTTTCCACCATACCAGGATACTTCACCTTCTAGGTGATGAAATATACTGTTTTTCCTTATATAGGAGCTGTCAGCTTGTTGTTAAAGAAAAGGGTAGTCTATATCCACGACGATTCATCTACGGGATTGTCTCCGGTGCTGCTGAAATCCGCCGATGTCCCTCATTTTCAGCCGGATGTCCCAGTCACCTTCCGCTTTCTTTGTGTTGGCATTATAAGCTACGCTCGATTCAGGAAACATCCTCCAAGCTAGAACCGATAATCAAATTATATTTCTTTATTTTGAGTAAAATACTCATCACACACTCTACAGCCATTTTAATTCCAGAGCTCGCCTCCCTACGTGCACATGTTCCTGTTCCATCATTGCTGTGTCCATCGCTTAGCGCCGCCCAAAACGATTGTAATTGGTTTTAAAGAAATGCCAATTAACCAAAGCACTTTTTTCTCCTTTTTAAACTTGTGGATACCACCAATTTTGTGGCCCATGCAGTGTATTTGGTCACACCGCTGCGTAATAATCATACGCACAGGGACATGAATAAGCAGGCGGTTACTAATGTTTAAAAAAGGACAAGACTCATAACTGTCATACTAAGTCTTGTACTAGTTAATCAGACAGCTGGACATCTTACTGTTATTATAGTAATGGGCACTGGTCTGACTTTTTGGGCATTTGTCGTATAATGTTCTTATAACAATATGATGACAAATATAGTCCAGGATAAGACTTAAAACAGGGACACTAGTGTGTGCAGCTGTCACCACATCTCTAGGACCGAACTGTCCCATCAAAAGCTTTACATAACGCTAATTAAAGGCTTGCAACTGTCTTGCTTCTTGCAGTTCAATACTAGTACTAGAATTTGACAAAATGGAAAATTATCTTAACAAAATTAATTATAGTTATTAATGAAAGACAGAGAAATCCCCACAGACTCCCTGCAATGATGCTAACTGGCATGTCATTGAACACAATGTTGCTCACCTTCTTCAATGGGACAGGGAGGGGCTCAGTTAGGGGGAGACTGGGCTGCTGCTGACTCATCTGCTGTTAAGTCTGCTAAAAGGGGCAGGGACAATGATTTAATATGAATATCTTGCTAAACGTTTCCCTGCACTGATTAAATGTTAGGCTAACACTAGTCTGTAGCTAGCTAGCTTATTTCACTATGGACATTAAGCCAACAGGTTAATACCGTTCACAGACTATAGGCGACCCCCCTTTCTTGGTGAAAAACTGGGTTACAGTTTGACACCCTTTCCTTTGTCTTTCCTCTCTTTCCTTTTTTGAAAACCAGATTTTGATTTAACGTTACTTGGCAACACTGTGGTAACTGTAGTTCTGCCGCATCTACTGACTGCAACTAAACACCGTCACTGAGTGCGCTACGGCAGGACCAAACCATTTCATGCAGATACAGGGGGGTGACCGGTCTATATGGATGTTTACTTTTTGGTCAATGGGGATATTTAACTTTGACTGCCAAAAACAAGTAAAAACAAAGAGATCATTAATTGTATTATTATATTTGAAATATATATATATACTGAATGATGGTTTAATAATTTTAAAGTAGTTTACCTATTTTTTGGGGCCCCTGTCAGTAATGGGCCTTTGAAATTGTCCTAACTTCCCCCCCCCCTATATGGCGCCCCTGATTGAGATACTGTGTTCTTGATGACATGACACAGACCAGAAGTTGAATGAAGATGAAGTGTGTGTGTGTGTGTGTGTGTGTGTGTGTGTGTGTGTGTGTGTGTGTGTGTGTGTGTGTGTGTGTGTGTGTGTGCATGTATGTTGGAAAGCGTGCTACAGTCCCTTGAGTTCCATGTCAGCAGTTTAATGTTTAAGGAAAAAAACAAACATTTACTTTACTATATTGCTCTGCTCCAACTTATTAGCTGTCTGTATCATAATGGCCTTTTTTTGATTTTTCAAAAAATGTAAATGTCATTTTCTTAAGCAGCTATGCAAACATTTGCAAGAACTGTAAGATTATGCCAATCAGAGCTGCAAATGAATATTATTCTTCTGCATTTTAAAGGCGGTGGACCAAATTACGTTCAGGCGGACAAAATAACAGCTTAGACATGTCGTGTCTGACTTCAGCCTCCTGCACAGACCCAAAACAGTGAGAGCATCTAAGGTAACTGTGACTGACAGCTTGGTTTTTGTCTGTGGTAACCCCACACTTAAGAGCTTCTCACAAGGGACCAGTCTTTATAGATTCCTTGCCTCACACTGCTGTCACAATTTGTATTTATATATTCTATGGACCAATACAGCTACATTTTTAGTGCATGTTGTCTGTGTAAAGACAGTCCATAACTTAACAAAAGTTCAATGCTTTAGAAAATATTTCTTGACAGTTTAAATGAGCATGAATAGCAGCACCAGTATAAAAGGAATTAAATATAAATGAAGTAAACAAACTGAAAGCGATGACAGCCACAGAGAAACAGAGATCAGAGGTATACAAACATTCAGAATGAAAGACAGTGAGTGTCCTACCTTGGCACTGTTGAGTCTGTACTTTGGCTAGGAAAACAACGTTGTACTCAGAGCAGCGTAGCATTTGAAAGCTCTTATTTTCTGTTGGATAATGTTGATGGAGATTGAAGAATGGATCTTTAATTTGACCTTAAAAGTAATTTTCTTTCGCTTGGTTGCGATAAGAGAGTCAGTCAAATGTCTTTCCAAGCGAGACAGTCTGAGGTGTTTGGGCGCATTTCTAGTCTTACTGAGCTTTTTATTCTGATTGTTGGTGGAATAAAAGACTCCATGTAAATGCAGCTGTGGTTCCAAACACTCCACTCTCCCCAATGCCCTTCATTTAAGAGCTGGGGGATGGGATAAAGGGAGGCTGGAGCTCCCGGCTACCGCCTCTGTCCTCTGCGTCTGTCGATAGCTAGTGGTTTCGCTCTCCACGCATGACAAGAGCGGCATGATCACTGTGATTTAGCCTGATTCTGTCCAACAGAAGATGGACAGCAAAAAAAACAAAGTCCTGTCAAAGATGTGGAAACATTAGACAGACAAATGCAGGCCCTCACAAACCATTTACATAAGTCATACTTCACCCCTGGTATTTGCATGAAATCTGTATCTGGCCTCTTGAGCTTTTATTTTTTTACCTTAAGCACCTACAAATTTGTTTCAGGTCATATCGTATTTAATAAAACATGTATCCTATGCATTTTTTTAAGCATTTTGTTCCGCATATATCGATATATATCGAGACCTGTTGATCTTTCATAAACAGGTCTTCTGTAAGAGATAAATCTTTTAACAGAGGACATTATTATTGAATGTTTCCCTTTTCCATTTTTAATGCCTTTTAAATGGATCTTACACAGAGAAATGTCCACCAGAGGCAGTTTAGTGCTGTTTAAAATTCTAATGAAATCAAGCTCCCTGTTTTTGGCCAAATATTGGTACACGCCAAATATTATTGCTTCATTTATCATGCCGCACCTTTCCAGAGTACATTTCCTCAAAGGGTTTTGCTCTGGTGTCTCGTTGGGATAAAGAAAGTGACCAGCTGGGTTACTGCCAGTTTAATGTTGCATGGATTCAGTAATGGATGCTTGGCTGAAATGGTCCTGGACTGAAAAACATATTCTGACAAACAGACCTTGTTCCAGTCATCTGCTAGGACACAAAGGTCCACTTTCTGCAGTGAGTTTTTGGCTGGTCACTGCCTTTTTCTAAATTTCCGTCTCTTCTGGGGCATAGGGTAATGATGTCCCCGTCTCTAAGGCACCCACTTCATAAAACCTGAAGTCACACAAGGGAACTTTAATCTTTTTCTGACATGTCCCATTGTTTCACTTCTTTGACATGTCTGCTGTTCCCTTCCTGTTTCTGTCACTTTCTGTTTATTTCCCTCCTTTGTCCCCCTTTCCTTATCCTGGTGTCATGTGTGACATGACTCAGCCACTCGAAGGACCAATTTTTTTTCATTGTTTTCGAGTGTGGCACTTTTACGATACTGCTTTGAATACGAACTTGCCATGTCAGTAAAAGCTGACAAGCATTCAGCAGTATCTACGTTACTTCGGGGAGACAGCTGTCTGCTGTACAGAATGTATTTCTGTGGATTATTTGCACTTTAAAGTCACTCTTACATATCCTCAGTAGCCTTCTAGGGGAATGGCCCATCTCTTTCACCTTAACTCTGTGGGACAGTGAGAAATGTTGAAAGGTGTTTTGCACATTTCACAATATTGCAATGTTAACAAAAGTCAAAAATAATGTGTGTATCGGCTTAGTAACTCGTATCCGCCCCAACATGTAATGGGTTCCTGCTTGGCCCATGCTTCACCCTTCCACAAAGTTTCATGAAAATCGGGCCAGTACTTATTCCGTAATCCTTCTGACACATAGACAAACAAAGAAAAACAAACCGAAAACATAATTCTTGGTAGAGGGAATTATCTAATTATTCAAATGTGTGTCAAGGCGCCAGCAGGTCATTGAAATTTCTCTAGATCTACAAAGTGGATTGGCACAAATTTTGGTGTGGACATTTATGCTCCCCAGAGGATGAATCATAATACTTTTGGTGATCCACCACCATAAGGCTGACACTTACGGTAAATCTGATCTGTTGGATGGATTACCATTGGTGGAGACAATTTGGTGCAGACGTTCATGGTTTTCTTTTTGTCTAGCATCTTCATCAAGTCAACATTTTAATGTGTCCAATACTTAATAAAGAAAACAAAACTATTAGATAGTTATGTCAATAAGCATTCAGCCTCAAAGAGCTGCTAGCATGGCTTTAGGCTCTTAGTCTTCCTCTGCCTCTCCAAGCATGAGTAAGGCCATGTTTGTAAAATGTATCCAACTTGGCTGCAAAATTACCTGAAATCCACTGTAAGTTGCTCTTACTGTGGTTTTTAAACAGCCCATATAGTTCCCAGGCAATTAAACCTGCCCATAATATTGTCTTCATAGTCGTGTTCCCTGAATGTAAAAAAATGTCCCCCCTCTAGGTTGTAGACTTCCATTAAATTAAACTAAACAGTGTCCGGGAAATGAATCAATCTGCATGTAATATTAATCGTTACTGTGTCATTGTCCTGACTATTGATCTCGTCGTAATTACATTCCTCTCCAACTCCGCTCAGGAGTGAAGACGTGCAATTAAAGAGGACAGGTGACAGTATGGAGCCATGTCGCTCAATAAAAGGCTTCTTCCATTGGGTAATTAAAAATCGTCTCATGTCCTAAATGAGTGTTTTTCTCTCTTCACTTCTTTATCCATAACCCTCAGAGGAAGAGGAGACATATTTGACTTTATTTGGACTAAGTGACCAATTTCAGTCAGTTGTTTTTTCCACCAGCTGTGAGTTTGTTGTTGTCCTTCCAAGTATTTTTCTCTTGGTGGAACATTAGCTGCCGACTTACCATTAATGCCAGAGATGACTATGGGAGATTTGAGATGAAAGAACGAAGGGGGAAAGCGCTTAGACAATTTGCCTGTAGCACAGTTCCATTTCCGTTTGACATAAATCCACACACATCCACATAAAAGCTTTAAGAAGTTTGTACATGGCCGTCAGCCCTATCGTCGCCGTCGGGCCAAAACCTTGTATCCCCACTTTTTTTTTTTAAACAAACTTTTTTGGGCATTTTAGGCCTTTATTTCCGCAGGACAGATGAAGACATGAAAGGTGAGAGAGGGGGGAATGACATGCAGCAAAGGGCCGCAGGTCGGAGTCTAACCTGCGGCCACTGCGTCGAGGAGTAAACCTCTATATATGTGTGCCTGCTCTACCAACTGAGCCAACCTGGCCACAACACATTTTGTTATTTGACTTTATTTTCATAAATCAATGCTATTGGTGACCCTTTATGTCTGTCTGTGGGTTTTTACAAATATTTAAATAGCGACAAGGCAATTTCATCGGACTCAAAGGTTAATAGCTCAGTTTTGGACATGCAAGGTTTTCGCCCGATGGCAACGCTATATGACCTTTATGACCATTACATGTCACTGCTCATGGAAAGTGTGCTACCTTCCCTGTGGCATGTGAGTGCTAAATGGTTTGGAATGGGATTGATTGGCAAGGCCATTAAAGGTTTTCTAGGTTCACCGTTCCAGTTCGTCAAAACCAAATGATTGACGACTGTTTATTTTTGAAGACAATAAGCCAAATTATGTAAATTGAATTTGATGGGCTTTTCAATATTGACTTTTAATAATTACTGTGTTACATCCACGACTGTGACTGCGTGACAGCACGACAAAGGCCGCAGGGAGAAAATGCCAGCGCATTGTCGGTAAACACAGAAAAGCTTTTGAATTAATGCAACAAGGAGCGAGAAATCCTTGTCCAAATCTCCCCACTTTTATTCAGAGTACACCTTCTCCCCACAGTTGGTCCCTTATCTCTCGCTCATTCGTTTTGACAATGGAAGTGAAACAAATAAAGCCCCCTCTGATGTCATGAAAGCAGGAGCGGCAATTTGTGAGGACAAGTTTCTTTCTCTGGCCCCCACTCACTCCCTTACTTTCTCTTTATTATGTTGGAAGTGTGCACTGCATTGTTATTCCAAAATGACACCAATGGCAGTGAGATAAGCTTCGGAGCAGCAGCAGCATGCCTTCTTAAAGAGTAACTACATCCTAATACAAGCTAAAGTTAAAGTGTGAATTTGCTCTGTGTTCTTATCAATTAAAGACTTTTTTTGTTGCCCTGACAGTCATGTTTATTCGAGCCAGTAAACATGTTTTTGGACCTTTTCTGTTCTAGGAATTTACCCGGAAAAATTACCAGAAGAAAATAAAGAGGCACGGCTAGAGCTAGGTTTAATGGGCAAAGAGAAGAGCAGAAAGTGCAGAAAAACCCCATAAAACATACTGATTGTCCTGTTATTTGTAGGTGGTTTGGTGAAGATAAGACAGCAGGCATAAAGACACAGTCAAAGAAATGAGGATCTCGCAAACTGATGCATAATGCAGATAAGCAGATAAAGTGGCCAGTTTGGTATGTTCAGCTTTATTTTGCACGTACAGGCGTGTTGGGTACAGCTTTGATGGTTGGTACAGTGTGTGCCATCACTGTCTATAAAACCTGTTTGTATTACCAGCTGAATGCAGTGGAATGACATCACTTCTCTCAGATGGGCTTGAGCTGAAAGGCTATGAAGCTATTGCCAGCAAATAAATTGCTTGTCTGTGAGTGTCACAGTGTTGGACATTCTGCTGCCTTCTCTTTATTCTCAAAATTTGTATTTTATTGTATATTCAATGTATTTGTGTAGTTTCCCCACCTCTTGACTCCGTGCTACATCACAGCTTGTATTTTGTCTGTCTTCGGCCATGTCAGACATGGTTGTCCATAAATCTAATCAAGAATTTGTAAAACTTTCCAATGGCAAGCAAAGAAGACATAACCATCTTAAATCTGGAGAGGCCGAGAAACATATTTGACGGATAAGCACCAATAAACTATTAAAATAAAGAAATGCATTAAAAGCTAAATAAAATTCACAAATAAACAGAGTAGATAAAGAAATACAGGCATAAATCCAGGGATAAATAACTTAATAAACTGGTTCCAACAATAATGTTTCTAACAGGGACTAACAGCAGCTGACAAGCTAATGGCTCCAGAGATGTTATACTGCAGATGACCTTATAGACGTCCATATATGTAGCGAGTCCTGTATGTATATATGTGACTAAGAAAGACATGCAAACAGATATGGCAGACGATTATAAAACTGAATAAATATGTCACTTGTGTCATTAAAGATGCACTTCTGTGGCGTTCAAGTGAATATAGATAATATAGAAAAGATTCAGAAGGCCTGTGCCCCCAGGTCTTGGCATCGCTCCAGTGTGTGTGTGTGTGTGTGTGTGTTCATGGAATAGAGAGAGGGAGAGCATGTTTTATCTCTGTTACCGCACATGTGGTTCTGTCCATGGTGCTGAATCACTGTAAATGATAGTACTACCAACCGTGTAATTTCATTCTCCCTTTCTGTGTCTCTATGCACGTGTTTGTAGCTACACGTCGGTATTGTGTGTGGGTGTGCTTGTTCCTGCACACTGACACGTGTATGTGTGTTTGTGTTAACGTGTGCTAATTTCTGTGTGAATGTGTGTATACACGCTTGTGTGTGTTAATTGCATAAATAGGGCATATTGCCAATGGTGCACCACAGTGGCCATGGCTCTAGCGGTTTCCCTTAGCTCCCTCCCTGTCACTAGTAATTAGGGGTGTGTGTGTGTGTGTGTGTGTGTGTGTGTGTGTGTGTGTGTGTGTGCGTGCGCGCGCGTGTGCACCCCTGGCTCTTATTACAGCTGTGTATGGTAGCAGCATGGTCAACTGTGTGTGTGTGCAAGGATGCGCCCGTATCATGTGCCTCTGTTTAAATCCAAGTCTCATCATGTCCTTCACCCTTCCTCTCTCTTTTTTTTTTTTAATCATGACGAAGCAAAAAAAAAAGCCCAAAGTAAACAAACAAACAATGGCTCTGGAAGCTTTGTTTGCTCCGAGAGGCACGAAGAGGAAATCGATGATGCGACATCATACCGGGGCATGGAATTAAAACTCTAAAACTAAATATAGATTTGGCTTATTCGTGACTCAAGACATTTGGAAGAGATTAGCTTTGGTGTTTTCTTGTTGCAGACGTCTGTCTCTACACAAATGTGATATTATACAGTATGATTCTGGTGTTGGTTAAATGCCTATGAGCAGCTCTGGCTTGGATGTTTGTGGAAAGACTAGGAGTATCAACTGGACCCAAACCATTGCTGATGTTTTAATTGTTTTTGGGCCTGCAGCATCACATTTCCAGGGAGTTCTACATTCTGGCAATAGTCAGAAAGTATTAGGATAGAGATATGTTTGAGTTTTGTTTTGTGTTGGCTCAACTCCAGACTGTATGAAACTGATTATGTTAAAGTTCTAATCCTTAAAGGAGACGTATTATGCTCATTTTTAGGTTTATTTTATTTTTGGTTTCTACTAGAACATGCTTTAATGTTCAAAACCCAATTTTTTTTCTCATACTGTCTGTGCTGGAACAACTGTATTCACCCTATATCTGGAACGCTCAATTTCCGTGCCTATCTCTTTAAGCCCCCTTCCCGAGAAAGCCCAATCCTGCTCTGTTTGGTCAGCGTTTCCAGGTCTTTTGCATCTGCATTCTTGACGTATTTGCACCGTCATTGCAGCTGGAGAACGATTGTAATCGAGTGTAGAGGCATTTTCTACTGTGAAACATCACCAGTAAGAGCTTCTAAAACAAAAAACGGACATGTTCCAGCAGGAATCTGATCCGAAATTGGCGAGAAATTATCATTAATAATAATAATAATAATAATATAAATAATAAATAATAATAATTAACATCGGCAACCAAGATTACAGATTTCCCTGACATTGACTCTGGCAAATACTGATAATTATATCTCTTTGTCACATAATGATAGCTTTGCTGATGCTTTTGTGCATTGTCCCCTTAGTTTTAGGACAATGAAGCAGGAGAATAGATCAGGACAGTATTGCAAGTAAGTCATCTTTACGGAGTTTTACTTGCTGACCAACCACCGACCAAGGTGCAAAAATGCTTTCAAAACATGCAGGAAGCAAACATAGCTTAACAACACACCTGGCAGAGACATATTCGAGCCACATATTGACTGTAAAAGGTATTGACTAAGGTTATGTAAACTTGTACAGTTAGTTTTTGTCCAGCAAAAACGAGGGACAGTGTATAAAAAGGGATTATTCCTAGACTGTTCGTCTAATGTTGGTGTAAATGCCCTCAAATTGAAACTGAAAGCCTGCACTTTAACCTCACAGTCATTGTTTTATTTTCAAGCTAATGTGGCGGAGTACCAATTTAACACACATCTCACCCATTTTCAGCCTCACGTTAATGTGCTAATGGTGCCATTGTAACTGCTAGCTTTCAGTGTAAATGCAGTGATAGCCCTTTTAATTCAGAATGTCAGTTTGAATTTGACAAACCCTCCTTTTTTGACATTGTGACATTTTCAATACACCTTTTTTTAAAAGGTTCTTTTTTGTTTTTTTCACCCCCAATCAAGATCTATTGAGCATCCCTGTGTGACTTTGTTTTATTTGGTAATGCTAATTGACGCGCAGCTGCCTCCTCGCTAATGTTAGCTGATTTTGACATTTTTTAATGGTAGGTAGCGTGTCATCCATCTTCAGCAGGTAGTTGTCTGACCGTGGAGAGTGAGCTCAGGAACAGACGGATCAGTCAATCAGTTCCTTTTTGGGGAACTTCGACGACAGTTTTCTTAGCAATGTGACGAGTTTATCAGAAACACAAATACTGTGATTTCTACGGCGGCCTGTTGTTTGATAAAAAGTTCTAACAAAAAGCAGGGTTTCATTAGTACTTCAGTTTTCACTCGGGTGGTATATTTGTTTTTATTATGAGTCAGACCCATTATTTTCCTCTTAAGATCACATTACCGTACCAGTGTGTTTGCACAGGGATTTATTCTTTTAAAGTTATTTTTAATCCTTGACTGTCACATGAAAAACTTAGAAGTCTGACACTATGTGCATGGCTGCCACACAAATGTTTCTTAGTATCAGTGTCAGAATTGCAAAACAAATGAGCTGCACGCAAATGTGACAGTACCCTGGTGTGTTGTGTAATACGCCCAGAGAGCTTTATTCTTCGTTTTTTTTCCACCAACAACAATTTCTGCTGTGTTAGGGCCCCTTTCACATCTCAGACCTTTTCATTTGGCAATTCTTCCACTGCACAATACACTAATACAGAGCACTCACAGCTTGTTTACATTGTTTTGAATTGAAAAAGGCAAGCAGTTTTTGTGGACGCGATGCTGGGACAAGCTCGGGAGAAGATGAGTCCAAACACGTTATTATAAATGAAGCCCTTTGTCTGAGAGTGTGCATAAGGTTCTTTGGTGGGTCAGTGAAGCACTCAGAGAGATGGAAACACACTTTAGAAACTCCAATAGGTTTCAAGGCCACATTGTTAAATCTATTTTGTGTGTGCGTTGGTCTGTATCCCGACCTTGAACCACTTGAACTGTCCAGTTGGCCCAAGTGTGTAGGGTTGGGAAAGACATCTAGCTATAGGACTTAATTGGTCCGTAGAGGGCATTGCTAAGAATGGAGGAGGAGAAAGAGAGGGACAGACGTGTGCATTTGATGAAGCAAAAGTGTGGAGAAAGCAAGGGAGAAACAGACAAAATATGCCAATATTAGATGGAAAAATCTGGGAAGTGGGAAAATAAAGTACAGAAGGTAAAAAAAAAAAAAAAGGGAGGAAGATGACAGACAGGTGGATAAAGTGAGACAGAGCTTGTCAGAGAGCTGGTGAAAAGACTGAGATGGGTGTAGAATAGGGGTTGTGCAAGATTGAGAGATCGGATTGAAATGAAAGTAGCTGTAAAGGGAACTGAGGGGGAAATGAAAATGGATTGAATGGGGACACGAGGGGAGAAACAAAAGAGAAAAGATGAGCGATGGTAATCGAGAGGATGCGTGCAAGGCTTCAAATGATGAGAACAGAGAAGAGGGAAGGAAAAGGCTTTCATGTCTCTTTTCGTGCCGCGATTGGAGAATGAATTATAGCTGCGGCAGAGAGCAGGAGAATATTAACCTGACACTCATCCTGAATTCAGATTTCGCTCCTCGCCATTATTCAGTCTCAAACTGCCATGCTTGTGCCGGCTTTCAAACAAACCAGAGCAGAGGGCATTATTGAAACCCCATCTTGTCTAGTTCATGTTAATCTCTATGTACGGGGCTTTTTCAGAAACGTGTGGGTTCTCAAAACCAGGCAGCTAAAAGGCCACAGTGGAAAATATCTTTAAAACATTATATGGATGGAAGAGATTTGTTACTTCAAAATAAATCACATACTTACAAAAAAGAGAGATGCCAGGCTGACAATGGCTGAACAAAAAACTTGTTTTTTTATTTTCACAACTGTTCTGTCACACATTATTTCTGTTCTCCAGTGTTTGGCAGTGTACTCCATTTCTCCCAGGTCATGCATAACAAGTGCTCATTCATTGATGAGGCTCATATGGTATACAGCGCACCCACCACCTTTTACATAATACATCTGGCAGTGGGATGTGTGACTGACTGTATGAAATCAAAACCATTCCAGCAATGAGTCACTTCCTATGTCCCCCTGATCCCGTCCCAGGCCCTGGGCTCGAGGCTTTGCTGAGACCTGCACTAGTTCCAATTAACTTTCATCAGGATGTCCTTGCCTTTGTTGTTTTTCATCAAGCAAGAGACAAAGAAAAGGAGGGCAGAGGACACACCCACGTAGGGCTTCCATCACTTGGCAGCAAGACTCCAGGGCTGGGCCTTTCAGCCCTGAAAATCTCAAGATCATGAGCCAGGTTTGCCAGATGTGGTTTTGGCAAACAGCCATAAACATCATCCATCCTACAAAGATTTGCAAAATACATATGTAATTAAATTACTGTTTATTTGTGTAAAGAGGGCTAATCCAGAAGCTTGACAATCAGACTTAATTGTGATCGAGATTCACTTTGACCTTTTTTATTTTTCAGTCAACCCATTGAAGAAATTTGACATGTACCCATAATACTGAGAATTAAATGATCTTAAGAGGCTAGACAACAACAACCAAGATGATCACAACTCTTCCACAAAAAAGAAGGAAAAATGCTGCTGTTCAGTGTATCGGATTTCCTTTATCAAACCCTCCAGGAAATAAAACGCTCCGAGTACAGGCCTTTACATTGTGTTTGCCAACACACAGCATTTCATTTGCATGCTCATACTCACTCACATTTTAATGCTGACTGAAGAGCAGTAATCCTGTATACCACAAAGAATATTAGTTTTTTATATATATATCTCTTTCAATGCATGTATGGACAATATGAATCAGCCAAACATAAAATGGGCCAAGGTTTACTATGACTATAACAAGAGGCATACAAGCACTCACACATCTGAAGGGAAAAAATGATGAGACTAGGAAAAGAGAGGGAAGAAAGCCTTTGTGTTTAGAGCTGTACATACAGTACATACACATGAACACACACTCTGTACACCCAGCCAGTCAGTGAGCAAGCCAGCCAGCAAGCTAGCAAGCTAACAAAGCAGAGGAGAGCGTGGGTTGTCATCCCTATGTTTCTGTAGCTCCACAACCATAAATTAAACCCCTGGGAGATACCGGGAGAGGGAGGGCTAAAGAGTGGGTGAGAGAAAAGGGGAAAAAAAGGTTGAGAGAGGAAAAGCAACAGAGCGAGTAAGAGAGTAAGAAATGAAGACAGGAAGAGAAGAAGAAAGAGACGAAGCCTAGAGACCCAGCGGAGGCCCCAAAAGACTGAACAAGAGAAGGAGTGGGAGGCAGCAGCCCACCCTCCCCTCCGCTCCATCCTCCCTGCCAACTGTGCAGCGCTGAAGGCTTTCATCACCTCTGATTTTTGGGGTGGTGATTTTCTGATTTGAGATGCATCAGCGACTCTGGATAATGTGGAGAACGCAGAGACTGAGACAAATCATTTGTAAGGCTTGTGAGTTGCCCAATAGTTTGGGGTGCAAAGAGCAGCTACAACACGTTTGGTAAAATGAAGGCGAACCCTGTCGAGAAGGAATCGCTGCAAGAATTTCTTTTCATTTCCCTCAACACATTTTTAAATAGAAAGGGTCGGCCGTCAAGCCAAGTGTCATATCTTACATGTAAGGCCACGATGTTAGCTGTCAGTTGAAGTGAAATAAATTGAGACGTAATTGCTCACACATACACACATAGGACACACACAAAGTTCTTACCTTGCCCCCGTGCAAAAGGCCCTCCCACACAGGGAGTGTTACGGTATTGTTAGGGAAGATGCAGTCATCCATCATCCAGCCATCAAGGGAGAGACAGTGACAGGTTATAGATTGGCTTGCTCTCTCTCTCTCTATTTTTATTTTTTTTTCTCTCCGGGGAGAGGACATGGGACAGAAGATATGCTCCATGGTAATCGGCACCCAACCTGCTGTCCATCTCAGGGAATATTGCAGCGAGCACCACCGTGACTCAGCCCTGAAGAACTGCACTCACACATTTTCTAGTCTCTCTTTCTGTCCCCCTAGCAGTTTTTTTAGACTTCTTTCCATTATTGAAGCATCCATCTGAAATCAATATCACTTCATATACAGAATATTGCAAATTACACCATTTTGGGTTTACTTGAAATGTATGTTGGCAATTAGGAAAACGATTAAAATGTTCACAACACCCCTTGAATACCCGTTATTGAAACTGCGTGCTTTTTTTTCTTGTAGTCTAAAATAATTAATTTTAGAGTATTTTTTTTTTTAAATTGAATTAAGTCGACAATGGACAAATATTAAGAATTCTTACTGGAGTCAACCTAAAATGTATTGATTATATGACTTTACGTGTATATTGTAGCATCCCTGAGTAGGCGTGAAGGCAAACGTCCCAGACTCATGAACAGTAGTCTTTATGTGAGTTCCTGCATTGTTACTGGTGTTACTGCATTTTACATTGTGTCCTATAATGTAATCACCGTTTACACAAAACTAGTTTTGTCATACAATTAGTTGACTATGAACCCTATACTATTCCTATTGTTCTTAGTCAGGGCACTGAACTTCAAATTGCTCTTCTTTAACAGGGCCACAGCTTGCAAAGCATAGTACAATAACATGCACAATACTGCACTTTACTGTGGTCACATTCAAAAGAAGAAATGACCTAATTCATTTCAAAGGGCACTTGGACAGCACAGACCTCCACCAAGGCCATGCCCTATCTCGCACTGTAAAGAAATCATTTCTGTATCCAGGTCATTTGGATCTGCTCCGAAATATAATTCATCAAAATTGGGCCAGTAATTTTTCCACAATCCTGCTGACAGACAGACAGACAAACAAACCAAACCAAACCAAACCAAACCAAAAACCTAACGTGCTTGGTGGAGGTAATAATAGGGTGCCCAACACTGGTATATTGGTTTGCTTTATTTAAAAGATTTAGTATAAAGTTGACTCAAACTAAACACCTAACATGTTTCCAGTTTCTTGGTTTAGAAAATGATCATGCTTTTCTTGGTTTATCCCTGTTCCCCTGTAAGTTTCTCTATTTCACTGTGGTGGCCTACCACTGTAAATCAATGATTTTTTTATTTTTTTTTAAAGAAAATAACTATGATAAGGACCGTAAGATGCGGTTGAAAGCTTTTCGGTGTTCTGCGTGCATTTACATCGTGCCTTAACATGAGTTTTTCCTTATCTAGATATCAAGATACAGATTGCATTTTAATGCCAGGTGTAAATGGAGTAGAAAGGAATTGACTTTGCTAGGTCTGGGAGCAGATTTGCATTATCACTTTTAAAGCAACATAGTACAGAAAATAAACACAGCAGAAATGTCAGATATGTCTGACCACCGTGTTTTAAACATTACACATACGGTAGAAAATGCCAAAAGAAATAAACATGTTTTCTGATTTCACAAATCTCCGCAATTCAAACAAACTGCAATTTGTCTTTTGATGTGATTTTAGTGTTAGCTAGACATCACAATGATTATGTTTATTCCCATTCTGACTCATAGTGCCTACCAGATACACCCTGTGCCTCCTGTATGATATTACTTCCCACTTCCTGCCACCACAGTGTTGGAATAAAAATATGCGGGCAACACTGGAATGATATACAGTATGAAGTGCTTTGAAAATGAACTCTGGATTGGTTTCTTTTAACCTTGCTTTCCCTCCCTATTAATTGCCATCTGTACATTCGACCCATTCCCTGTGCTACAACAATGAATGCAATCAACTCCCCACCACCACCACTCCCACTACAGGCCTTACTGTGCCTCACTCAGAACTGGCGACAGCTATTCCCACAGGCCTTCTCCTATTGCTCGTATTTGTTAAACACAAGCACTGGCCGGCTTGGCTCACCAGACCACTAACCACAGCTCCGGCTTTTTGTCAGATCTTTATCAACAATGTAAATGAAGAACAGATTAACAAGATAAAAGATGTCAATGTTTATTATTAGCATTGTATGACTAAAGGGGAAATCCTGCCTTTTAAAAGTGAGCTTTTTCAGCACCACTTTTGGCACTGAGTGCTAACCATATCACCTTGCAAATAGCTCTAAAAGCAAAACTGACCGGAAGGTAGGATTGCAACATAAAACATTAAACGTTGGCTCTCCACAGCCTCGTTGTTTCCTTGCCACTGCTGGCTTCTGATGGTATGAGTCACAAATGGCGTCTCATCCCATAGTAGAGTTGTTTTTACCACTACGCCTGGTAGCTATCCTTTTGAGGGATTCCCAAACTAAGAATGACTGAAAACAAGGAGGAGTTTGAAAGGGAGAACTCGCACAAGGGCAGTATGTTTATCTAATTATCCGATTTATGTCCGCGATAACGTTTTAAAATTGCATATTTTAGGGCTACAAAACAAAGACAAAGATGACGGTTGAAGTATGCAGGGCCCTTTTTGAGCTGAGCTTTGTGGCGTTGGGTCTTTCAAACATGTAAATGTTTTTTCTCTCTCTTAAATCAAGTGGATTTATCCACAGCAGAGCCATGTCCCAAAACCCACTAATTTTGACCTGCCACCTCTTTGCTAGCTGCAATTTCAGTGCACCAAACACTAAGCAAGATAAAACCTCATAATCTGCTTGTACACTGCTGCACTAGAGCTAAAAAAAGTGCAGGCATGTGGCTACACATGTGTGCGGGTGTGCATGTTTATGTGCGTGTTTGTTGTGCTCATAGATGAAGCGACAGCTCCAGTGTTCTTTGTATGAGAGCAGGCTAGAAAGCCCAGGGCATCTGTTGACCCAGCTGGCATTTGCTGAGCGGGTGTAGTACGCCAGGTTAAGGACAGCATTTATCCAGCATGCATTTGTATTTGGGTATGGGCATCTGTGAGTGCGGGGGAGAGAGAGAGAGAGAGGTTTTACATGTTTGTATTTTTGTGTGGAGGTGTGTGCACTGGGGGGTGAGGTCAAATGTAACATTTCTACCATATCTGTTGATTCTGGTGAGGAACATAAAAAAGAATAGAAAATCTGTAAAATGTTGTTTACCAGATAAAAAGTTTAAAAAAGCAGCTGGCGGCCTGAAATACCACAAATACAACTGATTAATTGGCCGTAATTTAATCTTAAACAATTGCTCAGTTTCTCATCACGTGGTTTGCTGCATCAAACCTTTATTCCCTTATCCCCTATACATGAGCACAATACCACCACTTCATAGCCAGAGGTGTTAAGCAACGACTCAACATTCTGTCTAAAACTAAATATCAGAGAGACAGCGAGAGAGGAAGAAGATGCTCTTGTTTAACAGAAAAACAATTCCTTCAGGCTACAAGAACTTTTCTTGGAAAGCAGTGGCAGCAACCAGAGAAAGCAAAGTCTTGTCACACATTTTTCACGCACACACACACGCATAAAGATACAAAAATATAGCTACCTATAACAAGGAGGAATGAAGACACATGGGCAATTTGTCTGACACACATATTGGAAGGAAAGCTTTGCAATGTCTACGATTGTTGTTTTTTTCTCTTTTTGTGGACTGTTGTTGTTGTTGTTGTTGTTGATGATGATGATGATGATGATGATAGGGATGATGATGTTTGTTGCGAGCTGCCACAAACTGCCAGGCTGAATAGAGTGGGTGTAAGGAAGTCAATTCCTCCCTCAACCCTGTCTTCAAGAGCCGATCGATTTGCCAGTCGTCAAAGAGTGACAAAGGAGTAAAAAAAATCAAAATGTATCCATCTAAATGGCATGGCGTGAGTCAGAGGGAGGGCAAACAATGTAGCCAGGGAAAAAAAATTTAAATAAGGATGACCTTTTCCATGGCAACTTTGTACCACTGAGCTTGTGTTTTCATGAGGAAAAATCCACCTTGAATAGAAGATTTCATTTACTATCCTGTTTCTAAAGCTCTGTTTAGGCATCAAGGACGCTTTCATGTTACATTAGTCAAGGGATTGCTTCTTTCATTTTCCTTGCACTGCTGTCATCTATGGCTGAATTGCAAATTATTTGCAGTGGATGTCTAATTCAATCACCTGTTTTGGGTGCACAGTTGGACTTAAAAGCCTCAGTGTCTCCAATGGACCTTTTTCACAGCAGACATTTTGACTTGTCATAGTAGGAAAAACACAGCTGAAATTGATAATCTTAAAGATGTCTCAATTCCATCAAGTGTGCCAGTAAGCTATTTCAGTGAGTCGGCATGCACAATACCAGGGCCTCTCCTAAGTGGAATGCAGCCATCATTAATGGTTTTGAATACACCTGTGCTTTTCCTACTCTGACATGTCCACATGTCTGCCGTGAAAAAGGTCTATAGGTCACACATTAAGCCCATATGTGCTCATTCTGTGCATATATGGACACTGGTCAACACATGTCACACATATAGTATCAAAGCCTGCTGTGTGTGTGCTTCACAGTAGTGAGGTCAGTCTTAATGTTTTCACTCTGCTTGGAGTTCAAAGTTACCTCCGAGTAGCTGAAGCACTGCCGCCGAGCATGTAAATCTGAAGGAGAATAAAAATCAAAGCCTACAGGATCTTGTTTTGGAAATGATGCATTTAGGTGTCTGGTAAGATTAATCAGGCTCACCGTAATTGCCATGTCTGAAAGGTTATTCCAAAAGACTTCAGTTTACTCCTTTTGGAAAGGAAATGACTCATTAAAGCAAAGGCAAAGTATCCTTGAAATGACACTGCTTTGTTACCAAAGAATCCAACATGTCTGTCAAGTGTAATTGCGCTACTTTGCAATTCATGAAATTTTAAATTAGTTCAGACAGGAAACAGGATGTGCATGCACATATTTGGTATAGTCTTGTTACTGTCGGGAGATTCAAACTCGCCAAGTTCACCGCTTATCTTATAAGTGTCAAATAATGAGACCCCATCCCTCCAACCGAACTGGCCAGAGTCACATTTGTTTAGGAGTAAAATGTGATCAAATTGCTCTGTACATTGTAAAAAAGAAAGTGAATTTTAACTAAACCCCTTAACACCAAGGTCGCACAATACGCAAACAAACTAACCGTTTGAGGCAATGGTAGACGAGCAACTCCTGTGTTCTACGAGGTGAAATTACTACAATTCTAAACCACAGCAGGGAGTGTCTTCAGTGCATCTCTGTCTTCAGGGTTTCGCATCGTTTTCATTTTGTTTAGAAGACCAAAGTAAATGCTCAAGTATTGACTCTTGACTCCTCTGAGACACACACTAATACAAAGACCCAAA
This sequence comes from Sander vitreus, assembly GCF_031162955.1. Lineage (NCBI taxonomy): Eukaryota > Metazoa > Chordata > Actinopteri > Perciformes > Percidae > Sander > Sander vitreus. Next base: position 5,171,553 of record NC_135878.1, on the reverse strand, counting down.
ACAACCTCCATCATGTAACTTTCCTCATATTAGAACAAAGAAGAATTTCTGCTGAATTGGAACTTTAATGCAATGCATGCTGGGAAGTATATGCTAATAAGCTAGCAGTTTTTCAAAATAACATAATTTGATGATTTAAATAAACGAGCAATTGGACATTTTGTCAACTCATTATTTAGACTGAACTCATGATTACTAGTGATGACTAGACAATTTGAACTTAAAAACGACAAACGTATCTAATTACACTGAGTTAATAACTAAAAAACGGTTTTATTATCCCTGATGAGATTTAACTATATATAAGATTTTACAGGATCATTCTATAAAGTCTGCTAATAAGGTTATAATAGGTTTCTAAGGCCTGACAACTTGTATTCTGTGGCATAAATTACAAGTTTAAGTATATTTGCAATAATATGTAATACTATCCTCACTGATTTAATGTTTTTGGGCTCCTGAAGACCCTGGACCCACGTAAACGGGCCATAAAACGTACTTGACATTATTACCATGACCAACTGTTATGAGAATTGCTTATGCACATGATTTTGAGTAGATGTCTTATTTACTTACTTCTATGTTGGGTCTAAGGGATCCCAGCTGTTAAATGCAATGGCTTGGTTGTATTATATTTTTCATTAGTAAGACCTCTTTGTGGTCTATTTGTCCACAAAGATTAGTAGCATCACCTTGTATAACATACTATACATTTCTTTGTCTGTGAATGACTTTGTGGCAAACAAAAGAAATGTATTTTTTCATGTATAGCCAATATAAAAACCTTTCAAATGTGCAAGCCCAGTTTGTTGCTAGGGAAAGGATAACCACTTCAATTATTTTTCTACTGCACATCATGGGTTTTAATGTTTTGCTATTATATTTATACATAAAATACAGCAGCGGAGTCTGTGGGAAGGCAATGTCCACAAAACACAAGGGTTGAACATGTTTTTCAGTGTTACAATATGATACTTTTTTTCTGCCAAACTTCCATCTTTTGAACTAACAATATTATGAAAAGCATTTTTAGTTGTTATTATGCTTGAATGCGCACAAAATAACATGGAGCAGAAACAAACTGCCATAGCCTTAAAAGTGCATCTAAGGTTCTATTTTACACAACAGTTTCTGTGTGTGCTCTCATGGTAGGGATTAGAAAAGGAGAAATTCTGACAGTTTCCTTGAGCTTCTTGCTTACCAGAGTCTGGATACTGTGCTTGTATACGTAAAACTTCTGTCAGTGAGAATTGAGAGTGCCTTGATAAAGCATCGTGCTCAAGCTCTCCGAACCACAAACTTTACCGAGAGCATCATTGTATACCATCAAGCACAACTTCTCCTACAAGAGGAGAGTCTTGGATGTACAAATATACTAATGTATAACGGGCAGCTATATACAATGTGTCTGGACATCTGGACTCTTATTGAGTGCTCAGTACTCCAAACTGCCCTTGGCCCAGTTACAAGCTGTTCTCTGACCAGCCAGATAATTGTAAAAAGCATTAGGGGCGGGATTCCTTGGGTTTAGACGAAGATAGCCTCAGGAAATTAAAAGTCTTATAGCCTTGGTGTCAAGCTGTGGAGTATGTTTGTGACCATACATCCACCCACTTATACGTGCAGGGGGAGCTGGGTCGTTTAATGAAGTTAGCCTCAAATGGAGACGTTGGCAAGTCAGGCACAGCCCCTTTCCCCTGAACAAATCCACACACCACATCATTACTTCATGCCTGCAAATAAACTCTATTTTGTATTGGGGTTGTAGCTCCCATTTGAGTGGTGTAATCAGATCAGGTGGACCCACATAAAGCCTGAGAAATGCCAGGGAGGGATAGGGAATGCGCCTGGCCGCTAAAAGAAATCAATGAGATAATCGATAAGTGGGGGCTGGAAGAAGAGGATTACTTAGAGCTGGAGGAAACACTCGGTAGGCCATTCACTCATTTTGATTAAGGGCCCCGCTTGGTGGTTTGATGTAGGCCAGTGTGTAGTGGGTTGACACCAGAACTTATGATTTGAGATCCTTTTTAATTACTCTGTATGTTTGCTTTATAGTCCGGCTGGCAGACATGGTAATATGAGTCAGGTTTGAAATGTTTGAACTCCTTGTGTTTTGATTGATTTATCTGCCCCAGCTTTAACTCCTAGAGCTGCTTTGAAAGTGTGCAACTTTTTCTTGAGTTATTTTATCTATTGCTGCTTTGTTGCAAGCAAGGCTGTGATCTGAAGCTCCACCCTACTTCAGCTCTTGTTTAGTTGTCATCAAGCCAAATATACAACAATTTAAGACTGATTAGCCACTCTTAACAATGATTTACAGTGATTCAATTGAAAAAGTACATTGAGCAAGGCTGCAGGCAAAACTCCATCCAGCACAAACACATTTTTACCCTCTAAAGATGTCCCTTTGTTGATGTAATTATATTGGAGACGTGTTATTAGGATATGTTTGCATATTGAAAGGTATATTTTCAAGCGCAATCATTAAACAAGCTAAAGCCTGCTTTGTTTCCTGTCATGTAGAACACTCCATTGCATTCAATACCAAACTCAATCAGTGGCACTGATTCCAAGCCCAAGTATTCCATACAGTAACTATTGTGGCTCGCAAAGAACATAACTGCTAATGAAACCCAACCACTGAGACTTATAGGCTAAGTGCTTCGCAGGGGATGGGCTAATAATATTATCTGGGAGTAACACCAAGATATCCCTAGAGATAATGCCAGATAATCACTACTACACACACCCATGGGCGAGAACCAGCAGCATGGGTTGTACTGGCTGCAGAGTTTAGAAGTGCAGGAGTCCTGACAACTCTTAAGTGCAACACATGGGACTTTAATCAAAGCTAACAGCAAAGGCTAATACCCAAGCTGAAGAGCTTTTGGGGATTTTTACAAAACCTAAACAAGAACAGACACTGAATCTGACCGTTGGGAGTCAGATAAAAGCTAGCCACTGACGCTTTAGTGCTAATTAAATGAAAAGACTGGGGTTTAGGGGTTTTCCCATCATCATGCTGCCATTTCTAACTTTGCATGGATCTGAGACATCACAAGCAAGGTATCAATATGCCGAATGACGGATTGTATTATTTCCAGTGTGATTTTCAATTTTTCCTGTAATACAAATAGTTTCAAATGCTACCTGCTTCAGATCTTTTGGTCAGTTATTACCTCAAAGGAATATTTTAGAAAAAAACAAATGCAATACAAAAAAAAAATGCCGATGTGCCCGAGGGAGCACAAAAACAAGACTAAATGTTAGTCGTGGGTGTTCAAGTTGTAATGGAAATTCCAACTGATGACTAACTCGCCAAACCAGCCACAGGTACATTTTGTTATTGTTGTTGCAGAGAAGTAACCCTGAAGCAAAGAAAGCACAGGCTCCAAATACAGAACACAAACTATTTCCCATACCCTCCAGATTAAATGTCCCACACCTAAACCAAAGCAGGACCATTGAGACCTACACCAAAGCTGAGTGTATGAGGTGTGCGGATGATGTTATCCCTGCTGGAAGTGTTGTATCAACTGCTAGCTCCTGGGGGGGGGGGGGCTATCACACGAACTACGGCAGGCCTGCTGGGCCACAGCAGTGTTGGAGCGCTGTGTGCCCAGCGTGTAAAAGAGGCTTCTCCACTCCGCTGTGAGTCCAAGAACTATTATCCATCGCATTAATAAATGGATCGTACTGTTAAACACAGAGTCACGCAGACCTACAGCATAGGAATGCCAGAAGGAATGTCATGTTTTGAAGAGTAGGAAGCATGGTAGTCCATATGTTTAGGATTAAACCCATAGCAGTGTGACTATGCAATAATGATCTGTTCATCAAACATTTACAAGATTTTTGAATTCTTATACACAAGTCGGTATTATTGTGAAATATTTCGGATACTCAGACATCAGACATCAGACGTCTTGGATTTGGGGTTTAGATACCTCAAAATGGAAAGAATATGCTAATACAGCCAACACTGCAGCAAAAGTCTAAATGTGTCATTTTCTCTCCAGGGTACCAAGGAACTAGCATCCATGAATCATGATAAAACAGTCTAAAAATAATATGATATGAAAAATATGATAATGCATTACAATGTAAAAACCTCTACTATAGTGTACAGTAATGAAATAACATGAATTTGACCTTATTGTGAAATGTTTTCTATATTAAGGAACAAGACATAAGGCAGTGTACTAACTAAGTATACTGTATGTAAACCTTTCAGTATATTCAGTATGCAAAACAATTTGAACAGATGATGAATCATGTCTCATTACGCTAACTTAGTCAAATCCAATGAAAATTCCTAAAAGCAAATATTGTTTTTTTACTCAACCTCAACCACACTTTATTTAACAAAATAGAAGCAGGTCAAATATCGCAAAGCATATAAATGTAACTTTGAAACACAGCATTTGAAAATCATGACAAATCATCAGTGGGCTGTGGCACAGTAATACTCCACATAAGAGACACATAGTTACCCCCAACTCCCCCCCCCCCCCCACCACCACCACCCATTGTGATAGGACAGAAAAGCAGGGAATGGGAGTTAAGGGGGAAGCAAGGTGACTGGACAGAAATGCAGGGGGGTTGTTGATGATGTTGATGATGGTGAGTGTTTGTCACAGATCTGCTGAGATGTTAGTCCCCAAGGTCAAGCTGTGCGTGGTTACATGTAGATAATGGGAAGAGGGTGTGGGGGAGGCAGAGAAAGTAGGGGTGTATACACATACATGCAAATTGTCTCACAATTGCGCTCTCGCTCTCTCTCTCTTTCTCTCTTGTCCTCACACAAACATACATGTACAGGGGCTGCATGCCTGTGTGTGAGCACACACACAAACAGGCCTGCACGCACAAGGGCACACACTGGCAAGGGGCAGGCAGACAAAGAAAGCAGGGGAAGTGATTCAGCGCCATGGACAGCACTAATCTGTATACTGAGTGAATCTGCACTATGGACAGCGCTAATCTGTATACTGGGGATGATACTGTAGGCCTACTAGCTGGGGAAAGAGGGGGGAGGGTGCGGGGGAGTTAAGGGGTGTAAGCCCATTTTACATCAACTCTGTACACTCTTGTCATGGCATCTTAGGTAGATTGTTGCCGAATTATGCTATCTTGTCTAAATTAGGCATTTTAGAGTGAGTTTCTTAAAGAAAATCAATTGGCAAATTTAATAGATGTCACCAGCACTGGAATATTACATTATAATTACAAATAAATGGAAAAAAATGCACATTCCTTTCATCTGTTTTAGACACTGCAGAGAAGATAAAGAATTGAGATTTTTTTTTTGAATACTGGATGTATGCCCCAACGGTTTAATATTTTTTTTCCCAAATCCACGCTCAGTTAAAGCAGTATAGGCTAAGCAGCAGACCTGACAGCTGAGCTCTGCAAAACAGGTGTACAGTCATGGCATTGTTTTCATGAGCCCACAAAAACCATGCGACCCCCGAGAAGAGTATCTCAAGTTCAAAATGCTGAGTTGAAAAAGGCATCTTGCATTATTAAATTACCTGTGTGTGTGTGTGTGTGTGTGTGTGTGTGTGTCCACAGCAGTGAAAGAGACACACTCCTGTGTCTCTATGGACTGGCCACATGCGGAATGCTTTTCATAGCATGGCCCCAGTTTGTTTGTTAGAAAGAAGGATTCCCCCCCCCCCTCTCTTCACCCCAAAACAGCCTATTTCAAGCACATTTTGTAGTAAATACAGTGAGTTTCAGTTCTCTGATTTGGACAAGATTATATGGCTTTACAAAAGCTCACAATATGATAAAGGTGAATGATAGCCATAAGCTTTTTTGTGGAGGAATACTTTTTTTTTCTGACATTAAAAAAGCATTCTATTCTAATTAATTCTACCTGCGCTGTTTACATAGATCGAATTATACCTACATAGCTCAATTGAAAACACTTCTTTGCTCAGTTATTGAAAAAATATGATGGTAAAAACCCCCCATTTAAATGACTTGTTGTTTTTTTCTTCCTCTCACCCAAAGCAGGCTATATTCATTGACACACAAAACCACGGAACTGTTATTTTAGCTACATTAACTTTGCAGCATAAGCATCTGAGTGACGTTAATTGGTCATGCTCATCTGCATGTCTGAATATCTGAAAGTCAACAATTGGCACACCATAAAATAACACAGTTTACATTCATAAAGGAGATGACTGCGCAGACATGGATTTAATCTGCACCATCTAGTACGGTATAAATAACCCCAATATTTATCGACAATCAAATGATAACAAACAGAAAATAACATGCACTGACAGCTTTACTTCCATCACTCCTTTCTGATAGTCATCATTATTGATTTTTTTTCTCTTTTCTCCAAACAAGTTTAAAACAACAAATACAAATCCTAACTGCAGGTTCACAAAAAATAGAGAAATGGCACTTTGTAATAGTCATATATAATTCTTAATATCTATATATTTTCGTCATATTGATATAACATGAAAGGGTCGAGTTTGCTTCTTTGTTGATTATGGTGGTTATGGTTCCTCCCCGTCGTGTGTGTGTTGAAACCATGCGAAATATCATCATGCAGATTATGATACATCGGTCCGAGTATTTACATTTACATTCATGCGTTCGTGCACCATTCCCAGGGTCCTCGGTCTTGGCTCTCTCTCTCTCTCTCTCTCTCACACACACACACACACACACACACACACACACGCCCTCTCCCTCGCTCCTTTTTCTCCCTCTTTTCTGTCTCATACAGATCCGTAGTCCGATTGCGGCAAATGGGAGGAGGAGGGAGGGAGGGGTTTTTAGTCAGGAGGCTTGGCATATACATATATTACAGAGTGGGGCCTGTGCAGCATCAGGCTGACTTACTTGGTTCAACTGGAGAAAACAAGACATAAACAAGTCTGTGTTCGCCTCTGACGAACAAAAGCGGATGATGTTTGCCGTTTCAGTCATTTATGTGCGTCAGTCTGTCTGTGTGACTGTTTGTAATCCCGTCTGGTGTGGGTTTATTGTACTATAGTAGAGTCCCTTTACGCATCATTTGTCGTGGAGAGGTGCGTATTGCAGTCGAAGCCCCTGTGCGCGCCCCCGTCTGCGTGATAAGGCCCGCCGCTGTGCCAATAAGACGAGTCGCACACTGTCTGCAAGGAATTGATCTCCGAGGCGGACGAGTTTCCGTCCCTTCGCTTGGATCGCTTTCGATTCCGCAAAATAAACACAAGCATTCCTACAACAGTGAAAGCGGACGTGACAAACACCAACAGCAACCCGGGGACGAGCACTGAGATGGAGACCCTGTTCGGCTCCAAATAAGAGTTCGAGCGCGTCCCCGAGTCCAGGGTGAAAGTGCTGTTTTTGGACAGTGGTGTGGGGGAGACTTTGTCATAGAGTTTGGGGCACATGAGGTCGTTCCGGACGTAGCGGAAATCTCGTTTCCAAAACTCTTCAGGGGACTCACACTTGAGATCACTCACTATCACATCTGCCCCGAGTTTCTCCGTCCACTGCTTGAAGGGCACGATGTTGCACGAGCAATCCCACGGATTCCCGTGCAAATCGATCTGTATGATTGAATTGAGCTGGTCTAACACTCCAGCCACAGGGAGATAGGGGAAATAATTATTATGCAGACTTATTTTGGATAAAGAAATCCCAAGGAAAGCATCCACGGGTAAAGATTTCAGCAAGTTGTTATTGAGGAACAGAACCCTCAGATTGGGCATGGGGCTGAATGCACCTGCCACTATCAGCTGGATGTCGTTGTATTCCAAACTGAGATATTCCAGATTCACAAGGCCCACAAACATCTCTGCTATCAGCGTATCCAGATAGTTCTTATCCATATACAGCCATCTCAGCTCGCTCTGGTTTTGGAAAGTGCTGTTGTCAATCACCTTGATGTTGTTCCCACCCAGGTCGAGCAGGTTGAGGCTGGAGTAGCCAAGCAGGTGGTTCTTTTTCACTGCGTGTATGTTGTTATCTCTCATGTTCAATTCGTGAGCGGCCAAGGGCTTAGGTTTGAGGCTGGATAAGCTCTCGATCTTTTTGCCTTCGCATTTGACCCCAAGCCCTTGTCTGGAGCCGACCAGCTCACAGTTGCAAGGCTGGGGGCACGTCATGTTGTGCAGCTGCTCTCTATCCCCGTTCACACCTGTCAACAATGGAGTGGGCCTAGTTTTCAGCTGCCAGTTCTCACGAGATTTGGAGCGGCTCTTGGGACCGTGGCCGCCGGGCGTCGGGGGCCCGCTGGTGTCTCTATTGGGCTTGTAAGGCGTGGGACGTGGGCCATGGGCCGCGGTCTCAGAAGTCTCCTCCTGAGTGGGAGGGGCGACCAGGCTGGTGTCCACGCTGCCGCTCTGTGAAGGGCACAGCTCTGCTTCTGACGTCTCGTTTAAGTCGCTCCCTTGCAGCCTGGTGGGAGCCTCGCATATCATCCTCCCAATAAGCGCGTTACGCGGTATGTTCTCCAGCCATTCCTTAAGGGAAACCAGGTCGCAGTTACAGTCCCAAGGGTTGTCCTCCAACAGAACCTCCGCAATGCCCGGTATCTGTTCAAGGATCCCCTCATAAGGCAACGTTTTGATTCGGTTTCCCCGCAGGTCGAGATGCGTAATGGGCACATGTTGAAACACGTTCATAGGTAGCGCGCTGATGAGGTTGTCGTTAAGTATTAACACTTCAAGTTTATTTAGGTCCCTGAAAACGGCGGGGTCAATATCCCTCAATAGATTAAAATCAGCTTGGAGATATTCCAAGTCGTCTAACCCCAGAAATGTACTCTTCCTGAATGATCTTATCTTATTGTTGTTGATGTGCAGCCTTTTCACCAGCTGCAATCCCAGAAAGGCGCCGGGGACAATGTCGTGCAAACCATTGTTTTCCAAATGCAGGCTCACAGCATTGTAAAAGTTGGCGAACTCGTTGGGAAATAGCCTGGATAGAGAATTCCCGTGCAACAGCAAGTGATAAAACTGCGAACTCGGACCAGTCAAATGCTGCAGAGTGGTGAAGCTCCGTTTTTCGCAGTCTATGTGCAGATCTCCCTCTATCTCGTTGCAAGAGCATATCTGCTCCTTACAAACGTCCCTTGTAACATTTCCACTCGCAACACAAAGAGCCGCATTCAGCAGAACAATCCAAAGCAGCATTTTTCAACGTGGACAATTCATTCCCGGTTTCAAGACATATGAGCTGAGAATTCAGTCTACATCAATACGAAGAAGAAAAAAGGAGATATAGACATTTAGGCAGAAGATAAGGCAGTCTTTTATAACAGATCCATGCTGCATCTAACCTGCACTTGTGTCCAGACTTCCAGTTTGAAAATGACCACATAAACGTCTCTTTCACATCGACTGAATCCTCCAAGCCTCCGCGTGTTTATGATAAAAATCAAAAACGGCGAGTGACAGTAGAGTCCAACACATCTTCTGGCTGTTTTCAGTTCGTTTAACACTGACCTTGGCAGGGAAAAAAATAAAAAATCCGTGCCTTTTTCTCTCCCAGTCGTGCTGCGTGTTGCGGCGTCGGGAGCTGTTCCCTCTTCCCTGGTGCTGAATTCACACCCTGCGCTGGAGCTTTCGAGGCGATCCCACCGCTGCAAAACACCCGCATCCCCCTTACATCCTTCGGTGTCTTCCCTCGCTCGGTTTCCCCTTTCTGGCGATTTGGGTATTACAAAAAGAAGAACGCGCAGACAGTGTTCATCCTAGCGCGGTGCTCTAAGAATAATCTGACACCCTCTACTGAGCTGTAATGGCAAAAAAATCCGTCGACTGACTGAGGGAATGCTGAGAAGAAAGTGCAGAAAAAAAATCAATCCACATATAGGGAAGGAGATTAAATCACACTTTCAATGTGCAGGTTATTTCCCTCCACAGGCGCAAAAAGAGGTTTCTGCCACCAAACCAGACTCCTACGGTATATTCGATGTTTTTACTCTTAAAGCTTGCAGCTCCCTGGTAAAAGTGTCCAAGTTGGCATCGTCGAAAACACTGGTGAGATATCACATTAGGATCGTGATACCAGTTCATTGGCTTGAATTACCCCCCATTCTTAAAGGATAAACGGTATTATTTTAGCTGATCTCCCTCCATATGTGAGCCTCCGCTGTTACAGTGTGACTTTCGCCCCTCGCTTTGAAAACACTGTTGAATGCGGTAAAAACAATAATCCGCTACAGGCATGCCTCAGTCCAGCAAAAAACAGTTGACTATACAACAAACGATGCGTCAGTGTGGCATCCTATATGCGCATGTGTGCATGACGTTTTTTTTCTTCTTTTTTTTCTCAAATATAAAATCCTTTGCAAAAATAGATCTACAACTGTAAAAAAAATAAAAAATAAAAAATAAGACAAGGGAAGTGGTTGTAACACAATCTCATCTTCTTTCGATTTTTATTATACTCCATTGTTTGTGAGTATTACATCAGCTGGAGCACAGTAGAGTTGAGGTAGTTATCATGCCCCCCTCCCTCTCCTGCTCCTGTTGCAGTGCTCAGTTGGAATTAAGAGTAGGGCAAAAATGTCTCTCTCTGACATCTTGCAGAGGAAACAATACACTTGCAAAAGTGCAATAAGAGACCAATCTAAGGGACTCAGGAGATTCCAGCAAAGCATCAGCAGCATTAGGACCACCTACATATGGCTGTAAATCATTCCCATTATGGTCCATTGACAGTTTATGATTTCCCCCTTCCCACCACTTGCCTACCTGCCTGTCTGCCTGTCTATCGGTCTGCTTGTCTGCTGTTTTTGCTGTTGCTTGTCAACCAGTCTGCCTACCTGTTGACTTGTCTGTCTCCTTTATTTTCTCTTTTGTCTCTCTTTCTGTCTGTGTAGCGCGGAGTGTAATTTTATAGTATGAAACAGCGCACACACAGGATAGTTACGTTATCTCCATGGCATGTGCGACATACTGTGTAGACTAAAGGGCAAAACCGCCAAGACCAATTAGTGGTTGGATGTAACCAAATACATTTATTTAGGTACTGTACTTATGCACAGTTTTGAGGTACTTATACTTTACTTAAGTATGCTACTTTTGAAATGTTGTGGAGTAGAATTGTAAAGGGACATATTTTACCGTTTACTCCACTACATGTATTTTACATCTTTAGTTACTTATTAGATTGAGTTTATTTATACAAAATATAATCAACAAACACATCTGATGTATAATTCAGGATTAAGCTGTATATGAAGTAATTAAAATTAATTAGCATTAATTAAAATTAGCCCCACTTTTACCAGCTGCAAAATTAAAGTGATGCTTGCACTAATGCACCAATAAGTATAATCCAGTTGTATAATAGGTATGTATTATTTTGCAATGAGTTAGTCTGCATAATGAGTACTTCTACTTTTGGTACTTTAAGTACACTTTGCTGCTCATCTTGTGTTTCTATAATACATTGTTGCAATGGTACTATGGTATGTGCCTAGATTTGGTCTTTGTTTTGTGCAGGTTTCTATGCGTTTTCTTGTGCAATTTTATAAACAAGGATACAATAAATTTACCAGAGCCTGGATAGCTCAGTTGGTAGAGAGGGCGCCCATATACGGAGGTTTACTCCTTGATGCAGCAGGCCCAGGTTCAACTCCAACCTGCGGCCCTTTACTGAATGTCGTTTCCCCTCTCGAGTTGCTGAACCAGAAACCCTGAGAGGTACAGTACCACCATGTCACCGAGCAAGAAATAATGAAAACATATGTCTGTTGGGGCTGAAGACAAAAATCTGTGGGTGTGGAGCTAGATAGAACCTGAATCTCCAACCAAGCCTCAGATGCATTGTGGGTAATGTTGGCCAAGTTTTGATAAGAAACTAAAGGGTTCTGCTGTATGTGGAATGGTTCAGATTTTAGGAATGCACGTTATTGTTCTTTCTTTTTAATATGGTGTTGTCCTGATAGTTTTGTAAATTTTTGGCTCAAGATTCAGACTCCGATATTGGTATTGATGAGCAGGAGTGACTGTTATGCTCCGTCTTTCAGATAATTATGTAGCCTCATGGAATGCAGCAATTCAGATAGTGTAATAGTCATTGCTTTTCAAATGCTTTCGTAATTGTTTGCATGGTGCAATCGCCATAGAGACAAACCAACACTTAAACCAGTCAATGGCATTCAATCAGGCAGCAATGTTGTGCTATAAGATTACTGGCAATTTCCCTCTCCCATTCTAGCATTCAGATCTGGCTGATATTTCTAAACGGGCATTATTGTCAATCCCCAGTTGTACGGCACCAAGTCACATACTTGTCATGATTTTACACATTTGACGTAAATATAGTTAACTTATTTTATGTCAAATTTGAGGTACTTTGAGAAAATGTGCATGCCTGTTTAATCCTTCCCTGAGAGACATGAAAGAATCCTGGATTTATCAGGCTAAGCCACCATGTTTTTTTTGTAGGAAAATCTGCTTGACCTTCCCTTGGGTCTGTATTTAAAGGCTTATTTTTCTTCTTTTTCAAACGATTAAGATATTCACTGAGCACATGACCTGGCTTTGCAACCAGGATGGAAACAACAGTCATTGCTGCTAAATGGAAACCTTTCCATTTAGCAGTTTCCAACAAAACGTCTCATCAACCAGCAACAAGTGAGGTTTTTATTTTCTTTTGGGAGGGATGGAGAGCAAACGCATGCCACATCAGCTCCATATGCGCACGCTCATCTTCGCCAGAAGTACTCTCTCTGAGGGCTTCAAAGGTAGGAGGTTTTAAAAGACTGAAATACTCTACGGGTAATTACAGAAAGGTCAGGAGCAAACTTAAGCTTGTTTTCACATCAGCATGTTCAGCTCAGTGTACGCTGACAGCATTCAAAATAAGGAATGCATGTTTGTCGTGATTCATGCATTGGGAGTAAATAATGTTTGATCAGCAAGTAGAGTAGCTCAACTGGAAGAGGGCAGGGTTATTTCAAGTGTTATCTGACATTTCCTGCCAGAAATTTCAAACATGACATGAACAGGGTCCCAAATCAACATTTCAGCCAAAGGCAATGTAGTTAATGAGTAAAAGATAAGGTATGATTTAAAGTGACTTCTGCTGTACAAAACAGATTAAACATCATGAGAAAAGTCGTTCTTTGTGGGGCTGAAATGGAAGTCTTTATAAAAACTGAACCTGTTATTTATTGAACTACACTCAAATGGTCTTCTCTTTTGAATCACTTTGTAGCACCTTTATTTTTAATTATGCCGCAAAGGTCTTGCAGATGTGTCATGTACAGAAAAAGATGGGTCAAGTGCAGACTGGAAGTCAATACGGCTATTGGCAGAGGCAGCAGCACCACTCCTGATGTATCGACCGGCGATGCTGTATGATGAATCGGCAGAATGTTTGACTTTAAATCTATACACATCTATCCGCAAACTCTATTTACCCCCTCCTGTCTTTACCATCAACACAACACTCACAGCTGACCCACTGAAAATCAGCTGAGAATCCAGTGATGCGGCTAAGGCTGAGAGAAAAACATGTATTTTATGGTCTGAATCAGCAAAGGCAAACAGTGTTTTAGTATCTCTTTAAGATTAATTTGAACATCCAGTTCTCACAATATGACAAAAGTCTGACACTAGTGTTAGTCACTTGCCTTAAAGGATAATAGTTTTATTATAGCTTTGAAACATGTTACCGAAACCTTGTGACAGTCTGTATCACTGCTGTGTGCGGTAGGCTAAAGTGCTTTAAAAAGAAGAAAAAGGGTTAAAACAGTTAGTTTTCTCTGGCAGATTTGGAAAGTATAGGTCTAAAAATGTATTGTTCAACATTTTTTACTTTGCAATGAACACGATTTTATAGTTGGAAACATACAGTATGCATCAATCAGCCAATATTCATTCCTAATCCTAGTTTTGATAACACTTGTACAGATGTGGGGTTTACTGACTGGAAGTCTGCAGGCATTACAGAATTTCATGATATTTTCAAATCTTTTCAGAAATTACAGTAAGAATTTCAAACATGCTTTTATTGCTACCTGCAAATCGGGACTTATTTGAACTTATCTGCATTATAAAAGTGGCAGAAAGTTGAATAATCTTGACAATCTTATTATGAAAGCATCAACACGTAATAAGAAAGTGATTACCTACATATATGTCAAAATGTTTATGAATGATACATAGCTGGGAACAGGATTTTGGCCTTCACATAGATGACCAGAGTTTGGTACAATGCCATAACAAAATCACTCAATCAGATAAATCACATTAAACTCTATACATAATACTTAATAAATTGCATATAACTCTTAAAATATGTAGTTAATGTGAATATGAAAAAATTGGAAAAAATTGTTACCCATGCTTTTATTCCAATATATTCCTTAGTTTTTTTTTAAAAGCACTGCCAACTCTCATGCTTAGTCAGCCAACAAAATACTGTCTGCACTTTTATTTATATATATATATATATATATATATATATAATATGCGCCTACATAAAAGAGATTATGTAAAAAAGATTTACATATAAAAGCCTGGCCTGAATCTTGTTTGTGGGACCTTGCTTGCTCTTATTCAGGAAGGGATGTTTGCTTTTAAAAGTTTCTCTACATCCCTCTATCACTGCATTGCTTCACAACACATTTTTGCCAATTAATCTTGGAACACAATCAGGTCAAAATCAGCCCCAAAAACAACAAGACATTTTTTAAGGATTTGATTTAGTGACAAGGTGAGACAAACAACTGCTACAATTAATGCCACGGTGGCTTTGCAACCCCCTGTGTAACTGGCAGACCAAGACAAGAAGCTGCTCCTTAGTCCCATAAGCCATTTATTTTTCGAGGTCTGAAAGCCAGAGACAAGCAGATAGGAAAAGTGTGTAGTTAGTAGTTTGTCTGGATTGGTTGCTTGGTGCTAGAAAATGCCCCAAAAGATAGTAGATCCATCTTTGTGTTCATTCTGCAGTCTATAAACGTGTACGTATGGACATAAAATGAATGACTATCTTTTTATTTGAGAGGGTTTTTACATTTACATCTGCTTTACAAGTGATTTTACAACCATGGGTCAAACGTGTTCAGATAGAAGATAAATAAAACACCTTGGCATATACTACATGATCAGCCGTCATTAAAGCTCACACAGTGATGAGATCATCTTCCAACATCTATTCACTGTGATCTGAATATATATATATATATATATATATATATATCCGCCGTCCGACCCCCTGAAGGGAATTTCTTCACATTTGGCACAAATGTCCACTTGGACTTTACAGATGAACTGATTAAGTTTTGGTGGTCAAAGGTCAAGGTAACTGTTACCACACAAAATGCATTTTTGGCCATAACTTAAGAATTCCTATGCTAACTATGACAACAGTTCACACAAATGTATGATAGGATAAAATGATGAAGTGATGACATTTTATATCCAAACAGTCAAAGGTCAACTTCACTGTGACACCATAATGTTCTGCAAAAACACTTTTCTGGCCATTTTTCAACAACAGAACTCAGGAACAGAAGAGGAAACTGTGACTATATTCTACATTTGGTCGAATACTGAATTGGTGACACTAATTTGTGTGTGTGTGTGTGTGTGTGTGTGTGTGTGTGTGTGTGTGTGTGTGTGTGTGTGTGTGTGTGTGTGTGTGTGCCATCGCCAAAAAAAAAAACTTAATACATTTTACTAAATTGCCTCAAAGTCTTCACTACATATGTTACATATATGAGTCTGGACAGACATGGATGTAATCTTCAAATTGACTGGTTGGCAGCAGTATACACCCGTGAGGTGGTAATTCTAGTTTTGTTGAAAATCTTAAACATCTTTTTCCACAGTCTGTCAAAGGTGCTATCAATTAAGTAGTCATTTATGTTTTTGAATAGCTTTCCTCCTCTGTGGTGGATTTCTATCATTATTAGTTATGCCTTACTATATACCTTGCTCTTTATTTTATTTTGTAATGATCTACCTTAGCCCTTCCCCGATGTCAATCTCAATGCGACTTACCTAACATTATATGTTTGCTGGTTTCAAACACTCAACCCAATTGACTTGGACTGAGTTGGTCTTGTCTTGGACTCAATTCCTTGCTTTGACTGTGTGATTTGTACTCATACAATTAAAGCAATGTAATATGAGTCAAAATGGAGAGCAAATGACACGCTGTGCGAATGAAGTACTTTAGATGCATCTTCATTTATGTGTCAAAACCTGTTTTGGGGGTCCTGTGACATTTCTTGGCAACTCTGTCCACTTATCCTCCATCTTCCCTCAGAGATGAGAGACCTCATTTTGAGAGGTTTGACAGATCTGGGCCCTTTGTTGGTGATCAGGCTTTTGAGGCTCAAATTTACTTTGTCATACCCTCAGAGTACTTCTTTTCTCTGATGACAGAGGTGTACAGTTAACCCTCCTTGTAATTCATAGATGATTTTGATAGGTGACAATAGCTTTCATTTTCCTGGCCACACCTGAAAGGAAGGATAATCATGTCTTGAAATTTGATATACAGGTTTGTGGCGATAAGGTTTGGTCTGGGATGTTTTAAAGTTGCAGTAGTGGAATATTGAATGTAAGAATTAATCTGCTTTATCAGCCTAAAGCACATTTTTCTTATCCAAATAATATTAACCCTCTGAGACATGTGGGACCACTGGCAATCTTGGCCAACATTACGGTCTTTAACAGGCTGTAGCGAGGTCAGTTTTAAAGCTAAAGTGAATTAGGTATTATATGAAAGTAGATAACCTAAGGCAGGGGTCAGCGCACTATCTTAACCAATGGCAAACTAGCAATAACAATGCAAGGGAGTGTTTTGGAAATGTTTCAAACCGTATGCCAAATGACTTCTTTAACAGGCATTGGCAGGAGCACATCCTGTTTTAGGGATGAATTTTTTTCCCCATCCGCCTTCCGCAAACACCCACCCTACTCTGCCTCTGATTGGCTAGTATGTTTTGCCATCTTCACAGAATGCAGCACAAAGAAAAAAATAGCACTGCCTGAGTGGAAGATGATGGCAAGCTTAATGCTGGTATGGCTTATTAACAAGAACATTTAAAATTGGCACTTTATATTAAAAATGTTGCCAACCCCTGACCTAAGGCATCCGATGGTACCAACCATGTCATGGTATGGCCATGGTATTTAAAATGTTTTTTTACCGTTATTCTCGAGTGGTCAATTTTGTATTTAGAAAAGGCACCGTGCATGTTATCAAACCAAAAATTGCTGCAACAATGTATTAGTTAACAGTAAAATAACTACTCAAGTTTAATAAAAGGCAGGGTTGGTAATGTTGAAAAGCTATCATTTATTAGTGATGGTTATTAAAGATTATAAATTATTATAAACCAATTTATGACAACAGAACATGCTGTGCTGCAACTCAAATTAATCTTCAGATTTCAGATTAGTTAGACCACTTCTATCTAACATGGATTGCTAATGATAACCTCTCACTTTAGCTTTAATTTTTATCACAGTGGTTATTTCTTCATCTACTTTCATGACTAATACTAACTAATACATACAGCAGGCCTAAATGGAACTTTGGTGTATGAATATTCAATTAAACCTCTGTTAACCAATAGGCTCTAAACAAGTTGGGTTGAACAGTAAATGACCTGAATGCTCAGGCCATGCACATGCCACCCAGGGTTTTATTTTTATTTATTTTTTATATATGCATAGCACCAGGCCTACCCATTTAAACATGTGTAATGTACATACACTGTGGATCACTTGGACAGTTTAATGGTCTCTCCAGCACATGACAATATACAGCAATATATCTCTCTCTCTCTCTCTCTCTCTCTCTCTCTCTCTCTCATGGTGGCCTGTAATAGAGTGGCAATCACTGGGTCTGAGAAATGACAGCTACATATGTATTTGTCATAACTATTCTCACATTTTGTATCTGCTGCATACCCAAGAGGAAATGTTTTGAAAGATTGCATTTTTTCATCTAGTCACTCTCCCACAAGGGAAGATTACCAGTTGCTTTAATGCAATTTTTGAGCACATCTGTTTAGACAGAAGATGCTCATACAATTATATAGCACATATATTTGTATTTATAATATTCAAACACAAGCTATGTGCTCATTTTGTTTCTGCAAAAGACAGAGGAAAACAACACACTGACCCATTTGTATCTATTTTAACTTTTAATTTCTTCTCTGCGTCGCCAACAAATGCATCACTGTTGCATGTGATTGTTTTTGTTTTACCATTTATATCTTAAACTATTTCACAAATGCGGCGTTATTAAAGTGGTAAATCTCAATCAGAGCTCATTGTGTTTACTTAGCCTCCAGGTGTCCGGTATAAAACGTTGAATCTTTTTATGTTTCAACAATCTCATGAAATTAGGTACTTTACACAGAAGGCATTCAGTCTTTTCTTCTCAGTGATCTCGTGTATGACAGTAGAAAGCAGGTTGTCCCCATTTGAATGGTTTCTGGGCTTATTTCCAAGGTTTTTAATCCTCATTTCATTGTGCACTCAGTCTACCAAAACTAATGCAGACATCCTGTGTTGTGGCCAGTCTTTCAGTTTTCATGTGAACTGTGTGGTACAGCTAGTTAGGCAGCTGAAGGGTTGTTCTATACACCATTTACCTGCTTTTTGATGTATTTAAACTGTAGATTATTTGAATTATGTTGCAGTGTTAGAAAAAAGAACAATTTCAAAGCTAAATATTGGATATTTTGTCTTGTATCATTGATTCAGATTTGTATAGATTCATGTTTTAACCCATATATATGTATGACTATTATGATTAGCTTTTATAGTCAGCTGATTCTTTTTTTCTTTTCTTTACCAAAGCTTTGGCAGCGATGAGATGGAAGCAATCCGAGAAATTATTTGTGGTTTAATTTCACATTAATGAGCAATGAAAGCAACAGCACCTGGAATGGAATAGCACACATAAGAAAAGAAGATGAAAAAAAGACAACAAAGGGCTTTTTGAGTGGTTTTTCAGACTTATTGAATTAATAGTAACCATCAGCAAACAGTTTTTCCAAAAAGGGGAGGTCAATACGATATCAAATTACACAGCCTTATAAACGCAGGACAAAAACTGATGATGAACTGCTGGGACAATTGAGTGAACAAAACAAGAACAAAACACAGATTTCTCTATGTAAATAATTCTTGAATGGATTCAGTTGGTACAAGGTTTGAGCAGCCAGCACACCAACACTTGTTACAATATCCCACGTAATCCTGTCCTTGGAAAGCTGCAATGTCCTCAGTGATATAGATATTTAATGAATGAGGTTAAGGATAAGTTACAAGTTGACACACATTTTTTGATCCGGGACATGGACTTGGACAAACAATTCTTGATTCAGCACCATGGATAGTGACACACATGTCTTGATCCGGGACAAGGACAAACTATTCTTGATTCAGCAGAAATGGACAGTGAAACACATTTCTTGATTCGGGACATGGACAGAGACACACGATTCTTGTTCAGCACCATGGACAGTGACACACAGTTCTTTATTCAGGACATGGACAGGGACAAACATTTCTTTTTCAGCACCATGGAACACACATTTCTTGATCCAAGACGTGGAAAGGGACAAACTATGCTAGCTGAGAACCATGGATAGTGACACACATGTCTTGATCCGGAACAAGGGTAAACAATTATTGATTCAGCACCATGGGCAGTGACACACATTTCTTGATTCGGGACAAGGACCTGGGCAAACATTTCTCATTCAGCACCATGGACAGTGAAACAATTTTTTTTTTTTTTTATCCAAGACATGGAAAGGGACAGACAATTCTCTCTCAGCACCATGGACAGTGACACATTTCTTGGTCCAAGACATGGAAAGGGACAAACAGTTATCACTGAGAACCATGGACAGTGACACACATGTCTTGATCTGGAACAAGGGCAAACAATTATTGATTCAGCACCATGGACAGTGACACACATTTCTTGATTTGGGACAAGGACCTGCACAAACATTTCTCATTCAGCACCATGGACAGCGGCACACATTTCTTAATTCAGGACAGGGACAAACATTTCTCGTTCAGCACCATGGACAGTGACACAAATTTCTTGATTCGGGACATGGACAGGGACAAACGTTTCTTGCGACATGGACAAAGACAAACAATTCTCATTCAACACCATGGACAGTGACACACATTTCTTTATTCAGGACATGGACTTGGACAAACAATTCTCGTTCCACACCATGGACAGTGACTCCTAATTTCCTCCGGTTGCGGAACGGCTGTGGAACGGCTCCGTGCTCTGCCGTCCGTCAATATCCACCAGGTCCTGTTTTGTTTTGCGGAGCGGCTGCGGCCATGACTGACAGCTGAAGTCACGAGGACCCACGAGATCTCGCAAATTCACATAGAATAGAACCACAAAACCAACAACGTTTGTTTCCATCCAGAGGAGTAGAGGGGAAACAACTCCGTTCTGTGTTTTCAAGGTGTAGTGCAGGGAAATATGATTCGCCATGAGCATGGTGTATTTTATTTTTTTTGTTTCTGTGCTCGACTTCCTGTCCCGTACTATCTGCCGTGTGCTGATTTGCTGCGGAGCTCTCCGGCGTCCGGCAAAAATAGAAGCTCTGAGTATCTGCTCCGGAGGACTGCGGCTCGCCCGAGCTGCGGACCTGAACGCAGCCGTTCCGCACTCAGTCGAAATACACACATTGACTTTAATGGAAACTTATTGACTCCGCCGCCGTTCTGCAGCTGTTCCGCAACCGTTGGAAATACACACATTTCTTGATCCGGGACAGGGACAAACAATTCATGATTCAGCACCATGGACAGTGAAACACGTTTCTTGATCCGGGACAGGGACAAACAATTCTCAATTCAGCACCATGGACAGTGACAACAATTATTGTATATATGTTTTGGTCACAGCTTGGATTCATGGTTGAATTAAATTAAAGCCCCCATAGTGGAAGAATGAGCGTCACCAAGAGATTAGCACTGCTTATGAGAGATATGCTTCATTTAGCTGTATTCACAAACACCCACATTCCCTCAGTGAGAACAGAGAGAATCAGAAGGACTGTGCAGAGAAGACTGATAGCAGTAAGGACATTCAGATGAGATTGGTTCCCTTGCCAGGTTCAACTTAGATAAAGCCTTCCTTTTGAATTATTGAATGAATATAATCAACAAATACCACTTTCTTTGTTGTTTATACCCTCTATTTAAGCAGGCAAGTAAGACTAAAGCTAAGATTAAGAGAACTCTCTCATTAACTGCGATGCCTGGGGAGTAGCTGTAGTACTTCCTAATTGAGGCAGTCTAAGAGTGGGAGATAATATATTGAGTGCAGCCTGCTGGTGTTTGATTTCAGGATAGGAAAAGCACATCTGGGGGCGAGTTTGTTAACTACAACATCACTGTACCAGTGTATTCTGTGTATAGGAGTGACTGTTGGAAAGAGAGTGCTAAAATGATCGCATGAAATGAAAGTACTGTCTGTAGAAATTCTTACCGAGATAGAATTAAAAGGAATTTAAGGATGTTAACATCTAGTCAGATAAATGTAATGCTTACTAAGAGCCTACAACGTTTTGACGGAGTAATGAAGCCAAAGTACAACAATAAAGTAGTGGGAGTAAATGTAGTGATTCCTACCCTTGAGCTCTACAGGGACCTTGTAGCACAATATGGGATGTACAACACAGGAACACGTTCTTCCATTGTGTTGTGCGTCCACTCACCTATTCCCCATGCTGTACAAGGCCTGTCCTTCACCTACACATAGCAAAGCATGACCGGATAACACAGACAAAACCCAGACGATAATTGATTAATTAGTTGAATATATACTGCTGGTTAAATACAGTTCCCTTACAAAAAGGGCAAACTGATCAATCTGAGATTGAATCCTTAAATTCCTCTTAATTCCACAATATAACTTGATTTTCATGCTGTACAGAAGTCAACGAAAAGTGTTTTCCAAAGTAGAAACAAGAATAAAAACATCATACATTTTTGTTGAAGTTGTTGCAAACTCTCCAAGACCAAACAAGATGCTCCGCACTTTGACATTGACAATCAGCATTATACAAAAGATAAGGCCAGTTCCAGCAATGAAAATTCTTACTCACCTTTTCCAGTCACAATTCATTTCACTTTGCTTCAACACATTTAACCCTGTTAACAGTTATCACTAGTCTGGGAGCATCTAATTACACCTACCCTCCTAATCCTCAGCACCATCTACTAAGCTTCAAACGACAGAACTGTGAAAGATTCACAGTTAAAGTGGGTCTAAAAATCCCTCGGCCAAAAGCAATGGTGTCCTTGGGAATTCACTAATGGTAATTTAATTTAATTTTAAATTTTAAATCAGTGTCTAATTGAGGCTTCACTCAAGGTGGGTGTCCATGCCTTGCTTTAAGACCTCAAAGTGTCCCTGATTGTGAATAATGTAAGTGCATCCATAAATCTTTTAGTTGTATCTGAGTGATCCACTGCCAAACCCAAAAGTTTGATATTGTGTAAAAAGCCCCAAAAGTCTGATTTGAATCCTTTTCTGCAGCTGCAGAGTTCTCCCGCTTTAACCATTTGGAGAAAATCTGAGCAACAACTAATACACCACTGAACTTTTTTTTTTTTTTTGGTAACTTCTCTTTATCTTCCTTGTTATATAAAGATGCTGAATTCTCTGTGGCAAAGGATTAGACATGCCTGCCTTGCACCATCCATGCAAGTCCTAACAGGAGACATAGATCAGAGTGCAGGCAATACATATAATGAATACTCAGGAGAAATAGAGTTCCGGTGCTGAAATAAAAATAAAATTAAAAAAAGATGTGGGCGAAAGGAGCGGGGGGCAGACTAAAGTGGGTTTGACACCTGTCAAATTAGTCTTTCCTTGCATGTGTGTGTGTGTATTTGTGTGTGTGTGTGTGTTTGATCAGTACATATGCATGCATACGTGCTTGCCTCCGTGTGTTTCGTGGATATAAATCAATGCGATGATCTTCACCTTGAGGCCAGCGCAGAGCTGTGGAGGCAGCATGTTACAGGTAAGATGTTGATGAGCAGAAAGCCAACCTCGGGTGTCACGTGGCATTATTTTTAAACATGATGGATAATGGTGCACTCCATACGCTGTACTCAGATATCATGCTGTGAAATCCTCCTGTTTTTGTTATATCTTTGTTTTCGTTGTGTTGTATCTTTGTGCCTTTGCTCTACTTTCTTCTTCATTGTTGTGATTGCACAGTATTGCCTTATGTTGTTGTTGCCCTGTCAGACAGTCACACTGCAGGCGTCCTTGTTGATGGGTGATGACCTGATGTGGGCAGTGTGAGAGCATTCAATTGTATCTATATAGTGCAGTCTGCAACTACAGAACTCTGAACACGTAGTGTTACTGCTCTGATATTGCAGTAGGTGATCATCATGAAGCATTATTAAGAAGCATCCATCACAAATTCGGCATGCAAGTGTTATTTCTAAGTATTTATACATACATACATACTATATATGTATGTGTGTGTGTGTGTGTATATATATATATATATATATATATATATATATATACACACATATATATATATATATATATATACTTTTCCAAATCCGTCTAGTTTCCTAAAACCATAATTTGTCTCTACACAATTTTTTGCCTATTTTTTCACATAAATAAAGAAAATCACATCAGAAGAGAAACAAAGCAAGAAGGAAGCACACAAACCTAATTAGCTGGCCTATTTCAGGTTTGATCGACAGCGTTGTGTGTTATACCATGTACTACATCTGCTATTATGTTTTATGGACACCATTTGGTTTTTTGATTCAATCAGATTAATTGGGTAACTTTGATAGATATTTTAATGTATTTATTTAAACAATGTCTTTATTGATTTTTTGCACTCACAGGCAGTACATTACAGAAGAAATGACATGTTTTATTGTTTGTTATATGAGCATCTCATTTTTGTACATGCTCTTGTATACAAACACAACCAACAGAAAAATGTATGACCATAAAGGGGGTACTCCAGCAATTTAGTATGGTACTTCTATAAAGTGTTGCGAATAGACGCAAGATGTATTTCAGAAAAAGATCATAAAATATCTGCCACTCCAGCAGAAATGTATCCGATAAAAAAAGAGGGGTGTTTCACGTTTGGTATACTAGATCACTGGATCATACAGAGGATGGAGTTACATTGTGACTTTGGATTTAGAGAGGAACACTGCACAAACACACCACTGCAGAGCCCAAACACATGAATTTTCAGCCCTGTCTCCTAAAAATTAGGTTCCACACTAAACTGCATTCTCAACTGTTACATTTCTTTTTGACATACCACGTCTCTCATCAAAGTCAGCGTAGGAGGGATGTCGGGGGTGTGTGTGTGGGTCAAACAAATGGGTCTTTCATCAAGGAGACTCCTGTGTCCCAAAAAAAAAACAGTCCAATAATTTGCCCATTTAACTTGTGCTCTACAGATCTATAAAATGAAGTAATGACACATGGGGGCTCAGCTGGAGTAATCCAATTGCATCGATTCCAGTGCAACATTCTGCTGTTAGTCTTTCAGCCCGACTGAAATAATCATTCATTTGTAAAAGATTTCATTTTGAAAATAACCGCACCAGACTTAAGCATAATGGATGATGGATGGGACAAAAATCAATTGCAGCACAGAGTAGCAGAGTGTGATGACAACATGAAAAGCTTGTCAAAGGGCCTTTTAATAGGGAGATGTACTGCAAGAACACTCCAAGCACTGACACACACACACACACACACACACACAGATACATATGGGTGTACGTTCATAATCGTGATTTATTCATGGGCTTTTACAGTGGTAGAAATGCTCAATTTTCTAATCTATTATTTAAAGATAGGACCCTGTAGACATAGCTCAACAGATTGTGGTGTAAAAAATGAATGCAAAACAAAACTGGAAGCGTGCATCCTCCAGTGTGTGTGCAGCCTACTTCCACTTCCATTTCTTCCATTCTGAAGGAGTGCTTGCAAACTTTGGGCTTTTTGGCTTCTCTATAATAGATGACAATCACAACAGTTGCCTCAAAACACACCTGCTCCTCTGAGATAGGGTTACTGTAGAGCTCCTCTGACGCTGAACAAAATGTATTTCGGAGGAAACTTTTTTGCAACACAATTTCTGTTTGCTTTGAGATCCTTTGGAGATTGGAGACCCTATACAGATTGTAAATACAGGTCAATACAACTACCTAAATATATAAGGGTGGGAAGGGGGAGCTGCCTCTATATCTCTGGGAGAGGTGAGGAGATGACTCAACTGTGCCATTAAGTATATCATTTTCATACCTAGGGTGGGGAATATGATAATGCATGTTTGCGTGTCTGGAACGTTTCTTTCTCCTTATACTGTTTTCATTTCATTCTGAGCTGCACTAGTGAGTGTTGCATCCTGACAGCTCCAGGAGAAAATGAACTTGAAAAGACAAAAACACAAGTTGGCATTAGTAACCTGCACAAAGAGACTGTCCTCACTTGTCCTCATTAAATGAGCTTAGCATAAATGTACCCAAAAAGCATTCTAGACAGATCGAAATCCAATTGCTGAGACACATTTTAGACGCAGATGGTGTAAATGCATCAGTGTCACACACACACACACGCACACACACACACACCCACACACACACACACACACACACACACACACACACACACACACACACACACACTTCTGTCTGCCTCCATTTGTTTGTTTCACTCTTGATCCCTTTGAGTTTGTCAGTTCACTACCATCAGTGCTTTCTTTAGACTACCTTTCTTGTGCACTTACATGGGTAGATAGTGTACGTAATATAAACATCTCAAAGGAAGTTGTATTGTATGAGAACTGTCGGAGTTCATTGTGCTCTCACTGCATTCCATGTAAGTCGCGAACCATTGAAAAATGAGAAAAGAAAGAAAAAGATTTTATCTTCTAAATACTAAGTTGAAAAGGCAAAACAGATTGTCAGTATTCAGCTCATGCCTTTTATTTATTCATTCACTTATTTATTACCCTACAGGCTGGTGAAAAAGACTAATTAGTCTCAGGATCATGATGCTTAAACAAAACAAATACTCTTTATCATTCCCAAGACAAGAGGGAAAGTGTAATAATAATAATTATAACCAATGAAGAGAGGCCAGAACAGGATGGATATGATCTTGTCTTAGATATGTACACATACACATATGATAAATATGCAGGCATTTATGAGCCTTATCAGTGGGCCAATTTTAGACTGTTACTCAGGTTACCATGGTTACATGGCTTATACAGACCCCTTTTTTAATAGCTTCCTGAACATACATCAGAAGATGGATTTAAATAGTATGCTAATATCTACTATCACAAAATATTGCGGTGGATCCGTTTGCTTTCAGACCAGAAGAGTGAACCTTGTCATCTGGTATTGGTCCTGTTGTTTACTCTGTAAGTTCACTTTTACACCAGCCCATGTGAACCACACGTAACATGGGTTAATGTCCCAGAGCTCATTTTAACTGGTTTGATGCGACAGCATCCAACACCTTTGATGAAAATGGGTCTAATTTAATCAAGAGGTTCAAGGGCTCGTTAGAAGTGGGTGGACATCTGCATGTTAAAGACTAGAGGGAAAACAGTCAGTAGAAAGAGAGCTAAATGCTTAACAAAGTAGTAACAGTAAATATGTAAAGGCAAGATTTTTCTTTGCTTACAAAATAAATAAGAATAAACAAGTGTTTTCATCCAGGTGTAACCAGAGCTGAGTAGCAACCCTTTTGAAGGTTGTAGGCAGCCCAGCGCTAACTCCTGTTACCTAGGTCTCTGTAGCCAGAGTTTCAAATCACCAAATAACTGAACAAATGAGTGATCTTAGCTGTTCAAATACATCTGTCTTGTCAGTAGACACCTTAGCCTTTAAATCATTAGGGCACCTTGTAGCTCTGAAGAGAAATTTAGCGTTAAACTATGACACCGATAAACACTGTTTGTATATCTTCACATAATTCCATGTGTTATAGGGATGTTCTTGTAAGCTAATTTGTGGGTAACAGACACAATTCTGAGGAAATAAGTGCTGCACCACAGTCTTAGAGATTTAGGGATATTAATCAAAAAGTCACACCCCAAAGTGCAGGTAGAATCAACATATATTTTGCAGTACATACACAGGAAGAGTGGAGCGGGTAAATACTAAGGGTTTATTATTTATTTTTTTCTCATATTTCTTTGAAGCCTACTTGTTGAGATCTTTTTGTTGATCTCTTTGGAGGGTCTGCTTGGTCGATGGTGCAGAGCAGTGGGGAATAGACATACATGTAATAGAAAAGTGGAATAGAGGAAGATAATGTGATAGCTCCAAGCCAAACCATTTGACAGTTGCATTAAAAAAAGAAATCCAAAATGTTGGGGCCCAGACAATTCACAAAGCTCACATTACAGGCAATTGTGTGCTGCCATTATTATTATTATTATTATTATTATTATTATTATTATTATTATTATTATATATATATATATATATATATATATATATATATATATATATATTTATTTTTATTTTTATTTTTATTTTTTTACAGGGTGCAAATGCAAGATGGCATGGAAAATGAGCAGGGACAGGTTAAAACTTGAGCTTTACTTAATGCCTGTAAACAGTCAGAGCTTAAAGGGTTAGTTTGGATATTTTGAAGTGGGGTTGTATGAGGCACTTATCCATAGTGGGTGCATTACCTACAGTAAACGGTGGTTGGCATGACCCAAATTTGGAGAAAGAAACTGAAATACAGACATGAAAGCAAAGCAATGTACTGCTGTGGACTGCAGCAGCAAACTGTATTTTAGCCATCTAAAAAAGGCCCACCTAAAAAAAACTGTATCTGTTTAAGTGTACACTATATATGTTTAGAATATTTTCATTGCTTTACCTTGCTGTCAGGCAGCCCTTTCTGACAGGGAACCATAGCCGTTATGTCCATCTATGCTCTTCTCTCAAAGCCACCCGACTCCTCTGACAGAAACAGTAATTTTACCTCACAGAACCTCAAAACCTCAGAGTTGCTACCGCTGCCTCAATATGTTGTTATGTTTGTGTTATTGTGTGACTTTGGTGTTAAAGGGCTAGTTCGGATTCACCAAAGTCACACAATAACACAAACTAACCGATTTTCTTTAGGTGGGCCTTTTGTTAGGGAGCTAAAATACATTTGGCTGCTGCCCGTGCTGGCTCCGCCAACAGCAGCGCATTGCTTAGCTCATGTGTCGATGTTTCCTGCTTCTCCAAACTGGGGATGTGCCGACCGCCATCTACTGTAGGTAACACTGACTATGGATAAGTACCTCTTAGCACCCCACTTCAAAATATCCAAACTACCCCTTTTAAATGGAGTTCACGGAAGGGTAAAGTACTGAAGTGTGACCAGCCTGAGTAAGTCAGATGCAGAAATGTTTTACATAATTCATCTATTCATAATCGATGAGAAAAAATAAGCTACAATGGCAAGGGCAGCAGAGACAGTGTTCTCAATCTGGTCTAAATGTCCGTAAATGATCTATGTCCTGCTTTAAACATGTTATGGCATCGATAAAATCCAGAGGGACTCATACAAGGAACAAGAGGCCTGTCTTTCTAAATCTACAAGTACATCTAATACACAAGCAGATATTTATGAAGGACAGCTACCTTGAATCCTCTGCAGAATTAAAATGTCGGTCCTTTTCAATGTAAATACAAACCAGACAAGCCTTTGCATTTCCTCCTCACTAATTTTCTTTTTAAGATGACGCGCCCCCCATTTGAAGAGGCCCCTCTCCATAATAACACCTCCCTCGGAGAAGCAGTGTCTCAGTGAAGGGGCTTTTACTTTGATAATTCCCTATAAGCTGTTTGATCAAGCCACAAGGGCAAATATTCCATAACAGTTCCAACATGAAGAGTCATTTTAAGAGTGGCTTTTTAAAATCTCCACCAGTTCAAAAGGCAGTGTGGGAGGATTTTTAATCAGGGAGCATGCACACAGGCCACATATTATTAACATAATGCTTAACAAGTTGTAATTAAGCCTTAAAAAGCAATGAGAACCCTACGGGAACATTGTATCTTCCTTTCATTCATTTGAATGTTTCCTAATTAATTTCCTTTTGGCTGCTTAATATGTTTAAGATGTGTCTTCAAACTGACATAACATCACATGACAAGGGCGGATCTACTGTATGTGTACTAAAAATCAATCTGTTATTTAGGCAGCTTTACTTCAGAAGTTATGTTTATTTATTCAAACTTGACTTTGGAAAAAGAAGGTGGGATGGACACAGAGAAGAGCGGGGTCAATCCAAGGTGATTTATGGAAGACAGAAAAACATCACTGAGGTAGCAGAACCAGAGTTGTTGTTTAAAAGAAGCCAATTTAAACTTTAGAAGAAGAAGAAGAAAGCTCCATGTCCACTCCTCAACATTCAGTATCATTGCCATCTATAGTCCACTTGTAACTCATTTGTTTTGTATACTTTGAGATGAGAATATTTTG
Source organism: Sander vitreus (assembly GCF_031162955.1). NCBI lineage: Eukaryota > Metazoa > Chordata > Actinopteri > Perciformes > Percidae > Sander > Sander vitreus. The sequence continues at coordinate 5,142,033 of NC_135878.1, read as the reverse complement.
GACAAAATCCCTTCATAGCTTTGCTAACTAGAGCGGTTGTCTACCTCTCATAATTGACTTGATCTGTAACATCTCTATGAGGCCCAGGAAATAGGGGATGGTAACATGCCAAAATGAGACATATTAAGGCGCAGAAAATCTACCCCATGTGTTTTTGTTCTGTTAACACGCATTTTAATGCCAGCAAAAACACAAAACCTTTGAACACTGTGTGTGTGTGTGTGTGTGTGTGTGTGTGTGTGTGTGTGTGTGTGTGTGTGTAATACAGTATGTTTTTGCATGTGTGTGAATCTGACCACACAAGCATACTGTATGGATGTGTGGGTGGACTTCCCACTGCGTACACCCATGCACATATTGTGTTTGTGTGTTGTGTTTGTGCATTTATGTTATTACTGTTGAACACTGTGTGTGTGTGTGTGTGTGTGTGTGTGTGTGTGTGTGTGTGTGTGTGTGTGTGTGTGTGTGTGTGTGTGTACAAGCTACTATATTTAGAGTGTTTGTTTTGTCTCCGAGCATCTGCCAGAAGCTCTAAAGGAGCATCGCAGCTGAAGCCTGCCTTGCTGACCACATATGCACATTCGAACTTGCATAGACGCAGAGAATTTCAGACCAATCTCCCTCGGTCCTTTCCTCTCACCCTCTCCACCCCTTTTGTTATACCATAAAGCCTTCATGTGTCTCATTTTTTTCTCGGCATGCGGTTCTCCATGTGTCAAACCAATGTGGAGTCAGCTTGAGCCAGGACTGCGCGACCGTGAGCATCTTTTCTATTCGCATTTGTTCCAGTACCCATCACGATGCCGCCTCTGGCTCTACCCCAGTTGATCGGTGCCGCACCCAGGCCAAGGCCACCTTACCTAACCAACCATACAGCACAGTGGCAGAGTCCAGCACAGCTCACTGCACTTCCATGTAATTTGCCTGTCTGCGTTGTTAAGTGTGTGTGTGTGCGTTATGCAATGAATTATCATATTGCTGCGCGAGGTAATGTTTCAAAGAGCAATACAGTACACACAGCACAGAGAAGTGTGATATCCTCTACACCTACCCCTGTAGCATGAAATGAGTGTGTGCATTTGTTTTTTACTGAAGTATGTAGGAGAGAGAGTGCAGCTGAAGCAAAGGTCAATAATCCAGCCAAGGATTAAAAAATCTCATAAACAGATTTGTTTTTCAGAGAGGTTGAGAGATGTGTTATTGAGTTTTCCACCTTTCTGTAGTGTGATTCTTACTGTGCTGAATGAGAAAAAAGCGTATGTATGTTTGCCTTGTCTATGCATGAAAGCATGCATGTATGCCAGACAGAGATGTAGTGAGCTGTTGTTTTGTCTTCCTTTATTGTGCTCATTCTGCATGTCAGAGCCAGAGAAAAAATAAATATAAAATATAAAGATAATAGCAAACTTTCTGAACCTTGTGCATTCATATTGTTGCGCTGGGAAGCCTGTGTAAGTCTTGGCGAGGTTTTGATCTCTTTGCTATGATTTAGGCTGTATGTATGAGACTCTGGCTGAGCAGATTAATTCTCTAGATGCTCCCTGCGAATTGGGCCCTCAAAGATCCACCATCATAATAACGCGCAACTGAAAGATGGAAGTGATTGAATTTCCAATTCTGTTTATTTCTTTTTTATCCCCGTACGTATGTCTGTCTGCCTGCCAGGAGAATCAGGCCCCTCGCTTCGCTACACAGGGTATTCAATCGCTCAATGATTGCTTGTTGCATTTCTCTTTGCTTCGCCGATAGATGATGCATACTGCTTGGACAGCTTTCACACAGATAACACGTGTGCGGAGATAAAGGTAAAGTAGTCGTTAAATCTCCCAACTTCTCAAACCACATGCAGCCCTGCTGGCCTTACATCAAAACCAATCTTCCTTTGTTTGTTTGTCTTCTCTACTTCATGTCCCTCTCGGCTTTCCTGTTAAACTCACACACAAAACAACACTCTTATAAAAGAAACAGGTAATAAAACATTCAATTTTTGTGAATTATTGAAGTGTAGCCCAGTCTATCACACTGCTTTTCCCCACTTTCTGGCTGCTTGGACTGATTTGGGTATGCAGGTCAATAGTTAAAATTCGATTTTCTAATGGTCAATCATGCTAACTGCCATGTTTAGCCAGTCTGGAGCGCAACAAAGGCAGGGCTATTATGAGGGGAGCCAATTGATTCTGTTGTGACAGACAAGTTGATGTCTGAAACATAAGCTAGCTGAATGAGTAAACTGAATCACTGGCTGCCAGTGCAGCCAAATGGAACCACATCAAATCTGTTGTCGACTTTTCCATCCCTGTACGCAGTGGGGTTCGTTAATACTGGCTTTCGGAGGATATTGATATTTTTAGACTGAAGATGGTATTCAGTTCCATTAAATCTGAGGACTCTTGTCAAAAAGAAACATCCCTGAATATGATACAGAGGAAAATGTTGAAATATAGACACTGAAACAGAAGTTTTACTAAATGTAGTAAATCTCAAAGCAGGAGAGGATGAGACAGACCGCTGTGGAATGCTTTATGTTGATCCAGAGCACCAAGTTTTTGCTATACTTTCTGCCTCATGTAAGATGTACAACACGTTTTTTCCGCATCATTCTCAAGGACACTTTACTTTGTTAATTACCAGCCTGCTGAGCCTTCTTTTGTATTCCACTTTTGTGTTACTATTAATACAAAGATAACAACATGGAGTCAGTATTTCCCCAGAGAATCTATTCTATCTAAAAAAAAAAGCCTGAAAAGGTCTTTTGGACATTATGTGACAACAAAATTCGAAAATCCGTATTAATAAAAGACTTTCAGGGTCAGCAGCTTATAAAGGCAAAGTGACCAACAACACCTATTCAATGATAAGTGGAAATCTGGCACACATTAGACTTTTAAATAGGGAATAATTACTGTGCAAAATGCAGATAGAAAATGTGTTGCACTTTTAACAATGGTGAAGCCATAACCTCTATAACTAAAATCAGGTGACAAAATGTATGCAACTAATGAAAAGGCAAACTTATATGAGTGGAAAACAAAATGGCACTGCCCTGCCTGATGCCTCAAGTGCCAGGTCAGACTTTCACCACATCAAACTTTTAAGGCTTTTGCCAGAAATGAGTGAAGTAAAATAATTTTGTAACATTGTTGAATTGGATCCAAGTGCAGCGAACAAATAAGTGTAATTTTGGTCTTAAAAAGCCTTCATATTGCTTTAGAAGGAGCAAAATATAAAAACAAGAAAAGCTAAAAAGGGCAGAAATATTAGGCAATAGTACCTGTAAGAGCCAATTGGTGCCCTTGGTATAAATAGGAATCAATCTTTGGTTCCTTGGGTGCAACCCGGAAGCACATACAGTTTTTGACCACACGCACACCCACAACACCACAACACTACACAGGCATTGAGCAGTGATTTGTCTGGAAAAGCAACTAAGATATAAATAAATGGAACCAAAGGTTTTAACTGCAAATATGACTTGTACTTTCATTGATCAAAAAGGTAAAAAGTGCGTCAATTACTTTACCCGTGGAACAGCACCTCAGTGGCTTAAAGCTTGGGCTTAGCCTCTACAGTACCAGCTAAAATCAATCTCTCCAAGCTGCTATACAAATGCATACTGTATGTGTAAAAAGGGATTGCTTGTACAGTAGTATAAAACCAACAAAGAGTTATGACCACATGCTCTACGGAGCTTTTTAATATCATTCAGCTCATTGTTTTGGGTTTACAGCCTGTAATTTAGGAAAGAGCACTGCTATGTCAATAGACTGTCTGTCTTATACAAGGTAATAGCTCTTTAAGTTTCAAAAAACGAATATGACAAAAACCCTGTCCAGAACCTGAAGCAGGATAACCATTTACTCACTATACAACCCCAAGAAAATCCAAATGTGCCTCACCCCAAATACAGTAAAGAGACAGAAAATGGGAGCAGGGGGAGGCAGGGGTGCTGGTGAATGATGGGAGCTGAGCTGTGTATAACGTGGAGTACTTGCATGCCACTAACTGAGGTTTTTACCAGCATGTACAATGGGCAAGCAGAATTTCTCTTACTGTGCAGATTTCTGGAGTGAAAAAAAAGAAATGGAATGATTCGGTCACCTGCGGGCAATTTCTTACACATGATCGAGAATAGAACCTAATGAGCTGCCAGACATTGAGTGGGCAGAGCAGTCTTACCTCGGTTTCCTCTCTACCAGGAGGTTAGGAAAAGATCCACATGGCGCGGTTAGAACTGACCTTGGTCTTGATTCCATATTTTCAGATAGGTGAGTTCACAACAGTGCAAAGTTCCTATGTTGGTGGATGAAAGCAAAGAACAAAATGAGACTAGCTGTTGCCTGGAGATGGTGTTCAGATTATGGCAGAGCATGTAAGGAAAGATTTAAAGACTGAGGAAAGATTAAAAGATCTGTGCTGTTAAAAAAAACAATGTATATCAAAACAAATATGATATAAAAACCTGCAAACAAACCACAAACAAACCACAAACATGTGTTGGATATTCTTTAGGTCAGTGATCAAAATTAACAACATTGTAGCATTTTACTCCGCACAGATCATCTGGGCTTTGTCTTGTATTCCATGCTGCAATTTGATATTCCCTGCAGGCCTTGTTCGTTTTTTTGACTGTGATCCATGGCCTCACATTTTGAGCTGCTTCGCTACCCACTGGAGCTCTATGCCAAACCAGTGGGCCGATGACTGTTGCCTGGGCACACATCCAACAAGGCATCCCAGAGAAATAAGTAGTCTCTATGGTCACTGTGTAAGGACACAGCTACATTATTTTCCAGACTCTTATTGGGAATGCAAATTTAATTTCCAATGATTTATTTTTGTATCGAGAGATGGATTTGAAAAAGTCAAACACAAAACAGAATATCCAATAAGAGCACTTCAAGCATGTCTGTGTGTAGTCCTCTTGAGGAAAAAAGATGGTAAGACGGTTGGTGCCAAGAAATTGTAACCGGCCTCTAAGCTTAAACATATATCTACAAATTCTATGAACGCTAATTTACTCCAACCTAAAATGATGAGGATCAACAAACAACCCAAGTCAGGTTCGCTCTAAAGAGGTTTTCGTCATACCATACAGTGTGTCTCTAAGGGCTTTACAGAGTAGACTAGACCTGACCAGACTTAACTGAACAAATTAAGCATAAAACAATTATGTGATTATGTATGTAAATAAAAGAAAACCCAAGGAAATAAAGCAAAGCATGGACACATTGTAGTCACCCTGAAGAAGGCCTGTGTGCCGGAATGCATTGGTGTGTATTTTGTACTTTTTGCTGTGCATTAGCTGCATGTGTTAGCCACATCAAAAAAGGCTTTCTTTCTTTTACAAGAGTGCCTTAGTTTTCACGCTGTTCTGAAAACCGTAGAAATGTTTATGGTATGAGTCAAGAATTACACCTGTTTCTGGTTTTAAAATAAGTCTCCAATCATCCCTCACCCTGACCACAATATTCTTTTCACACCAACCTTTCAATGTCAAGCTACTGCTTGTTTGGGTTGGGTTGTGTCTCCTTCACATAAACCTTTGGTGGCAGGGAAACACTTTCTCCCCACTTTCTAGAGCACATATTAGCATTTCAAGGCAGCCTTTTCATGGTGCAAAACGTTTAGGGAGCCCTTTGTTGTGTCTGAGTCTCTCTGTGTACAAAAATCAACCAGTACACCTCCACAGCTGTAGTTACTTTAGAGTAAAGAGTGGAAGTGGTTGAAAGGGCCTGCATTTGAGTTTGAGAGCAGTGGTTGTCTGCCCTTCTGGCTTCTACAACTGTGGTTAATGACCGCTATCAGGAGGCGTTCACCAAAGAAACAGAAACTGTGGTTTAGAAACACGTATAATTCCCAAATGTTTATTTGTATAATATGTATGTGAACAACCAGGGAATTTAACAAGGCTTTACATAAAAAGCAAAAGGCATTAAAAGAAACACAAGGCGATTTAAAAATATACACTTTAAAATAGGATTTAAAACTTTCAAAAAAGATAGAAGATAAAAAATAAGCTAAAATAGAATAAAAAAAAGAAAACATAAATGAAGAAAATACTCCTTAATTTAATAAAAGGCAGTGGCAAACAGAAAAGTCTTACGTTTGGACTAAAAACAGCTGAGAGTTGGACCTTAGACCTCAAGTTTTCTGGGAGTTTGTTGCATAGAAACTGAATGCTGCTTCTCCATGTTTAGGTCACAGTGGTGCAGCAGATCAGCACATTTGGCACATCCAATCATTGATTTGTTCAATGCACCTTAGTGCTTTTATTGGACCAAATTCACCCGGTGATATCATTGTAAAAATCTGTGTGCCATTTACATAATAATGGTAAGATATTGTTTTCAATAATCTGAGTAATTGGGAGTTGTTTATTGATAAGGTGTCTAAATAGTTAGTTTTTTAAAGAGTGGATCAATGACTGCAGTTTCCAGGGCCTGTGGGACATTGTGTTGACTATTTGCAGAAGATCCGATGCCATGCTGCTGCGTTAAAATATATATTTTTTAAAAAGCCTGTTAATAGAAGGCAGCAACAGGAAGAGTTTCAGATGTTGCACAATTTCTTCTAAGGTTTCATAGCTGATATGATCATACTGTGGCATGCAAAGATACCTGATATGAAGGTACTGACAGCTTGTCTAATTTTCTAAATTCTGTCTGGAAGTGAAGAATAAGGCAAATGCAATGCCTGACTTGGGCGATGTTTGGGTTTGTCCAGAGTGTGCCCGTTATTGTGTGTGGACTCCATCACATGCTGAGTCAGTCCTTGGTTACCCAGAATACAACACAGTTATTTACTTCTGGTGTCTTGGGGGTTGTGAACTTGCATGTTAAAATCATTAACAATAACTCCACAGTCAAAGTCAACAGATGATACACAGATGTTCAGCCTGTAGATGCTTTAAAAAACAGTGAACAAGAGGATTTCAACTGAAGAGCAACATATTCAAAAGAAGCAAATTTCCCATAAGACATCTGTCTGCAGTGGAAAGAATCATGAAACAAAATGTGTCAAAATCGTATGCATTCTAGCTTTGCTCATACAGTTGAAGTTGGGAGAATACATACAAAATGCTGTACTGGTATCTTGTTCAGTTTCAGTAAAAAAACAAAATAAAGATTGTACTTGATAATTTAATCATGATTTGCCTGAAAAAGACCTGACGTTTAATAAACCTGATTTAAAGCCGATGGTGGAGTGGAGAAAATGGGACGAGGGATACATTTTGGACCCAGCAGTGACCAGCTCTTTTTGGTCAGTGTAGAGGGGAGGAGGGGGTGAGGAGTGCTGACCTGGATAGGGGGAAGACAGCGAAACCTCACAGATAGTAGTTGGCATGTGCGGTGGTGAAACTCTCTTGGCTCTGATGTCCCTCATGTTTTAAACTCTCTTCAGACAGGGGCAGAGGTGGCTGTCTGTCAAGGTTTCTGGCGTGTTGTGTTATGTCTTGTCGTTGTTTTGATTCCTCTTGTGTCTTGTCCTTGGTCGAGGAAGCAGATGGGTGATGCAGGAACTAAGATACAGTAGGTTAAAGGTGAACAATTTTACTACTGACTTGTTCCGGCAAAAATCCGCCGGCCATAGTCTGCGGTCTCAGAAAAAGTTCAAATTGTCAATGAAGTGCACTGAATGGCGGTTACATGCGGTTCAGTGCCCAGTTGTTCGGTGCCAACAATCTGCTGAATCTCTCATTGGTCCCTATGTGAACTATGATGTTTTTCACAGTTGGGTGTGCAGCCAGAATATGTGGGTTTCTTTCTGTCATGTCACAGACCATATCCTTGGGAAAGCAGTATATTTTGAAAGCAGTACATGCCTTTGACATCCTTTCCAGCAAAATCAAGTCAGATTTTGAGGCCAAGTCGTCAGCTTTCCCTGTTGCCTTTTTGCTTTCAGAATTACTTACCCTGCTGTGTGAGGATGAAAGGATATCCAGGGCATCTGACTGAGATCCTGGGTCCTGTAGTAGCCAGTAGAATCGCAGATCTGGTTATCACTCGTCCTCCCATTTCCCAGGGAAAGTGTTTGTTCTTAGGCTTAGCACCAAGAGCGTTCCAGACTACTGGACTACTATTGCCTGACAGGCAGCCCTCCAGTTTCTTCGTGGTCTTGTTAGTTCTTATTAAGCTGGCCCCACACTAGAGGATAATTGGTCAGGTTTTTGGGTCCGATTCGTCCCTCCCAACAAATGCACAGCTGTTCCCGATTCAAGGCTTGTCTGAACAGATTATCTGCCCAAATGATCCTGTAGTGTGAGAGGTTTTGAATCGTAACATGTTTGATATTTATGACTTTTAATCCTGTAGTGTGAAAGGAACAGCGATGGCTCATTGAGCAAAAACCTGCAATAGCCAATAAGAGCAAATTGACAGCAAAGCATGATCAATCGGATGTTGTGTACTTGTGTAGAACATAAATGTCTGCCAACAGCGCAAATAGAACTTTTGTCGCCCGAGCCACGTAAACAGTAGTAAAAGCAGGACAAGCTTATAGAATTAAGGCAACAGTTGTGCCAGCCTTGACTTAATGCATTTTAATGTTTGATTTGTTTTGCTTTGTGGTTCAAATCATAGCACGTACAAATGCAACCATCTGACAATAACAGTCCGCCTCCATGTTTGTTTTCTTCTGAGTCACATGAGTTTCTGTGAGATCCCAAGTCTCTGAAATCGTTTAGGAGAATGCCAAGTGTGTGGTCCGTGCGTTTTGTCTGGTGTGTGCGTTATGAAGATGAAAATATAGAAAGAATTGTCAAATCTGCCATTATGTCTGTGGTCTCCCATGTTTTTAAAATCAGTTAAGATTGTAGAATCCTCTAGTGTGCACCAGGCATTAGACGTGTGTTAGCATCCTCTTGTTGTCCACTGTTTCAAATCCTTTCTACAGTGGTGTCACCTTGCTGCTAATCCCGGTTATTGTGGTTCAGGCAAAAAGCATGTGGTGTTGGCAGGTCACACTAGTGTTTAAAAAAAAAAAGTGTTGAAAACTTGATTATAGCATACGGTGTCTAAAGTCAAAAGTCCCAGTGATTTATTATACTAGATGTAAGTATCCAGGAGCTACTATCTATAATGCCAAGCAGAAAAAAACTACAATGTAAGCAGAGGGAAAGCAGCAAAGTGTCCACACACTAACAAAGCAGGACATTTGTTTATCGTCAAATAGGATTGAAAAAAGTAAAATGTTGAACCCCTCCAACCCCCTTTAGCCATTCCCATACACTGCCTGGGACGAGAAGTTAGTAATTAAAATGAATTGCCATACAGAATGAGTCACACTGTCAATTAGATAAATTGTCAAAGCATTTGCTCAGTGAGTTCCCAGTCCACACTTATTATCAAATCACCTCAGGTTGGCGTAGTGTCATTTTTCACACAAATCATCTTGACAGAGCAGATAATTGAGATAACTAGGATTAGTATTCATACAGCACTTTGCCCACCCTGGTATACAACCAGCACATATTAACACCTACAGTATGTAGATAATCACTGACAGGTCCTTTAGAGGAGATTCAGTGCACACTGACAGTGTTGACACGCAGCTATCAGTCCATCCGGCTTTCTGAGTGCCTGTCTGGCTGTTGATCTAGTTACAAAACACTGCAGTGCTTAAAACTGTAGGGTCAACAGTATCCCAAAGGAAGACAAGGACATAGATTATGACAGAGATTTGGCAACAACTACCCTCTTGGATTACTAAAAATAGTGTATGGGGAAAAAATAGATTCATGGGCCATTATCCAACAAACACCAAGCTACTTTTTTTTTTTTTACACAATTGCTTCTTTTTACTTTCTGCCTGTTATTTTTAGCATTGTTAAATCCGAGTTAGCAGCAACTTTCTCAAACAGAACTTACCCTGAATCTCTTGAACACAGCGTTGCTTTTGTGGCAGGTATTGACACGCAAATATTTGCTCTGTTGATGCTCTGCAGCTCACTATGTTACTCCTATAGAATAGCAAGAGTGGGCAAACAATCCTTCAGTATACAGGTGATAAGAGTACCACTGGGTGGTACCCAGTGGTATCTCCCCCTGAGCATCTTGATGATAAGCTTTGCTGTATGCATTCATTATCAGTTAAAAACAATGTATTATTAATAAGCATGGATAAATATAGAAGGAGAAATACTATATGCACATTTGCATCCAGACATGTATGCCCTTTGTGCATCATTGCCTACTCTCTAAATCCAAATTTCTTCCTCCCTCTCTGCTGGATAAAACCGCCAGTTCCATCTCGTTTCTTTATTCGGCATCATATTAATTTCAGCAAGACCTGCAAATCCACTCTGCCATTGCATAATTCATGGAGCCCTTCTGACAAAATTCCCTTTCATGTGGGCAATGTGCCCTGAACGAAAATCCTTGGAAACCTGGATAAGCCCAAATGGCTTATACTTGATGGCAGTGCACAGCTGTGCTCAGGTAAACTGTCATTCTGTCTTGCGAAAATAGGTCAAAAGTGAATAGTGTGCTATTTGATGTCATCGGCTACTAGAATCCAGGTGACGCTCAAAAGGTTTTTGACAAAAAAGAGAAGGGATTGTTGTCAGTTAGTCCATCTGGCAAGGGATTCCATGCACTCATGAATTTAGTTTTCTCAGGAGCATCTTTTCTTTGAGGCTGTGTCTTTCCTGCAGCAAAGCTGTATGAGATACTGTATATCTTTACACTGTACTATTGCTATTTAAATCTATCAACATATATGAAATAAAACTCTTGTTTCATCAGTGAGCAGGTTTTTATTTGATGGATTGAATGGACCCCTGCCAGAGAAGTCATTAAATGTATCCATTATGGCAGTATTATTACTTTAAAGCTGGAAATGAAGGGACTAGTATTATTAAAATGAAAGCAAACTTATTTATTGGAATAAATGCTGAAGCAAAATTCATGTTTTATATTCGACCTTTTCACATTTATACTGTCACATTTATAATGTTTTTTTTGTTTTATCCAATTTGCTTCATAATCATGCAGCATACATCCACAGGGAAATCCTGAATTAACAGCTCCGTTTGCTCTTATTTATCATCAAACTGTAATGTTTGGTACATATTGTGGTGGAATGCAGATGATGTGATGTAGTCATTTAACCTCTCATTTAACCATTTAACATGTTCTTCACTTAGCAATTTAACTTGCCAACATCATGAGCACAGTGCCACCTGTTAGACAATCTGGATTTGAGCAGCATTTTTTTTTTTCTTTAAATATGGCTGCAGTAAAAAGGGATTCATGTATAGTTAAGTGAAGGATTGAACCATGCCACTGTGAAGCTGCTGCCTTTGCCTGCTATATTATCAGGTAATGTTATTCATCCACATGCAGTACATACCGTACTTGAAGTAATCGTGTTTACATTCTCTCATTAGCTTTGTGACAGTAGAGTAGCAGATACAGCATGTACAAGGCTACACAATCTAGTTTTCTTTTTTTTAACCTGCTCCATGGTGTCATGGCTATCAACAAACACCAGAAACATGGGGGGGAGAAAGTCAAGCAGACTATACACATATCTGACCCCATGAAGGTACTTTTAGACTGCGCAACAACAAAAATTGTGTATGTCTATTGCATTGCAAGTTGTGTGTCTTTGCATGTGTGTTTATTTTTCTTAAACTTAATTCAAAAATTAAGCTTAGAAAATGTTGCACTGGCCAGTGTGTTCTGCGTCGTTTCACGTCATATTCTGATTGGTTGGTTTGTAGACATGGGTAATAGCAGCAGTTGTGAGAATTTGTTCCTAAATTTCGGACACAGTCAGAATTTTGCTGCAGGCTCTCTTTGGTCACCAAAGCCCCAAATCAACCGCCGGTGGACATGTCATGACTTTGCATTGCCCCATGGTCTACTGAGGCTGCTGCAAGAGGATAAATTGGTCTGTTTGTCTCTTTGCCAATTCATTTGTAATACAATTTGTATCATGCATTCTAGCTGTGCTGGACATGGTGCTGCATGATGTTTGGTTGTTATCTGTTGGAAGCCAATGTCAGCAGCACTTAGGGACTCTTAAACTCCAACAAATTATCCAAAATAAAGGATAAATTACATCATATAATTGCCCTCCAAAACTAACTATGGTAATTTCAGATGTGACACCCCTATTGGCAGGATGACATAATTTGTCAGTGACTTCTAAAACAGTTTCTTAACTTCTAGAGCTATAATTAAGGTTACAACAATTTCTTCATGACTTTATTTAGCTGGGGTGTGCAAACAAACTAATAACCAGCATAAATGGACAAATGCCCTAAGTGTTTTACCTACAACATATTGAATAATACATCTCCTTCAAGGTTTTATTATTTAGGTGTGTGTGTCTGTGTGTGTGTGTGTGTGTGTGTGTGTGTGTGTGTGTGTGTGTGTGTGTGTGTGTGTGTGTGTGTGTGTGTGTGTGTGTGTGTGTGGACATGGCTATTATGAGCACACAGGTTTGACCAAACCACTACCACCAGCCGCTAAGTGTCTCATTAGCTAAAAACACCAGCGGTCAGCCTTTCACACACACCTTCTGATCTGATGCCTGGGACAATTACATTCCTCCCTCTTTTGCACTCTGGCTTTATGTCTCTTGCTCTTTACATCCCTCTCCCCCAGCGTCAGCAATTTCAACACAACGTCTGATTTGGGCCAAAATGTTTCCTGCCAAATGGCCAATCCCAAAGTGCTGTCTGCTGGATTAATACCTGAGCTCGCTAATTTATAATTGCTCCATTGTGGCATCTGTATACTGAACGGATGCTGACAGGTTGGAGCCTCTGTTTGTTTATCTCCCTCTCTTCTCTTCTCTTTACACCCAACATTTTCTTTTGCTATCTTTTCCCTAAATAAATGATAAATAACTTGCAGATTCACCAAAGCGTCTCTAAAATTCTAACATCTTTTTAAGACAAAGATAAGAGAACAGCAGAGTTTGATTAGACCTTCATTTTTCTCTCAGCGAAGTCAGTCTTAGCAACACGTCTTTTACTTATTTCCATAATAGGACTTGAGGGAGACAACTTTTTCTTTGAGAGGTGGTTGAATGAAATCTAATTAATCTGTTTCAGTCCCATTAGAATGCACGGCATCTACAAAGGCCATTTATCTCATGGGGCAGGCAAATTCAAAGTTAAATTGGGGAATATGACATTTATTCGAAGAAGAAAACGGGAGGAATTTGCATTCTGCTTCATTGCCATTCCCACCACTCTCTAACAAGAATTCTTAAGTGATTCACTATTAATAAAAGGCATTTAAATAGAATTGGGATATGGCTGTTCCCCTATCACAAGTACATGATGGGGCAGAGTGGTGGTGAAGCCAAGACTTCTAACCTGTTGGTCTGGATTATTTATTCATGAGGATTTAAAAAAACTCTATATTTTATTAATTTTATGTGGTGATTCCATTTTAATTAATGTTAATGACAGACAAATATAGGCAGATGGTGTTGTGAATTTTAATTTGTTAGGCCAGTAAAAGTACTGTGAGTATAGAGGACACTTAAGACTTTATGTCACTTACATATGGGCAAACCGAGTAGATGTTGAACACATTTGCCATGCAGTGTTCGTGTGGTTTTCTGCTGCGCAGGATGTTTATTTGCTTCAAAGGCTTGCATGCACTGTACAGTGCTTTAGGTTGTTTATGCTCTGCAACTCAAAGGCTGAGTAAATTCTGAAGAAATGTTCCAGAGGACATAAAAAGGGACAATAAACACATCACAATCTCAGCAGTTTACACGCACCAACATGTGGACATGACATATAGAGGCGTGTAATGTCAGGGAACAAAAGTCGAAAGTGGTTCTAGAAACCAATTTTCTCATCAAAGAAACTGTAGTCCATAAAAGTGCCTGGTGGACTATATAACTTCAAAGCCACATTTATGACAACTGCATCTTAAAGGAGGCCACTGCCACGTTGCCAATGAGACTCTAAGACATTGCGTGTGCACAGTAATGGGGCCAGCAGTCGTGATTATGCCCCCGAAAATGCTTTCCCTGGTTATAAATTAAGGATGCAAATGCAAACACGGCCAGCTGGCCTAAAGTTATCATAGCACACTGGTCAACAAGACCCCGAGCAGCTGCCCTCTCCTCTTACATCCAACCGTGGGAGGAATCAGTGCTGTGTCAGCACAGCAAAGGGAAGGATGGAGAGTAATCAGGTCACACCTAGCAAGGTATGGTAGGGCTGTGCAATGAATCGAAATTTTGCGATTACGGCTCCTAATGATCACAAAAACAGCTTAATCTGGAAAAAAAGAAGTTTATTTTGCACATAACCATTTGCAGGTAAACTTATTTTGTTTTGTGTTGAAATGGCAAAAGTATGAAGGGTGTTTTTTTTTTATAATTCAGGGTGTTTTCACTGTTGATTTGTTTATCTCGTTCACTGTTTTTTAAGTTCAATAAATGCAACATCTTCCAAAAGTCAATGAGTAATCGTGTTAAATAATCCTGATTTCAACATTGACCAAAATAATCGTGATTATGATTTTTTTTTTTCCATAATCAAGTAGCCCTAACGTATGGTGTCAGAGCCTGTTGCAGAATGCCTGTGTAATGTTTGATACACAGTATTACAACAGTAATGCTGAAATCTTATACGTATAAAGGGAAGAGTTTTAGGTTAAAAATGCAATGTAGAGGGAGTCATAAATTCAGACTCGGCAAGATAGAAACCTTTGTGCTAACAAGCTACGGTATGAGAGCACTCAAGATTCATGGCTGCCTCAAGTCTTTTCTCTTTACTTTCTTCACCCACACAAGCCACGTAAGAGAGGCAATTTTTTGTCCAAGTTGTGTGCAATTATACTTACCTCACACAATGCTGTCTATCAACTCAGACTACTGTCCATAAACTCAGATTTAAGACAATATTCTGACATATCGGAGATGACTTTGATTCAAGCTTGTAGTTTGGTCTGCTGATTTGGTCCAGTCACCAACACGGTCAGAGTTTGCAGCAACAGCGGCTCTGGCACACAGATCATGGAGGCATTTGAGGTACTTTAAATCCCTTAACTCCCAATTGCCACAATTTGCCTCAAAGTTCGCACTCACATACTTTGAGTCTTATAGCAGTCCAATCCGAAAGCACAGACATGATACACATATTTTCAGATTTAGTGTGACTTACACTTTTTTATGATATCATATCTCCTTGTCCATTGCGATTGAAACCTCCATAAATATTCTTAGAAATCACAGAAAAAAAGACACTCACTTTAAAACTTGCCTGAGAATAATCATGTTTTTAAGATTTCTTGGAACTGCTAATAGCTAATTTGGCATACTAAGGGTGCCAATTTGTAAGCATGTAAAGAAATATGGGCAAGAAATGGGGCTTGTTGTCTCAATGATATATGAGGGGGTGCCCACGGTGTCAGACTTTGAAACCCCCTGGCATGTGAAATAATCAATCAGGCAGATCTTGTTATGAACATAAAATGTCCTTTTAAATAAAAAAGAATCAAACACTTATTTCCTACCACCTTTTGAAAAGTGTAAAGTTGTGGACCAAACATGATGACGGCTGCGATTTAGCAGTGTCGTGGCACACACCTGCAGGCAGTATCACTTGGTCGTTCTTTCACACTCACACCTCATGCATACAATATTGCTGCCAGTGCAGAAAGCAACTCCTTTTGTTCAAATTACAAAGAGACAGAGAAAACTCCCACACACAGGACTCAGCTCTTGCAATAAACAAAATAAGAGGCTTGTGTGAGTAGTAGTATGCACTTTCGGTTTCCCTCAAAGTGTGAGAAAATAATATTCTTCATCAGAATCGCCATGAGTGAGTGAGTGAGTGAGTGCGTGTGTGCGTGCGTGCGTGCGTGTGTGTGTGTGTGTGTGTGTGTGTGTGTGTGTGTGTGTGTGTGTGTGTGCATACGTATGCATGTGTGTGCATGCTAAGCTGAAATGGAGACACTGAAAAAAAGGTATTCAATTTTAAGGATCCAAATCACCAAATTGAAAATAGAATACCTACCCATGAACATACCACTGTTTTACCCTTTCAGAAGCATTTATATTGAAATTTTAAGATAAAAATGAATATACCATGAGATATACCGTTACTGGCATTGCTTCAGCTCAGCCCTAGTTGTAGTTCAATCGGCAAAAGGAATGCTGAAGCCCCAGTTGTTGTTGTTAACTTTAGGGCTGGGAAGCTACAAGCCTCCAGTTATCTAATTACATAAATATGGTGTATTGAATTGAAAATGTACTGTGATGAAGGTGAAGAGATGACTCTACCTTATAAGTGCAGTTCAAGAATTGTCTTGCAGTCCATAGTTTGACCCATGTCAACCCTGACTTTCAACGTCCTATGCCCATATAAACGCCAAAGGATTAAAAAAGCCTGCTACAACAGTGGGTGACTGCATATAACGGCATTCAACAAACCTATGTATTACAAAACAAAGGACTTGTCGATCATAATGGCAACCATTGTTATTGTGGGCACAAAATCAGAGGAAAACAAACGCCCCTGGGCAGCACAACTGGGCTGGCATTCTCAATTATTGACATCACTAATTGAGGAATTTCAAACTTAGATGAGGTGTTTTTAGGCAGTTGGGAGAGTACATCTCTTCAATACACAACAAATTATATAACACTAAAAGACTAAAAAATCTCATAAAAGCATAATAGGGGCTCTTTAAGCCTAGTGCACATCCATTCAGATAATATTCCAGGCCAAGAGTCCTTCCTCAAATGGATGTCTAACAGCTATTGACAGTGGCAGATAAACTGAACTCTGGGGCCAGCCATCTGAATCATGCTGAAAAGGTCAGTGGTTTGATACATCCATAAACACCAATGGGAGGCTCTCAGCTGGAGTTGGAAAGCCTGGAGGTTTGGAATGCAGGCTGCTGATGTGCACTTGAAGTGAAGCATTTAACCCGTGGGTGCGGGTTGACCCTGCCCTTAGAAGTTCAAGTGAACATGAATATATTGGGAATATTTTACATTTCTGCGTGCAAGGGTGAGCTTTCTTGTAATATTACAGGTAAAAAGAACCCATCAGGAGATTGCTCACAGTTCACTTAGTTAAGCAAAGATTACCCTTTTCAGACCAAACAGGCAATATTGCGTATCACTATGCACAACCCACTGAATACACACTGAAGACAAATATGTACCATATGCACCATAATCTAGGATGAGCTGTCTATTCAGGTCATTACTGCATAATCCTTATTAGATAAACGTAATCTTTATTTAACCAGGACACATTACTGGGAAAACATGTCTTTGCTACGACAGCTTTGGCGTGCAGTTGCAGAGAGGAAAGAAGGACAAACACAGGCTCCCCTCTGGGACGTGCCCAGTACAACCACAGTCTTGCACTGAGCAGCTCCACTGGTGTAGCTCAGGGGTTGTGCGTCATTCTTAAGCAGTGCTTGTTTACAACTCCCCTTGTCAAATCCAGATTCCCCCTGCTGGTCTGAAGCAACTGCCCTCAGGTCAGGATTTACCTATACCGGGCTAATTAGCTAATCAGCTACACTTAGAAGGGATTTATTTTGTGATCTTTGTCCTATAATGTCTGATGTATTCATCTAAATTGAATAACTGCTTACCAGAAAGTGATAAAAAAGAATGATACAGGAAGGAAATAGAAATGAGCCTGCAACTACAATCACACAGACACAAATATAAGGAGACATAATGTATGCACACACACACACACACACACACACACACACACACACATACACACACACACACACACACACACACACACACACACACACACACACACACACACACACAGGAGTGTTAAATGGGAGGAAAGCCCACAGGGAGTCTGTTGAAGCAAATTAGCTTTATATGTAAGTCTATCAACACTCAATGCTAATATGCAGCAGTACAATTGGATCATTGGTGCAATTATCCCAGTGACTGTCAGCTGTGTTTTGTGTTCAGAGCAGTCTCATTTCTTCAAACTGAAAGGACGTACAAAACGTGAGGTAAACCACCTGCTGCCTTCGTCGCAAAACTTCCAGTTGGTGAATATTACCTTCATGATGAATTCCCACTTTACTTTCAGTGTCAAATAATCCCTTTGAACAAAATATCTCCTCATAAGAAGAGAGCAAAAGAAACAAATCATATTAGTTCTGAGGAATAGATAGCTCTTGGCTGACAGATCCTCTGTATTTTGGAGATATTAATAAAATGGATGTCAGTCCCAGACATATTAAGGTGCATAGTATTTGAAAATTAGTTTCTACCTTTGCTGTTCATGCTGGCAAAAATACAGCACCTATAAACAGAATTTCATTTTTATGTATTGTCACATACACGTATGCACAGCACAACGTAGTAAGAATCCTTCACATTTTAACTCGTATTATCAGGAGCTGTGGGCAGCTAGTATTACAGTGCCTAGGTTGGGGGGATTTAACAGACCATACATGTTAGGGCTGGGACGATATGCTTTTGTCCCGATTCGATTCTTTCGCAACACATAGGTGCCAATTAGATTTTTATTGCAAATTTCCTTTATTGAATTCTAGAATTATTGTGATTCAATAGTATTTCGATTTTCTTTTCCTTCTTTAACAAAAACAAAAGTTGAATAATACACTTCTAGAGACAATATGTCATGAGACTTTTCTAACAAACTAATTGTTTTCTCAGAAGAATGCACATCAGATGTCAGTCAGTCAGTCTGACATTTATTTCATTTGTAAAGAAGTACATAACATGGATTTTCTGCATTTTCTGTTTAGCTGGAATCGGATATGATGTAGTCGCCGTCAGCAGTGCTGTATAAACAGTGAAAGGTGAATCATTGGTAAAAAAACAAACAAAAAACAAATCGAAAATCGTATGTATCGTGAATTCTTTTGCGACGGATATGTATATATTTCTAGGGGAAATAATTGATTTTAAAAATTGTCGCAAAAAAATTCACGATACATACGATTTCTTTTCCACCCCTAATAGATGTTATGGTGGTGAGAGGAAACCAGAGCACTTAACACACACAAAAGAAAGATGAGCAGGATTGCCAGAGTGGGTTTTGACTAAGGAAATGTCTTCATGAACGCTGCTGTCATGACTGAGAATTGGTAATGGCTCCTGGGGTGAAAGAAGTGAAAATAATTATGCACTAAAGCAAAACTTTACCCTTTTCTGACTATTTTTGTTAATTTAGGAGGGCAGCTGTTGCAAACCTCTTATCGTGCCGCTGTATTCCAGGACACCCTCTGGATATTGTCGACACCACAGTTTTTAGGCACCACAGTATTTTTAATTCCCCTCTTTTAATTCAGTCATTTCTAGTATGTATTTCTACAATTTTACCTCAATATGTATCTGTTTGTCCTAATACAACCTCCAATATATAACAAAAATACTTCTCCGCCAATCGCGTGCTTTGCCTTATCCTTGTTATCCAGAGCTCAGTTGGATTTCATGCTCATCATCTATAAAGTGACTGATATACATCTGAGAATAAGTTTGCAATGCAGTTAACTATAATTAATTAGATGGTAGGATAGAATAATCAACACTAATTTGGCTAAAATAAAACGTCTCCCATCCACTTATTATTGGTACAACCTTTACCTGCCTTTAATGAAACAGTAAGGATGGCTACATTGTACTTCCTCCATGCTGTATTGTATGCCAGTATGATTCAAAAGCCACATCAATTGAATTTCTTTGATTCAAAGGTTCTTGTGTACAGTTTTTCTTTTTGTTTGCCTGCAAACACTCCCACTCCTTATCTTGACTCTCAAACCACCAACTGCAGTCAGGGGGTGCATTCGGTTCCACATTAGCACATTGTCTGCCTTTGATGTCTTCCCTCCAGAGAGCCCCCCAGTGATGAAATTTGTTACGTCGAAGAAGTGAGTCCTTCTGTTGCTCGGCAACTCAAGTTCACACTGAATGACCCTCAGAAAAAAGGAGTCTTGATTAAGGGTAAACTTTACTTAATCAGAAAAATAAAAACATTTGAAAGGTCTTTCTGTCTTCGACTTCAACCTGTTCACACTGCAGTCATTGTAAAAAAAAAGAAAGAAAACACTGCTGCCCCCATTTTGGTTTAAGTCTGGACAGGCAGAAACAGAGGGCCAGATGTACGTACATTTGCGAATGTGGCATTATCAGCGTCATGGCCAAACCGCATAAAGCGCACGCTGTGATACTTCAGTTTACTTTCAGTAACAGTTCCACCTCGTCGTCAGTCCAGGCAAATAAATCCCTGGTCTTACTTTTCACCATTGTTCTTTCTCCAAAATATTTTCTGTATTTTACACTTGATACATCCATGATTTTCAACTGCAGAGTAACATCAGACAATCTGCTTCCTGTGTACACCGGCACACGCATGCCCAGTGTATGCCAATTGTCATGTGATATAAGATGTATTTACATTCACTGTCCCTCACCAAAATGGATTGTGCATAAACTTGAGGGCTAATAAACATGTGGAATGATTTTTCTTTCCTTCCTTATAAAACATTGTTGCATTGTAAAAAGCCATCTTTAATAGTTCGCAGTCTTCTTCTTCACTGCTTTTGCGGGTCCATTTTGTTCCATTTATTAGCACATCACCAGCTGCAACTGTCACTCAGTGGAATAGCATTAAACCCCAGCAGCAATGTGTATTGGGGCATCTGCATGCTCATGAACCTGATACAAACAAAGCCCCATAGCACTGCAAGCAGTCAAAAACTCCACGGGGTACCTTTTCATTTTAAACACTCTTCATGCTGGAAACAAGCATTTTATAACCTGATTTGCTTTTTTATTTGGAATGGGTAAGAGATGTGCTCCCTTAGTTGAGGCAAGACCAACATTGTACATGGATCCAAGGCCGGATTAACCCTCTATAGGGCCCTGCTGCAAAGATGTTTTGCTTTGTGAATTTTATATGTGTTATTTAATACTTAACAACGACTTTCAGGTCATTTGATTAAGCATAGATTAATTTAGGAAAATGCACATGTAAGCACAATAAACTGAACGCCTTAAAACTAGATTTTAATTCAGAGTCCCTCTACAGGATGGGGCCGCAGGTGTCTCCTGGCAGTTAGTTTTTTGTGCCTTAGTGGTGCATACAGTGTTACCACACAAATTACCAATTCGTCAAATTAAACCTGGAGTCTTTTGGCCCCTTGAGGGTCTGAGGCCACAGAGTGGCCTGCTTTACCTGAATGGTGATCCAATGTCTGTTAAGGAAAAACTCCGTAGCAGCTTAACTTCTGGATACATGAAGGTTCGGGAGACTTTGACTTTGTCTTACACATAAGCATTTATTGATCTTGATCGAGGACAGTAAGGTAGACAGTACAATTTAACCACGATGTGCTATTCTGCAGTGTCGTCCTCAACTCTGAGGGTCTGTGCCTTTTCCTGATGCATAGATCTCTAGCCCAAGCTGTAATGTTTGTCTTATGCCAAGATATCGATGGCGCCAAAACAAAAGATGGTCACCTTAAGCCTAGTTGTGGGATGCATGAGAAAATGTGGCAGGCCCCTTTACCCTGTTTCCACCATCCTCCAAAAGGAGACAGTCCTGAAACAAAATGTGCCCTTATCATGCAACTATCTAAACTCTATGAATCTGTATAGAGACAAACACATTCATACATTAAAAAAAGGTAGATTTATTAGACACTGGCCAAAAATTCTCATCTTCTGACCTGTGTCCTATGAATGACCTAAAGTAGTCTAAGCTTTCCCTTTGTCTTCTTACCACACCATGGTGTTTCTGGAAATTCCACCACAATGTCAATGCCCACAATATTTAAAAAAGAAAGTGTTTAAAAGAATCCACTGCATAAAACATGGCTATATGAACAGGATTTATTGAAAAAATAATTTGATGAATATTTTAAGTGAAGTAAATGCACAATACCAGCTTGACAGCACCATGTCCCCAGCAGAAGGTTGTGTGCTGTGGCATGGGCATTTAACATGCGCACTGTCCAAACTCTCTAAATGTATACTGGCGTTCTAGGCAATAGTGACTCATAGCTAGGGGACAAACTAGCACCTAAGTCTCTGCAAAATGTGGATGAATTTGCTTCCTGTTTTGTGTTGTGAATCCATCACCACATGCGCCATAAAGAAGCATATTTCTTAAAGAAAAGTGTAGTGTTGAGGCTTCTACAGATTGCTGGTTTTTCCAGCGATGGTGTCTTTTAAGGTGTACTTTTTTTCAATTGATGTGCTACAGAAATAAATAAAGTTGTTTCTCTGAAGAGTTATAGTAGATGCAACTCAACAAAGCAGAATATTGGAAACGCAAATGAAAATCCGAGTGTGAATTCTCTGCAGCAGCATCATATTATTCTCTGGCTTTTGAAATTGTGTTAACATGACAACCTAGTCTCAACAGTGCCACACAATCAAAAGATAGCAAAAGTGATAAAAAAAAGTAAGCCAGGAGAGAGAGAGAGAGAGAGAGAGAGAGAGAGAGAGAGAGAGAGAGAGAGAACTTGAAAGAGTCACAGAAAGTGAAAAAGAGATGGCAGAGAATGGCAAGAAAAACTGCAGTTCCACTCCGGGGACTGTTTGGAGTCTGAAGTAGCTCAGTCTCTTTGAACACAAGCCAACAGGAATCTGAGCTGCAAAAGTGATTCCATTTTAAAAGCGAAATGGAGATTCCTTCTCACCTTTCAGGTCTCATTCCTGATGTTTAAATGTTCCTTAAGAGCCTTTTTTTTTTTTAAAGAGAAGAAGCAGCATTTAACTTGGACTAATTGTAACCATGTCTGAGTGATTTCATGGGGGACTGCTGAGCCACTGTGAAGCTTTTAAAACCACTGTAATGATAAACACGTGTATGTCATTTTGGTATCTATTTCATGCCTTCACAAAGCTTCCTTCTTTTTTGACAATGCATGAACAGTAGAGCCAGGTCCCCACAGATCTAGTTAACAATGCATTAACAGCACAAATATTATGACAAAACCTCCCTACAAAAACATATAAGTTAGATTTAACTGTGCTGTTGTCAAAACCAACTGCAAACAACTACATTCCTGCCCTTTATGCCAGAAACATCTCTGCAGGAACCCAAATACATTAAAAACAGGACAGTAGCTACAGCCTATAAATAGAGGAGTATGGGTCTTTGTGTTCTTCTTTTGATTAGACACTAGCTGTGGTAGCCGTTTGATGTGAGCTGAGACGCTTGTCTGTATCCTCACAAATTGGGACACCTATTGCGGGAAGGGATGTGTTTTGACGTCACAAAGGCTCCATTTGATTTGATCGGATTTAATTCGATGTGATGTGTATTTGCCAGATTTTTGTATGTCACAGTTCTGTATTTTTCTGGCATTTATTGGTATGAAAAGCCATGGATGGGTCTCAAAAGAGAATAAGTAATGTTTTCAACCCTGTCTACTAAGAAAGATTACATTCCCATGCAACTAGACGTCATTCTCAAGTACCTTTTTGTATATTGTTTTGGGCGTATCACAAATGTGGTGGTTTATGGGATTGGAGGCAAGCAAGGCCTTACCAAAGTTGCCCTTCTGTGCTTGTCGGAGGATTTCCTATTCTGCCACAGTGTGGATGGATGGATGAGTCAGACAAACATGGGGACTTTCACGCAGGAGACTGCTGTTGGTGTTCAGTGTGAAACCAAAGGTCAGCGTTGACTTATTTAAACTTAGGTATGCAAGTGTACTAATGTAACATACTTAACTTAAGAAACTTATTTTTTTTAACCCAAACCATCATCTTTTCCTAACTCAACCAAGTAGTTTTGTTGTTATGCACAACATTAATCAAGTATTTAAAACTGTCACTGCTACAAGGACACGTAATCCGGGAGAAAATATGTTTCCCTCGAAACATCATTGAGAATGCAGTTTAAGTGTATAGGCAGTCTTGTATGAAGTACTTAAGTACTAAAGTACAAGTATCTTACCAGAAAATGACTTTGGTTGAAATTAAAGTCTCCTTTAGAATAATACTTGAGGAAAAGTCTTAAAGTATCTGATATTTACTGTACTTAAGTATTAAAAGTAATTTTCTGAAATCAAATGTACTTAAGTATTAGAAGTGAAAGTAAAAGTAAAAAAACTTTAATTATGAACTTTATGGCCAAAGGTGTGTAACGTTATCTTCATCACCACTGTCGTCGAGGTGGTCGTAGTCTGTTACCATGGCGGCAGAGCCTGCACCAAGTGCTTCCATGACACTGTCAGTTATTATGCTTCATCCTCTTCTTCTTTAGTTTTTTTTGCTGCTTGGCAACAAACAGGCATCACGTCACCAAATGGAATGGAGCCTGCATTATCTTGGCAATCTACGAGCAATGATTCGCCAAACCTGCTTTTTTCAAGTGTAGCAAACTTGTTCTGATTTTTTTATTTGTAGTAACGAGTAACTAAGTTGCTTAGGGAAAATGTAGTGGAGTAAAAGTATACATTTTATTTAGGAAATGTAGTGGTGTAAAAGTAAAAGTTTCCGGAAATAAAAATAACGAAGGAAAGTACAAATATGTGAAAATTCTACTTAAGTACAGTAGCGAAGTATTTGTACTTTGTTACATTACAACACTGTGTATAGGAACGCAGTTTTTTAGAAGACAGGGTTGATGTTTTATCCTCCTGTTGCAAAATGAAACTGTTAAGTAACTGCTGTTAAAATTATAATTTTTTAATTTATTTTTTGTACCTTTTTTTTTATTCATTCAGGGAAGGTTCACTGAGAGGAAGCTTCTCCTTTGTAGGAACGCCCTGATCACATTCAAACAGTTGCACATCCATACCTGGAAGCTTCTCTAACCTTTAAGCCACCACTGCCAATCACTGTTAGTGAAGCATTCAATCAACCAACGCTTCAATAGAGCAACAGTAGAAACCTGCTGTGCTGGGCAGCTTCTAGGAGTCACACTGTATCAGTTTTATAAACACAATCCCACTGTAGCACCTTTTGTCGGCACGTTTGTCTTAACTTGAGGTCTGTCGTTTTATTGACAGGGAAATGCAGATTGTGCACGATTTCTGGGGCCCTAGTCTCTTAAATCTTACATTTTAGTCTAACTTTAGTCCTTCTTCGCACACATACAATTCTGAGGCATGATGCCATTTTTGTACAGAAGATGGAATTTAAAGAAGCACATTATTTCTGTAACACACAGACAAATTACTTTTGCTTCAAACATTTTTGTGAGGGCAGACAATATCATGGCAACGACCCAGGAGAGTCAGTGAGGGTGGACGAATAGTGTCAAGATAAAGAGACAAAGAATGATTGATTATAAATGATCTGCTGTGCCCTTATGGAAATGTTTCTTGCCAACTCCACTGGTTTGGTATTGGATTTCTTTCACCTTGCAGATGGCATCAGGTTATGAAGCAGCAATTGTTCAGTTTAATACTTTTGTAATCTGATTTCAAAACAAAGCTGGTCTTTGTAATGACTGCTGTGTCTCAACAGACTCAATTGTACTTCCACCATTTGCCTTCTATTTTCTATTTCTCTTTGTTTCTGTAGCCTTGATTCTGTATCACAAGTCAACATGACTACAAGCAAGTCATTCTGCCTCAGGATTACCAATGTAAGCTGTCACGCTCAGCTGCACCGCAAATGTGCCTTTGCTTCACTAAACCTTTTATAATTGCATTTTTTTATTTATGGAATTTCTGACTATTACTGAGAAATAAATGGATCATGGTTATATGTCTGTGTACACCCTGTGTACGCATGCAGTTTTTTGGAAACAATCAATTGTGAGGCAGAAAAATTAAATTTTGTGATTACCCTGAATCTTGTGTGATTTATCATGGGGAAGAAATGAGCCATACCTTATACACAGTATATACCTAGAACTGCAAAAACAAAATCTAAGAATTGGTACAAGATTGGCTTTCTTTTCCTCACGGACCTGATTAGTGAAGGACTATAAGGCATTTGATTTGATAACTTTTTAAAATCACTCTGCATAGTAAGCACAACTGTAAAACCTTCTCCATTTCCACTTGCTTGCTAATGTATTGCAACATCCTCAAGAGAACATTTAAAATCACTCACTTTTCATCCTTTCTGAAGTTGCAAAGAATGGTTTGGCTGAGGTCAGAGACAGAAGCACTAGATTAGCATTTTAGAATAATTTTTACTCTATACTAATAAGTAATTGTGGAAGTGACTTTCTGTATTTATCCCACATTAGACCTGCAGAACTATTATGCCTGAGGCTCTGGAACACCCTGCCCGAAGAAATATTGCAGGCTGAGTCAGTGGCTTCTTTTAAATCGAAGCTTAAAACAAACTTTAATCCCGCTACCTCCCCTGATTTCATCTGAATCTAGTTTTTATTCTGTTTATGGGTTCTGCCATTTCTTTTTTCATTTTTATGTGGTTCGTTTAGTACTTTTATTCTTTTTATTCTTTTTATTGCTGTGTCCAATAGTTGTTGAGGCATTTCAATATAAAACAAAAATGTTAACCTGCTGGTGGCGCTAGAGGAAGAGTAAGGGGATCACCAATGTCATTGAGATTCCTTGACCATTAATGTTTATACAATCTTTTCCAATGTCAGACAAAGTCGGAAAGCACGTATTGTCTAAAGTTAACACCTACTTGAGTTTACCATGAAAGCTATACTGTTCACAGAAAGTAACCGCTTACCATGAAGTTAAATGACCAATTATGGGGGCTTTATAAAAGGTTTTCTAATGCAGCTTTTAGCCACTTTCAGCTAATTGTCTAGACCTTCCACTATTATAAAGACCAAGAACAGCTGTCTCCAATACAAGGTAATTGTACACTTAAGCACAAAAGAACTGAAAAACCAAAGAAACCTAAGATTGAGTAGTTTCCTCAGAAACTGGTGGAGCAATCAATACTAAAATGTCTGTATATTGGAATTCGTTTTGAGACAAAACCCTCCAATGGTAGTTAAAAGGTGTTGAGCGCGCAATTGTTTGCTATGCCATTAGCCATAACAGCTTCATAAACCAATGAGTGAACATCAGGACTATAGATTCTACTTCGTTTTGGATTCTTTCTTTCCCCAGTGGTCACAAATAGAAGAATATGTACACTAATTACAAGTATAAACATGTATGTTTAAACACCATGCACCTGTGTGTGTTCAGTGATGTGTACTGCAGGTGTAGCCACCACACAGCCTACCACAGCAGCCTTTCAAAGAGCACTCAATAACACCAATGGTGACAGTTTATACCACTGAGTCTCCCACTGTGGATCTAAGAGCTTCTTAACAGCAGCATGCCCTGCAGGTCAGCTTCATGACCAAACATTAGTGAGGTATTCAAGAGTTCACCATGTCGCAGTCAGATATAATGAGCTACATTGCCCGCAGTACTTTGTCTCTCTCTGTTATGGTATGCAGATATAGTTAGCATATTAATAAGTTACGGATAACAGACACATTTAGCATGTTAATAGGATGCTGATAGCATTTGTCTGTGGGCTTAAGAGACTGGCTTCACATAAACATGAACTGATGTTTTAGATGCGAAGCACCTAATGAAACTAGCTTATCGGTCACACAAGCTAACAAGTCGTACATTGACGTTCAGTACATTTAAGTGGTAGCTTACACTGGTTGTTTACATGACAACCTGCACTGTACTAAAATTATAAAGAGCTGGAGTGCAACCAGAACTTCCGCGGATGTGTTCCAAAATCCTACAGATACCTTTAGAAGAGTGTTGGGTGAATATTTTGGATATGGATGAAACCAAGTCAAAGTGCCCAAACTGCCATGCAGTTAAATTTTCATTAGGAGTTGTAGTTGTTAACTTTGCCACAATCACGGACGTTTCAACTGAATAAGCTATTGCTTTAAATATATAAATTATTCTATACCCAGTAGGCATGTTCATGTGTTTCAAGCTGGAAGAAATTATTTGTATACATACTGTATGTCAACTTGTCACAGGTCTCTGTTACTGATTGGCTGCGGGTATTCTCTGGCCGCACTTTGCCACTAAAAGTTAAACTATCCTTAACTGTTTAGTTGGGCCTCACTTCTGCAGAATCACACGGCCGTCGCTCAGAGTGGCCGCCGCAGTTTTCTATAGACACTGAATGGCAGCTCGCCGCAGGCCGCACCTTGCCAGTGCTTGGTGTGTTTTTGCCGTTGCAGTACAGAGGATAATGGTACAGAGGCTGAGCTTTACGTGACATCTGGACTTTGGTTCTCTCAATTCAGACTAAAAACGGTGGGAAATCCAGCTGTAAAGAGTCGTTTTCTTACCAATATGTGGCACTGTGTCCTTGATAACCTTGGTTTGTGCTTTTAAGTTTACTTAGAGAAAGTTCTGTAGTGATTCTTCTAAGACTAAAACGTTTTCGTCTTTGTTTTGAGACTAAATCTCCACTGTGAAGAATGGTTTTGGTTTTAATTATTATGAATTTCATTGAAATGTTGAATAATACCAGTAATTTATCAAACAAAAGTGGAATATTGTAATGTTGCTGCTCTTTGAAAAGCTGTCGCTACACTGAATTGCTGATTGAAATATGTAAGAAGGTAAAGTTGTACAAAAAAGTGGAAATGATTCTAATTAATAAAAATGTCTTGTATGAATATTATATGAGAGTTTTTGTAAAAGCTGTTGCTAGACTAAATTGCCGGCTTTAATTTGGATGAAGTAACTGAAAGAATAATGAATGTGTTGGTAAAATGGGATGGGTGGGTCAAATTAGGAAATCTCAATCAGCTGTGTTCAATATTTTTTTAAATTACAAAATTAATTTACAATGAATGAATGTAAATTCAATGTGGAACATTGAATTAAGTAGGAATCCATAAATAAGACTTGATTAAGCATGGAAAGCAGCTGAAGCAGTATAAATAGCTAAAAAAGTGTGAAAGGGATGGATGAAAAATAAAGAGTATGAAATGATAGGGGGTTCAAATGTATTGAGATGCACATTGAAAAATGTTATGTATCTGGAATTGTTCATGAGCTATGCATGATATCTGAACAGACTCAAAGTAATAACATTAGGCTAAAACAGATTTTAATCTGATCAAAAAACTGAGTCACTGTGAGAAAGGACAGAGAATGGACACTAACATTATATCCTGGAATGTAATTGTAAGACATTACTTACATTACTAGCTTTTGAGAAACGATTGTAAATAAACCAAACAGTTTCTTCCGTCAAAAAAAATTATTTTCCATTGTCTGCTACAATACAAAAAGAAATTGTATCATAATTCAGAATCCATAGCCATGGCGGTGTTATGGTAATACGGGTCAAAGCAAGTAAATAAAAATAGAGAGAAGACCATACAAGGTGGTAAGAGAAAGGCACGATTAGAAATAGAGGATTCTTTTATGACCATACCAGCATTTCAACAATTCCATCACTCTGGAAAAAATTTACTTGACATTTCTGGGACAGCACAAATTGAAACATCAACGGTGCACAGCCTCCTGCGAAGCAAAGAATGGGCTATAGGATCGCTGGAGCAATGTGATTTGTTTATACAGAGACTCTCAGCGAGCTAAAGGTCATGTGTTTTTTGAATCAACATTATAAAATGGATTTATAGGCTTGAGTGTAGTTATCCACAGTTTTTCACATCTGCGGAATACACTGGAGTCGGGTCCTACTGATAATAAAAGCCTGCGCAAGTCAGTTTTAGGGCAAGCAAAACAAACAGCATCAACTTGTATTTATATTTCTGCTTTGTTTGTTTTCCCTGCTACCATGACATTTATATTATGCTGCATCATATTTTCTTACACCCTCTTAAGGCGATGTGTATTGCATATCATATAAGTTTTGCTGCTGTGCTTGTACACTGATTGATATTCATATAGTGAGTGTTGATGTTAAACACAGCTTTGGATTAGTCTCCTTGCATTCTCCTTTACCCTGTGTATTGGCTTAACCGAGCCAAGATATTAATTGGAAATACTGCAAGAACATGAGGTGAACAATGCCGTGTAATTGCCATAATACATGCATCCATATTTATTTACTTTTCTACTTTGTTTTTTTGGTTGCTTGGTAACATTACAAATTCCGTTTTACTGATGACAAATGTTGTGAATCCTGCTGCTGTTGTCATTGTTTTCCAGTCGTAAAATAGCTTAGGCCTCATTGACTAGGAGATTTTTTTTTCCTACAGCCTTCAGACTTCTACTAATTAGTTACACATCTCTCAAATCAAAAAGGTTCTGTGACATTGTTGGAGTCTTTAGATGCAAAATGTATAGAGGTATTTTGTACGCACACACAGTATATGCTTTCAAAGCAATGTTTACAATGCAGGCATTTATACACAAAGCAGTGTGTCTTTATGGTGACATAACCATATTTATATATCATGTATAAAAGAGCTGAGAAAACCTGTTAAAGGGCTGACATGGGGCTTTTCACATATCTTATTTATAGAAATAATCATTTATTTGAAAGAAAACGTTTCAGTGACTTACAATGGCATACATCAACTTTCAGTGGGATCAAATCTCTTTGTAATAGACTATTTTATTTCTCTGCTTAAACTGTGCATATAAAAGGTCGAACAATCTTATTTTCAACCTTTTGATTATCACTACTAAAGATTTGTACATTTGTATAAGCTTTTGTGTAATTTCTCTGGTATTTTGGGATTTCAACAGCTTTATACTTTGTTAAATTGACAAAATGATGAATTCAACTTATAACTGAGTTTGTGATAAAGAAAAGGATACCATGCATGGGGTGTCACTGTAGCGTAAAAGGTGCTAAACAAAGACAAAAATGAATGCTTCTGTCCCACGTCATTTTGTTTTCGCGTGCCTTAAATATTTAGTGAGAATTTCTGAAAAGCTTGATCAGGTCAAATCATGGCCAACATAAGGAGAAGCGACACAGGGGCAGATGATCTTTTGTCACATTTTCTTCTCTTTTCGTGTCTATTTTAATCTTTTCGGTATCACTTTATAATAACCTTCATTAATAGATGGTACATTGATAGTTAATTAATATTTAGTTAAATTGTCATTTTACTGTTAACAAACAATTCAATTATAATAATGTTTACTTGTTTGTAAACCTTTAAGAAACCATTTTTTAAAACATCTATAAACATAACATAGAAGGACCAGATAGTTTGTAAACCGTATATAAGTCTGGATGGTTATTATAAAGTTGCAACAGATGACTATAATATCTTGTTAAGTAGTTAAAAAATACTTTTAAACCATCAAAAGGATTTTTGTTCTGTTTGTACACACTTGCAGTTTACTCCCCTAAAGGTTGGATACGCAGGGTTGTGCCCACAAGGTCAGTAGTTCAAATCCCCGGAGCAGTTGTAGAAAATGAGAAAGAAAGTGTGAGAGTAATTCTCACCTCCCCAGTGGTCTCGCTAAGTGCTTTCCGTCAGGGCTTAAGCCTCGAATGTTTTGAGATTAGCCCCGAATAGCTTTTGATCAGGCAGTTTAAATAACTTTCACATCATTTTCACCATTTCCCCTCTCACTGTCCCTGTCCTTTCATGAGCACTGTCTACAGAGGTTTACGCTGCACAAAACTGCAGGGGATGTTCACATCAGAAACCTGGCTTTAGCTTTGTAATCCGCTTTGAGTGTGTGTGGCGAGAATATACCAGGGTTCAAACGGTTAATATTTCAGTGTGTGCAGAATGGGTTTGTCATAGTTTGCTGTATCTGAAGGAAAATGAACTATAGACTTTTTTTTAATCAGACAGTGCAATGTCTGGGTCAGAGGAAGCTAGATAAAGTCAGTCCAGCCTACAGTAGCTTTACACAAACAGTAGGAACGGCTTCATGTATCAGAAATAAAGCAAAAGAACATGACTTCAAATATTCTTCCTTTATTATTTCAACACAAAAAAAGATGATAGAAATCTTGGTCATGCAATGTAACAGTGTTGGATCTTTTTTGGTGAATAACTATTTATTAATCTGCCCCATGCCATTTTGTGGACATTTGTGAAGAGCATAAGCACCGTAGCATAATTCAAAATTAAGAAAATTGACTTGCCCCCAAATAATTGACTTGAGACTTGGACCAAATGACTTGAGATTAACCTGGGACTTGAGCAAAGATGACTTGGTCACAACACTGCTAATAGGTTGCTTTTCATACAAATAGATGACTAAATCACCGTTGGATTTAGCATTCCGGAATTATTGTGCAAAGTCTCCAAAAAGTCACAGAAGTTTCAGGCCGGCTACCTAATGTAAGGCATTCTATTGGGTAACCTGTCAGTGAAATGTTCAGAGGAAGAGCCTCTGAACACTCACACAGGTGATTTCAGTTATTCTGGCTAATTAAACTTTGCTCAGGTTGAAGGTGGGTCGGAGCTTAGATGGGAATTTATCAGGTCACAAATCTGTTATACCAATAAGAATGATAAAGGTGGCATTTGTCCTGCTGTAACAGGTGCAACAAAGCTAACAAGAGACTCAGGAAGATGTCAATCAATCAGTCTATACAGTCCACACAGTCCTGGGAAGATGTCTAATGAGCCAGATTACCTGTGTTTTGGCAGCATGCACCTTAAGTGTTGGTTTGTAACCCGCCAATAAAAGTAAAGAACACCTGTGTGTAGTAGAGCTGTTATTTTGAAGGGTAAATCGGAAGTGGTTAATGCTGACATCCTTTGACGGTGTATTCAATATGACCTGCCGTGCCTCTCGGTTCTTTAGAAGGCTCTGTTGTTAGCTATTATGCTAAACACAGAGTGAGGCTAGGGTGAAGTGTGGCAAATGACGTTAAAGGCGTTAAATGACTTGATTTTTGGATTCATAATTATGCATTTAGCCTATTTTACAAAGACAGTATAACGTTAATTCCACGATTGATTTTAAAAGATTCTGGAAGGCCTACAATCACATGGAGGATCTAGTTAGAACAGTGCATTTATCTGCTTCTAAACAACAACAAAAAAGTAAGTATCTGCACTATATCGAGCTGGAGATATGCTATCGAATATGACATTAGGCATCACCTGTGGTGTCGTATACGACGCCGTCGACATATTGTCTTTAGTAGAACTCTGTGCCTGTCTCATAGCCTCACAATCTCTCTTGTGAGTAGACCAGGTTCATTTTGGTCAGTAGCTGTCTTTTGTAATTTAATTTACTACATTTAAACATTGTGATTGTCTGGTTTGTACTGCATTCGCAGCTATTTAGTGTTAAAATCTAGTAGCCTCACACACACATTGGCAATGCTTATGTCCTTGTACATAAGAAATCGTAATATAAAAGCCCAACATATAAAATGTCAGCTTTATTTTTTGTCTGGAGGTAAGAAGGTGTTTCTCTCAATTTAGACCGTCTCATAAACTCACCAACATGTGAATGTGAGCCCGTGCAGTTTAATGTGACCCCCATCTCATATGTATTCATTAGTTTGCTCCAGCTCACGAGCATACTCTGATATTATCTGGAATCTGCGAATTAAGCGTATGTCAAGGCTGGGCAATGTATAATTTCCGACTTGACATATCGATTCTTATGTGTTTCCGACATTTCCTGATTCATTGTGTCATTTCTGTCGGAGGAGGGACATTCATCAATATTTTGTGCATGCATTTTTCACGACCGAGGGCAGGGCAGGACCAAGATTATTCAGAGTCATGAAACATTCATATTATATGCTCATTCATTACTGTGCAGAGTACATGATATCTGCTCAAGAGAGTTTTGACTTCATTTTGACAGAGAAACTTTGAGAGCAGATGTCATGTGTACTTGTATAATGGCATATTACTTAATGCTCATGTAGAGTGATGAGTGAATTTTAAATGGTGTCATCTTTTACATTTGTCAAATGTACATGTATTTTGAGGTTAGGGTTTGCTTTAGAGGATAAATTAAGGTTAAAGTTAAGGGTCCATATTGGTATTTTCAAACAAACAAAAAACACTCCTTACCAGCACTGGAAGGAAAATTCAAAGATAAAATAAGATTATTATTGTTGTTGTTTTATTTAATCCACAGAAATTATGACATAGCAGGTCAGAAGGCATATTCTATTTGTAACATCCCCAAAAGGACAATCTGTTACGGAATTATATAACAAATCATTGTTGTTGTCACCGTCATCATTTTCATGGCAGGCCACCGCTGCCCCAGAGAAAACTTTGAAACCTCTGAAATTTAATCAGACATATTCTGTGTTAGAGCTCCCCAAATAGAGATTTTTTTTGCATAGGCTGTAGGAGAGGGCTGTGGGCAAATTGCTTAGATTAATGACTTTGTGAATTATTCATGTTTAGGTCTAAGTGAAGTAGGGGGGAGTCTGAGTAATCTGGCCGACAGTGATAGTCATGGTACATTTTTTGCACTCGCAACTAAAAATCTCTGCTACCTGACATGAAACGGGGAACACTTCTTATTTTAACCCTACATAGTTTTCTTCTCCTTTTGTCATACAGTGTTTTACAACATTGACTCAAAGGGGACTTAATGTGCCACTGATGGACAGAAAAAGGGACAGAAAAAGAGCCAAATATGTTTGCATACTGTAAGTACACCATCTCTTTTAATATGATACACCTAAAGCATCAC
The DNA here is from genome assembly GCF_031162955.1 of Sander vitreus. NCBI lineage: Eukaryota > Metazoa > Chordata > Actinopteri > Perciformes > Percidae > Sander > Sander vitreus. The sequence continues at coordinate 5,107,531 of NC_135878.1, read as the reverse complement.
TGGTTCAACCACTTGGTTTTGGAGGTCATATAATTAGTTAAATGAAGACCACCTGTGTGAGGTCACATATTTAGTTGAATGAAGATCAGCTGTGTGAAGTCAAATGGGTTTTAATTGATTATAGTATACTCCCAGGCAGAGTGAGAATGTGATTGGAAAAGCAAGTCAGGGGACGGATACAAGGACATTTCCAAGTCAATGAACATCTCTTGGAGTACAGTTTCTGTTTGAGTTTCACATTAAACGCACTTTATCTTTGATCAGCCACATCAAATCTACTTTGATTCAATGTTGTAATGTTTGTTTGAGTCCTAAGCAGGTGTACTTGTATCCCAGGGGACACCGCTGGTTGATATAGTTACAGTAATGGATACAAAGTTGAAATAGTCATTCAAAGTTAGGGCTGGGTATCATTCAAAAATCTATGATACCAATACCGTGACTTTGATACTGAATGATTCCTGAACCATACTTTTTTGCTATTCCAAATTTATAAAATCCATTTTAACAAAAATAAATTACAATATTACGGCAAAAAATGTTTTATAAATTTTTTCAGGTCCCAGGTAACTACATGCCCCTGCATCAAAACAAGCGTAACATTTTTAACAGGTTTTTCCTGCATGCCTCTACGACCTGTAACGTTAGGCAGCCAATCACCAGCATTATTAGCTCTTGGTAGAAGTGTGCTGCATGCTTATGTGTTCACTGACACTGATGAGATCTACTCCTTAGGTATTGAAATGTGGTATTATGTGAAGAGGCATTTTTGATACTCGATACTAAGGAGGCAATTTGGTCGGTGCCTAAAAAGTATCAAATTCGATACCCAGCCCTTCTTAAAGTAATGGCTAACAGTTGAAATAGTTAGCTAAAAGTAACTATCCATTACTTGAATAATTAAAAAAGTTACAAATAGTTGAAGTAGTAAGCTAAACGTAATGGTTAAACAGTTTAAATCATTAGCTTAAACTAATGGATAAACAGTTGAAATAGTTATCTTAAATGTAAGCTTACTCCAAAACTTGAATTAATACGTTTTGAAATAGTTAGCTTAAGATAATAGATACAGGTTTGTACCATGTCAGTTATATGAAACCATATTATAGCAATATCCACTTTAATAAAAGTGATAGTGTTCAATAACATCCAGTTAATATCCATTCATAAGAATATATTTGAATGGTGCAGATAAAAGAGTACTTGAGCTTACCTGTTAGGGCTGTTGGGATACATTAGACAAAAAAAAAGGTTGGGAACAACTGCTATGGAACCAGAAAAATATTTGTCCTCAGTTGTATTTTAAGCTTCATCTGAACAAAGTGGCTTTAATTGTCTCATTTTCAGTGAAGTCCCCCTGTTTTATAATGCCTGATTTGATTAGAGTCATGGGAGTCAATTTCCTGAAATATGAATACAATTAGTTTTGTAGAGGTTTTTGGTTGGTGCTGAATATCAGTTGAATGAAAAGCTTGATTCCTATTCCTAATGTACTCCTTCATCACACAGAACATTACTATCACTGATTTAAAAAAAAAGTTTTTAAGTTTCAGTTAGGCTAGTTCTAATACTGGATTTCATTCAAAAATAAAACGGGCAATGAGTAGAATGGTGTATATGTTGCATCACCTAATGATCCCCCCCCCCCCTTGATACCTCCAAAGATCAAACATATACATCCTTTTATTTATGGATTTATCTCAACAAGAGGCTTTTGCATCATTCTTGAGTGTGCCCCGCTCCCTAAACCAACCACACACACACACACACACACACACACACACACACACACACACACACACACACTCTCACTTGATCTTCCGCTCCGGCACGAATCACCTTTTTTCCAAAGAGATTTCCTCCTCCCTTCCCGTGGTTTTAACTTCAATGGGGTTAGAAACACAATTACCTCATCTTCCCTTGAAAAATAATCTGGGACTGTAAAGAAAAATGAAGAGCAAGAGAGAGACGGACAGATGGTGGTGGAGGGGAGCATGCCGAAATGAGGGTAGGTGTAAGGGAGATAAGGAACGTTAGCTGTGCTCATAAGATGATGATTCAGAAAAGGAATGGTGGGGAACAGAGTTCAAATGGGCTGAGCTTTCAAACAGCGCCTTAATCATTCCCACCATGTACAGCCTCTTATAGTTTGCCAAAACCTCTGCAGGAGGAAAGGATCGTTGCTGTATACAAAACTGGGGAATAGCTATCAGAATAGGTATATCACTGCAGGAAGACATCATGCAGACGTGACTATACAACATGAGGAAACACTTAAGTGTATATGGTGGCACTGGAGTGTCCTTTTTAAGACTTTTATATGGAAGACTTTTCGTAACAAATTTAAAGAAAGTATCCAGGGCCATATCAGGACGCGTTAGCGTTTACACTACAAAATATATGTGGTCTAATGTGTCTCAGACCACCTCGGCAAGTAGTTTGAATGATCGGATCACACTTGGTGGTCGTTAGCACAGTCCACTTGTGATCTGGTCGCCTATGACACATTTTAATACAAAGTGTAAACAGGGTCTAAGTCTCGCAAACCTGCCGTCAAACATATGTATAAATGGTGTCGACCGACATTGAACCCAATTTTAAGGTTTCTTTCAACAAAGGGTCTGCCCTGTGTTTGGTATCTCCAGTTCAGCCTTTCTCAACAGCATCTTGTATTTCTCTCAAGATGCAAAACTTCTCGGAGTTTTCATTGCAAGTTATTATCTGCCAAGAGACCTTCACTCATGTGCAGAGAGTATTTCAGGTTTCTTAGTGTGTGTACAAAACTTTGTACATGTTTAGTTGTCTGTCCTAATTTCACATAACCGTAAAGATATAAATTGCATCTCGGTGCACAAGGATGGCACACTTGGAAACACTAATGTTAACATCTTAGAGTGCTAAGTGGATTAAAACCAACATATTGATTTTCTTTACAGCCCTCGCATGTATCAGATACTTGTGTTGGCTGAGAGCATAATAAATGAGCTGCAGGGATGGAGATATTGCAAACCGTGTCCCGTTCAACACACTTTAGAACACGAGATCAAGGCTCGCTCAATTAAGAATCATTTTCCGTGGAGCTTTATGCTAATCCAGTCCCATTGCTCCGTTACGAGCTAGACTGCTGCACATATTTAATACATGGTCGTCATCCTCAAAGCATCACGTGCGACGTGTTGCAATCCCCCTTCGCTAACGTCTACCGGTGGGTCTTCTCAACACTGTTTCAGAGTGACTCACACAGCTGGAGACTAAAAATAGCCCATAAGTCTCCCTCCTTGGCTCACAATCTCTCCCTCTTATCTCTCCGCCCCCCCCCCCCCTCTGCTCCGGTTTCTCTATCTTTTCCCCTCTCTTCATTTGTCTCTCCCTCTCTCTGCATTTTTTCCACACAAATACCTCAAACTGGTTTTAGAGTATGAATCATCAATGTCCTCTGGAAATGTGAAAAATAACATGGGGAGGGGAAGTTAAAAAAAAAGGGGGGGGGGGAGGAGGGAAAAAATTATGTAGCACAGCTAGGATATGATGAACTCTGAATATAGGTCATGGCGAGATGGTGTTATCAAAGCTTAATATTAGACAAAGGGAAATGATATGGCTTGATTCCATATTTACTAAACCTAACCTACTTTTCCTGCCCATCTGTAACATGGCATGATGCTGTTATTTTTATTATCTATCAAAAACTAATTCAAATGAATCAATCCAAATGAAAATTGTTTTGCATTCCATACTGCAAATTGCAGTTTCCTAAAGGCTATTTTTACTTAACCACCTCTCATTCACTTGCACAGATTCTTGCTGGGGAGCTACAGAGAACAACTACAGGCTTGTACAGTACTGAGGGTCACTGAGCTGTTCCACGGTGGTAGTTAGGGGTAAGTGCCCGACTAAAAAGCACCTTGATAATAGTTGCTGATGGAGGACAGATTGCTTCTTGCTTTAGACTTCGTGTAAATACACCAGGCTGATATCAGCCTTGTTTTAAGTATTATCAGGTAGTGTTTCACGATCGCTGTCTTGGAGCGAAACTAAAAATGGTATGTAAAACTTGCAATTGAGTATTTTCTTATGGTATCCCAGAGTTTATTTTAATATTACCTGGGTGAGAATGTGTGTGAAGGGTGGCAGTGGGAGTCAAAATGGGTTCAACCACGTGTTAGGGACGGGGTCGGCTCCAGGACAAATTCGACAAGGGGGTAGGAGGTTATCATGAGGGGTCCAGTATGTGATTATAACCCACAATATTCTCAGTTACCAGCAGGTATGCAACCAATACCGAGTTTCTGATTTTAGAGTCACTAAAATCAGATAACAATATATTTTATTATTTTTTACATAATGACTAACAAGAAATAAACTGAGCAGGACATTTATAGTAGCACAATAAATAACATGTCAGTGGTGGATGAGCGACAATGTGCCTCAACTAGAATGTGGATAACCGTTGGGTTCCGTCCGGCTGGGTTTGGACAAATATTTACAAATGATGTACGGGTTTGGTTCGAGTTTGGCCTACTTGACATGGTGCTTCAAGTGCTTTTGTAGTGAGAATATAGTGTAAATCGAAATGATGGACCTACTGTCTGTGTTAGGCTACTACTTGTTCAGTGCTGGGGTTTGTTATTTAGCCTACGTGACAAAGTATCAATGCAACACAACGCTATTTTAGGAGGTGAATATTCCTGTAATACAAATTCAGTGCTTCAGCTCACATTAACTGCGCTTGGCTTGGGTTAGGTTTTGGATATAAAAATCTGAATGCCTGTCGGGTTTGGGTAAGGCTCGGGTACTAGTCCGAGAGACTAGTAACCGAGCCTTACCCAAACCTCAAAATCCCAAACCCAAAATATCTTTGACATTTCTGTCCTATAATTACTTGCTACTGATATTCCTGTACTCCTAGTACATTTAGGAAAAAAACAGTAGCATTGGAAATCAGGTAATTTCAGTCAACCAAGTAACATAAAATGGATTATTTTGTGACTATAGAATATATATAGAGTGTTAATGCTTGTTTGAGTTCCTCTAAAATGCCTGCTTTTTACCTGATTCATACAAGTAAATGGTGCTCTATATCACAGGCTGTTTTAAAAATGTGCCTTTTACTTTTTTTTAATTTAAATATAATGAACAGTACAGAAATACTATTTTCAATACTGATGTAAGTATCTATTGTTGTGGCACAATTCAGCCGGTTTCTTTTGCACTGTGCAAGCACAGCACTGTACTGTACGTGTTGGACTTGTAATGCCTGCAGATGGTTTAGTATCTGCCATGCATCCCATAATTTAACAACGCTTCAGTCTAACCAGCAGCCCTCTTACACTTCCTCGCCAGCTAACTTTCCCCCTATCAACTCCTGGCGAGGAACATTTGTTCATTAGTAAAACTAACAGCTCGGTCCTAATAGACTTTCATCCATGTATCCAAGTACTCTGCATTCTCAAAAACATTATCAAGGGGTGCTTGGCAAGAAAAGCATATGGGAATTTCATCCAGTGAACCTTGTTTACTTTAATGGGTTTGATACTAGCAGTGGTAATTTTGAGAGCTATAGCTGCTAACAACCGGCACAGTTCCATATGACTCAATGCTGGCAACTTTGCTGCTTGTGTGGTAATACAGAAACTGCACCCTCATATTAAACCCACCCGCCTTGCTGAGTGACTTTGTCTGTCATCTGAAGCAAATTGTACTAATCACGTTGTCACTAATCACGATTTCCGATGTTTTTATGACACAATATAACATCTGACAGTTATCAAGAATCATAGAACCGTTTTAACATATGTCATTTTTGTTTTAACGTCTGGTAACGACTCACATTCAACTCTTTTATACCCGCCAAATTTAAAAAAGCAGACACAGTGACTTCAGTGCCCTTCAGTCCCATGTTCCCATGGTACATCATAGATTTAACAGATTGTCTTGCGGTCTACAGAATTACTGTATTTGTTTTCTGAAATACAAGATAACATCTGTTGCTGCCATAAACAAAAAAGTGGATCTAATGTTAAGTTACTCTCAAAGTAGTTCTTTATTTTTCTATTTTCATATGCATTTAAGTAAATAATAGGAGGAGATCCAGTAAAAGTGGATGATTATGCATTGGATTTATTCATATGTATGCAGTATGCCAGGGTCAGTTCTGCGCAGAAAATTGTCAGAGCCTTTCTTTCCTGAACTTGTTAATAGCTCCACCCTTGAGAAATTTCTACCACAGTGTGCATTAGGCGCTCCTTCACTCACAAAATATGATTAGTAGGCAGTCCCAGTCGCTGACTGCGTAATTACAGTAGCTGCTGCCTTAGTAAATCAGACATTAATTTCACACAGATTGCAAGTGTACAATGCATGAAAGGCACTGCGAAATATCCACTGCACCTTTCATGTATGAAAACCTGGTCCTGAGTGACGTCATTATTACAATTTTATGATTATTTTTGATGAATGTGTGTTTGACTACTGTAAGGTAGCATTTGTGATATTAAGATACAGTAATCTGCAAATTTGTGGCGTCTTTGTTCACCATTGTTAAACTAGACTGGATCAACAGAAGTACATTTTCAGAATAACGCCAGAGGCCTGTACTACGAATCAAGATCAACATTCCCTGGATTTCTTTCAGTTACCCGGCTTCACTAATCCTAACAACCGCGGTCCTGCATAAGTTGTGTCACGACGCTGGTTAACAACTAGTTCAGTCAACCCAGGGTTTCCCAATCCAGCAATGCGCGTGTTCACATAAAAGAGGCGGTGTTTGCACAGCACGACCAATCGCAAACATCTACCAGAGCCGCATATTTTACATAAGAAGAGCAAACTATAATTACACATAAATATGAAGAACACAGACATGGTTTTACAGGCAAAACGCAATACAGTCGCTGCTTCCTAAAACAGGAGGAAAGCTGGCAAAGAAAATAGCCGACGCTGTAAATGCGTAAATCACAATACGTATCAATATCTTCCCCATCAGTCAGGCACTAGATCTGACCATAATTACAGTTGTCCTTTCCATAAACTGTCGTTGCTTTAGCCTACTATTTCAGTTGCAACCCTGGCAGTGGAAGTGATCGTGACCGCAAATAAAATACATAAAAACATAATTCAAACCGCTTTGGGCATTGGCAACACACGGCTCAAGATGCCGATAGCCTATATGTAATTCCCTCCCATTAAAATCTATATATTTCATAAAAATACCCATCAGGGAATGTTAACGGGGTTGTCTGTCTTTAAATGTTTTAACTTTTATGAGCGCATCCCTCTCTCTCTCCCTCTCCGCGCACTGAGCTCCGCCTGATCTTAAGCGTGTCCTAATTTTCACCGGTTGCGGTGATGGCGTTATCAATCGCGTATTGATTGGTCAGTAGGCGGTGCTTTTACACCAGTTGATCTCTAATCTCCAACTTAACCTGCTCCCGACCAGGTTAGGTGTTCAGCATAAGGTTCCACGGCGATTGAACCTGGTAACAAGTGATCCACCGTCGTGGTACAGAAAACCCTGGGTTGAACCTGAAGTTACCTCGTTAACGCCAAATCTTGCTTCGTAGTACAGGCCTCTGAAGCGCCACATGTCAGGCTTTGCCCCTTACCTTCCGCTCTCGGTGTTGCCATTCTCAGAATCCCTTCTCTACAGGAAACAACAACAACAACCTTTTGAGCTAGCAAGCTACACTCTGAAAATTGCAACTTTTCAAGAAAATTTGGATCGTGCAAAAAGGCTCATGTATTGTGTGTAACTTAATGTAATATTTTTGTGGCATTTTCTTTTGCGGGATGCAAATGTTCCAACAAAACAAGTTCCTTCCCAGAGACTATTTTGCAGAGCCATCGTCGCTACGTACGGAACTTAGCGCCGTCCAAGACGATTGTGATTGGTTTAAAGAAAAGCAAACAGCCCAGAGCACTTTTTTCTCTTATCCCAGAATGTATGTGTGGTGTAGCCAGACCTTACCCCACAGCACTGTGGAGAGAGGTCTGGCAATGCGAGAATAATGTTAAACTAACAAGCAGAAAGGTCAGGGTGGTAACTTGGTGAGTTCACTTAGTATCTGGTTTATGAGCAAAAGGTTGATGCAATAAGGTTTTGCTTTGCATATTACTTACTGCCTGTAAAGTGTTTCCTTCATAGTAATACGCAGCAATAGAAGAGAGCGAGAATGCTCGCTAACTAGCTCCCTTGTTGCTACAACAGTTGGTGTGGCAATCAATAAAGCATGGACGCCTCTGCTCCGGGAATTATCTGCACAAATCAGGTAGCTTGGATGACAGTATGTGTTGCATTAATTACAGAAAGGCCCAGGGACAGCTGAGTCCAGCACCATATGTTAGATGGATATGTGTAGTAATAATCACCGCCTACACCTCATATCTAAACCCTGACTACCTCGCAGGATACAGTGTCTCTTCTTACAGTCCCCTTCCTATCCATTTTTGATTGCTGCTGTGCCTGTCAGTCATCAGATTTAGAGGGAAACCGTCACAGCTATGTTATCCGTCCCCAAGACAGTTTGACTTGACAGACTCTCTCTGCAGGCCTGCAGGAGCAGCTCAGCTCACTGAAGCAGCGGAATCATCAGGGTGTGTCAGGTGAAGACGAGGAGAATTACACTGCCTGATGGTCTTGAGGAACATGTAATTATATACATCCTTTTGTTTAATTAACATTTGGCATTTCCAGTTTTCAGCCACGTTAGTGACTCTAGTGTCGGCTGGTTGGTCGGTCCACCACTTTGGTCCAGACTGAAACAATGAAACTATTGGATGGATTGTCATAAAATTTGGTGCATATATCCATGATACCCATGGGATGAATCCCAATGATGTGGTCGATCTCCTGACTTTTCATGTAGCGCCACCAGCAGGTGACAGCTTTTACCTATCTCGTAAAACATCTCAACATCTATTCAATGAATTGGCACTAAAACCAGTCGTTCAGTCGGTTGGTCGACCACTTTGGTCTAGACTGAAATATCTCAGTGAGTATTGAATGCATTGCCATTAAATTTTGCATGACATTCATGAATCCCAATGACTTTGTTGATTCCCTGACTTTCCATCATTCTGTTTTGGACACTGACGGACCAGATGCTTTATTGTCATTGATTTTTCTTTAATTTACGTACAATTCCATTCAGACAGTGATTGTGTCCAGTAATACTTAGGTCACGTATTGCACAAATAAATCATGCTTTGCCAACATTTGAACTACCAGTGCAACTACTAGTATAACTGTCTGAGCTCCCAGACAGGAGCAGGTTGATTTTAAATGTCATGTACATGTATTGGTGTCTTATGGGTAATAGAGGCTTGGTAAAGGACGGGGTGAAACGCATACACGTATACACATACCAGACAGTACACTTAAAATCTGTCTATCAGCGCCCACCTACACACAGTGTTGCTGTGTTACCATTTCTCATTCCCTTTATATCTCTCTCTTCTCGCTTTTCAGCTTCCAAGTGCAGGGTGCGGGGAGTCATTTGCTAATTGGTTTTGTAGAGGAAACGTATTCGCTTGCCTCTTTCTCCTCAATACCTCAGGGCTTTCTTCCTCTTAGATGATTCCCCTGTCTCTCGCTCCTGCCAACTCAGCCAAGCATTCACCAAGGCTTGTTATTCTTCTGCGCAGTGTAAATCTGTGAAGCTGCAGGGTCTTTATAAACCATTGCCCCAGACCTGGAATTCATAAAGTGTTTAAGGGAGGGACTCTGTTGCCTTACACTTGTCTTACACAGATAATACATGATATGACTGTGACCAACTTTTGCCACTAAAAGGCTCGTTAAGTAAACGTTAAGTCACAATCACTTGGGAAGATTGGGGTGGGATATCTTCACATCACAGCTTTTTACAGAGGATTTCTGCAAGTTTCTTAAGATTTGCAACATGGGGAGGATTGTTGGTCTTTCTCTAGGTTTGGTCTTCTAATGAATTAGTTTAGGAGGTTTTGTATCGGGCATTAACATGTGCAGTGGGAACAAACTCAAATCCAATAAATCGCACTTAGCGAGAACTGAGTGTTTATATTTGTACATGGTGCTGCATGATCCAGTTTTCTGTTTTTTTTTTGTTTGTTTTTTTTGTATTAGAAAAAAAGCATACAAGAAGGGCATACTTTTCTGCTATTCAAATTTAAAGAAAACCAATTTGGGTTCTATTTGAAGAGATTTGTCACCAACTGTAAGTGCTGGGTCATACATCTTTGTGGCCTAGTCATTATGGCATTCATCTTATACTGAAATTGCAACGTCCCCAGTTCAATTTCGGCTAGGTACCTTTTGTGGCACATTGTCCCCCCTCTTTGTCTTGTTGATTATTAGTAAAACAGCAAAAATGCCATATTTATGATTCATCCATGTGTCCGAGTTAATGTGCTAGTGTGTTAGCTAGCTGCTAAACTGTTATTGTTGTAACCAGGGGCGATTTTAGTGGTGCCAGGCACCCTTTTCAATATATATTTTAAAGGTTATTCTACTGTGCTAAGTGTGCATTTTAACATCATTTTGGACCACCATGGAGGGGGGGAAACAATGAATTATATAACTAGAAAGACATCGAAAATTCTGAGAAAACTTAGCCTACTTTAATTCTGAGCCACAGGGGCCATAACCACAAAGGTAAGGTGGTATTAGAAATGAAATGGTATTATGCAAATTGGATATCTATGTAAAAGCAGACATTTCCAATATGCAGTATCAATAAATATTGAAATTAGAGATTTATGCGATTTTTAATGGCTGACAAGCACTATTTTCGGAAAATAGCTCTTTTTTTTTTTCTGAATGATTTAGGGGTTTAGTTTCACAATGTTGTGATTTTCCTAGAGCAGAACTCCTTAGCTCACAATTTATTATTTAATACAAATACATGTCAAGTATAATAAAAAATAATGCTATCGACACATTGAAAATGGTTACTATGAGGCCATAAATTCACACATGAATGTAATTGGGCTCTTAAGATCAGTATTTAGTCACATCCAATTTCTACAATGCCAAGACACATAGGTAGGCTACCACAGTATGCAGAAACAGGGAAGGGAAAAAGGTAATAAAATCGGCCCTGGTTGTAACTATACTGCTAAAAGGTATTTCAAAGTCATTCTTCTTCTGGTGTTTTTGGCAAACAAACAGTGTCTGGTGCATTGCCACCAGCCTCTGGACTGACGTAAGGCCAACTCTAATTTGCATGTAGCCTCACAAAAACCAAAGATTGCAATCAGATTTGTGATCTGGCTAAGTGTAAATTAATGTCTTAAATTGAGACACTTGAAATGAAAAGTGTACTTGGGGCCAGTAGCAGATGATGTGCCTTTTAATGTAGATGGATCTAAGTTTGTGGAGATATTATATATTATATTATAGCATTCATTTTGCACATAAGAGGCCACAGTGAAAACAAAGCCCTGCTCATAAGGCACCAAAATGGGCACAGGTAGCAGATGCACACATGATCTGCTACCTTGGTCTAACATGTGTCCAACATGTTCATACATGTAAAGTCGACACATTCCATGCAGCTTATCAAGGACAGTGAATCCAAACTGATAAATGCTGAAACTGTAGATACACTTTGATAGTGGTTTTAATATCTGTTTTGATTAAAGCCTCCTTTCTTGCCACACCTAAAGCTTCTTCTTAAAGATGTTTGAAAGTATGACATTTTCACGGTTTATACAACCTTTCAATTTAACTGTGTTAACATACTGTGTGTACTGTGGATATGTCTTTAGCATGAGCAAGCTGTTCCCCCTCTATGAAATGAAACAAACCACAGATGGGCACATCTGCTCAGGGGTATTTAGGAGTTTGTAAAATACAGTGCAAAAGTCATAAGAACTTCAAAAACATTTCTGGTTTGCATGAGGGGATTGAGATGCATTAAGGATGAGAAAATGCCTGAAAAATGATTGTTCTCTTTTCAGATACCCTTTAGTCAAGCCTCAGGCATTTCTTAGAGCCAGAAGTTCTAAGTCTGGATACATACTTGCAGGTGTTAATGAGAGGATTGTGGGTCAATTAGCAAATTGAAATTAATCAAATAATTAGCTTGCCAGTAAGTCAGTCAATCAATCGATCAGTGAGCCAATTATTTTTTCATCTTGCGTTTCTAGACTTTCCTTTACTTTATACCCTGAAATGTTGTGAAATTAAGTCCATAAACTTTACAAAGTACATGCATGTTTACCACCTCGGATAGTTTGTGATTACGTTATACTACAGGGGCAAGAACAAAAAAAAAATGATGTTTCTAGCTTTCTGTGGAGGAGCACTCACTTCCTGTTTAGGAGATTTTTCTCTCAACTTTGTATTTGTCAGTTCCTTTCAGCCAAGAAGTGGCCCTACCAAGTTTGTTAGGGTAAAAACTGAGTTGGCGTGGTGATGAGACACTCAAAAAAAATTTTTTTTTCTTATATAATTGTGCCAAGTACAAACCTACCAAAATGTTGTACCATCAGGAGTGGAAAAAGCAGGCAGGAGCAGACACACTGTCACCCTGTGAGTGCCACTGTCTTGTTGGTCCCTGTATGACAGAGAAGAAGTTGTGTCCTCAGGGTTATGTGTGCATCCCAGAGCAGAGATGAAACTCCATAGGCAATGTTGTGTCTGATGGCATGCTGAGCTTTATGTACACCCTAAGCTCCTTTTGACTTTTGGGACTTTGCTGCTGTCTCACTGCTCATCACATCTCTCCTATACTGAGAGAAGCTATGCAAGTGTACATTTCTGATTTTATTGTAAAAGAAGACGTCCCAAATGTGTATTATCTAGCGTGAGTTGTGCATTTAATGTATTTTATGATGAATTGACTATAAAAGGGGAAGATGTTGAATACAATATACCAGTAGGTGCAATAAAAGAAACACCAACCTTAAAACACATCAGCTGTATTGCTTATAATACTTGCTTAAACTTAAAACTGTTCAAAAATAAAATGCCATACAAAGTGCTATGGGTGTGGGTCATATGGATGGGTTGCTACCCAAGAATAATATCTCATTTCAGGGCTGGTTTGTGCCCTTAAAGAAAAATAGTATAATCACAGTGTTGCCTCTTACTGTACCTCCATACCAACCTGTGATGGGCGAACAATTGAATTGACCCACAGAGACACTGCCTTGGTCCATACCCTCACCTACCCAGGTCTGAGAATGTGGGCCAGGATACAGATGTGCTTGGACAGCCATTCCTGCCAGCCCTTCAGCTATCATTACGGGTGACCATTGCCCACGGCTGTGGCTATTTAAAGCACCCACAGCAATAATTCGTTGCACGCATCTGTAAACCGTCATTACAGTGATATCTCAGTCATCATTATTAAAGGTCAGAAGATTTATAGAGCTCGTGTTGAAAGAGACACAATTCAGTTGGAAATGAAACTATCTAACACAGGGAGATTATGGCTAAAATGTAAATAAAAGGAATGATGAAATGCATCACTCATAAGTAACTTAAAATGAAGTTTCTGAATGCATATTAGAATTAAATTGGCAAAGAACCTGAACAGTGTCTTACTTTAAAATTACATCTATTTGCATATATTTAATCTCCTCCTTATATTACCTGCAGCTATCAAGAAAATGTGTGTACACTCTACTGAAGTATGCGTGAAGCGTGCACATTCTTCTTCTGTAAATACCGGTTTGTGTGAGAAATGGTGTATTCTGGGTTTTTATACATATGTAGTTGATACAGCTGCCCCCTGAAAAGCCTGATACATAAAGCAGATAGCAGAAAAGTTGGTGAATGGGTGGTAGCACAGCCGTATCTTCCCTTTCAATGCTGTGAGGTGGAGGCCAGAAAGCATCCAAGTTGACTGCTCTGGCCCTGAAACAGCCCTCAATTTTCTTAGACGTGAAACCCAGGTTTTGCCTCTACATAGCACGGCTGCAGTCTCCAATAGCAGCATCTTGGTTGATAGGTTTGAGAGGTCATCAAGGTACCTTTTGTGTTCCTTCCCGATTTGTCAGCCCAAGTCATCAACCTCCCAGTAACCTGCTAGAAGGTATTTCTTATTCAGATGTTCTAGCATCTCCTTGGCCAGTGGCAGAATCAGGTTGCAGGGACTAAGAAATCATGGCATGGAGGCCCGTAACCTATGAGGAATCAGAACATGCTGCATCAACAGACTCCCAGCATAAAAATAGGAACAATGGATACAGGTGTTGCTGTCATCCTAAGCTTGTAAACCCCTTGAAGCATCTCTGCAGCAACTCCGACAACAGTCTGGAACTCTGCTCACATCGACCGTGGAAGCTTCTCCCCAGCAGCGGCGATATCACCACTGTCAGCTGAAGACAAGATCCCATTACCTTCCTCATCCATCTCTTCATTCCCTCCCTTCTCTTCTCAGAGGGGGTGAGTGGAGATGGACAGGAACGGATGGTCCAGCCTCGCCAGAGCTGTGGCCCCTTTTCGGCTAGCTGTCCTCTAGGCGGACCTCACACAGATGCTCGGCTTGAGCAAAGTAATCCCCGCGTTGTTCATGCTGGCCATTGATGTGATCGGGCCCTGAGCAGAGGACGCGTGCCTGGTGGGGATCTGTTGATGGCAGAGTTATCTTCTTCTTGTCCCACTCTAAACGGAGCTGATGTTAGCAAATACTTATTGTGTAAAAAGATCTCTTGTAACTATGGTATTGAGGTCATGTTTTCACAACCCAAGAGTTATTATCATGATATGATGAAACGCTGTAGATCACGCTATTTTATCATCTATGCTGAACGGTGTGTATGCCACAGAGACATTTTGGATTAAAGTGCCAAAAGCTGTATATTCAAAATAGACTTTGTTAAATATTTGACCTTCTCACTCTGTGCACACTTAAAGTGACACTTGTCAGTAAAGGTTTAGTATTTAAGAAGTTTAGCAAGTAGCTGAAAGGTTGGTCTAGTCCTCATATTTTGATTTTAATTCTGACTGACACATTAGAATGGATATATGTGAGTCATGTGGATGTAAGGGATCTCTTTGCATCTGCACCCAAAGTTGGTAGCACTTCATGCTAACGGCTTCTTAATATGCACACGTTGTCTTTGGTGATTGTTTTTAAAGGCGGAAATGATTATATGACCATATGAACAAGTCATGCTTAGCAACACTTCTTTCTGTTCAGTCTGCATGTTAACACCTTTTGATTAGTTTGTTTTGAATGCATACAGTTACCAGACAAGTGTTTGTGTATATAGAATGAAAACAACATGGCACACTGCTGTTCATATAATAGGAGCAGCTGTGCATGTAATTGATTGCATTATCTCAGGATTGAGATTTAATTGTCTCGCCATCTACAGATAGCAAATTATTTTTCCCTGCCTGAGCCTGAAAGTATGTACAGAAAGTTTTAAGGTAGGACTAACAATCTCAGAAGTGGAGATCATAATAGAGTGGTACACAATAAATCCCTCTAATCAGGGTATTACAGGCAGAAATTACAACCAGGAACTACTTATTCAATCTAAAGATGAACGTTGTTTTCTTAATGATTTAATAAATGAATATGGAAGCCATCTTATTTAGAACTATGTTTAAATGTTCCAAGCAAAGTGTTTGAAAAAATATTTGACGTTGCTTCATACAAACTTGTCACCACAGAACACAATTGAAAGAAGGGAAATCCGGTTGAAAAATGAGTTATAATAATCAATGTCAGAAGGCGAGATAATTATGATTTGTTTTGAATTTAGAGGGTTAACAAGACTTATTCATGTTTATTGCCTTGTTTTAATAGTCTGTGTAAAAAAGCTTTTGCTGCTCAAATCAAGTTTGTATGCAGTTAACCCAAATACTTCATATAGGTAGTATATGCTAGCTAAAACTCAATTGTTTGCCTGACCTAGCCACCATTCCCTATCTTGAACTTTTAAAATGTTCTGGCTGAAAGGAGCCTGACATTTCTAAACATGGACTCACTCTCTCTGCCTTTCTTTTACTATTATTGGTATGCAGATGCAGTGGTGCACAGGAAATGTGTTTACAAGCTAAAGTTAGCTCTGCTGGTGCAGGTCAAGATTTGTTATGACCATATCCACTGGTATGCTTGTCATTTCGTTTTGGTGTTCAGTTCTCTAGTGATAATTAGTATCTGACTCGATCAGTGTGGTAGTGGCCCAACAGATTGTGTGTTAGAGGAAAGAATAACTTTCCTGTCTTTAAGACAGTCCCAGTGTTAGTGTTACTAGGATAGCATTGTAGATAAACAGATTGATTTGAGTAAGCCAAGCTGTCTCTCCCTCCTAATGTGTGTCCCCAGGCCCCTACCAACTGCTGCCTGACTCATTATAAGCACTGTGTTTTCGCCTCACTCTATGTCACTGCCACAAAGCAAAAAGAAAGCATTGCAGGCAGTGCGCCAAAACAATCTTTTTTTTTTTTTTTTTTCAGTGGATTAAATTGACGATCAGTAGCTCCTTTAAAGTAACTAATGCGATGATGCAGCATAGTTCTCTTATTTTTAGTTTATTCCTAATATTTTTTTGTTTATTTTTACCCCCCTTCTGCATTCACATCTCACTGATGCCGTTGCTCGGAAACCCAGCTAACCAAGTCTAGTTACATTCGAGTAAGCCTTTATTTTTACATTCAGAGGCTTGCTTAAGTTTGCAACAAAACATTAAAGTAATCAAAAAGGATCCCTGAGCAATTTTTGTTTAAGTTCTGTCTAAATCTGTAATTACCCAAGTGCTGCTAATTCTCAAAGTCCCGCAATCCAGCTTTAACTGTTCAGCTGGACCCCAGTCAGACATCAAGTGGTAGAAAAACCCTGGCTTGTACGATGCATAAATATGGCTTTTACTGTTCATCCTCTTTGTAAAGGAGCACTCAGCAGCATGGAAATGAACATATCAGAACTCTTAACCTCAGCTTGGCTTTAAGCTTAACACGGTGACTTTTTTTTCTGCACGTGTACCTGCACCCAAACTTATGCACTATATCCATACACAATCACACATACTCACACAGCCACTCTCTTCCAGCCAATTTAACTCACACAAAGCTGAATTAACTAGTAATCCCAGTTTTCTCCCTGGGGCTGTCTTCACTTTACACTTGTCTCTGTGAATTATTGGAAGCGCTGCCTTCTTCTTTCCAGGGCTTTATTTATATTGAGGCCTGAAACAAATGCAACAATCAGCTGCTGCTGACACATTTGTATTTTTTTTCTTATTTGAAGCTTCAGTAGAAGAACAATTACTTCACCTGACTTGTCCAAAACCAAAACAATTCCATATGTTTGATGCAACATGTAAAGTATTCCCCAGACTTCCACATAACAATTTTGCAACCGTGGCAACAAACTTAAGTGGGTATGCCTGAAGTTAAGCTAAAGGGTAGTACAGTCAGTTTCTGCTAGAAAATAGGTTTATAAATAGTCATCTTTCATTACTGGGAAGAGATATGACTTTTCCCATATCCACTCATTGTAACCTGACACACGGAGTAGTGTAGGAGGAGTACGGTCACATGGAACTCAAGTGTCCATATTGCATGAAGGATGCAAGAACAGGCTTATTATCAATTTGTGCCAGGCTCTCAGACATAATGTCAAGATTTCCTCCACTTCAATGACTCTCCAGTCAATCACGGGGCGAGAGAGCATGAGCCATGTCCAGAGGCTGCACTGTATCTGTGCATCCATACAGTTCAAACAGGCCACAGCTCGCCTGCTGTCATGCTGCGAATCGCTTACAACCCTTATCCCCATCTTGGGTTGCCGTCATCCTGCTATTAATCACAACCTCGTGCTAAAGCGATGTAAGCAATTTGTAGATTAAGTTGAAAATGAATGCAGCCCTATACATCTGCTTTGCATGTAAAAGCCTGGTAATGCATTGTGCTTAGTCTGGGTTTTTTGTGCAGCGAGTATGCAAAATGATAAGAAACCTCCAGGGATCCTTGAGCTTCCAGGGCAGTGCTAATTTTGGCAGGGATTTTCATTTCAGTTTTGTCTTGGTTACAGTACAGATTCACTAGGTTTTAGATTTCATTTCAGTTAGAATTTAGCAGTCTAAAGCTGTGGTAAAAAACATTTCTGTCCATATTATAGACATTTGTCTTGTCCTTTTGCTCTAATGTAGTTGTGTTGAGTAGACAATTTCCTTCTATATGTGTGTGGATGACATGACTGAAACATTTGGCATGTAACTGAAGTCTTGACATACGTCTGCTTTAGTGTTGCTCAGACCTTAAAGGACAATTACTTAAATGAATGTGCTTTAAGAAAGGTACAATAAATTATTCTACGAGGTTTTGTGCTTCTATCCATGGCAATATTTCCAAAATTGGCCAAAATGTCTCACTACCAAATTCCTATACTGGAAAAGGCCAATTTTCCTGTATAGGGAGGCATGATAGGAACAATATGCGCTAGATCTTTTCAAGCTAGAAAATATGAGTGCATACTTTTGCATTGGTTTGGTAAGGCACTAATACATTAGTAATTGTTATTACTACAATTATACAAGGTGACATTTTTCTGCCATAAAATATGACAAATCCAAATAAATAAAGAGTTGGGTGGGAAATTGGACCAATGACATTAAATAAATGTTCTTATACAAGAATCAGTCTGTTGTCGTCATCATGTTATTGTCATGGTAACATGTTGACAGGTTGTCACTGTCTTCATTCACACATTTTTCATCATCTATCTACAAAGTAACCAATTTAAACGAGTTTAAATATGAATGGCGATAGTAATCTGAGGTGTTGCTACCATACCATAACAATGATGTCCATGCGATCTAACGTATGAGAGGATCCCTGACATGAAAACAACCCCTGCACTATACCACGGGTGATCTAATAACATCAGACTGTTAACAGTTGTCTCTCCGTCTCTGCGGGGACCGAGACGGCCGCACCCGCCTTTGAAGACTGCTTGTCGAAACTAATTAGAGCGAACACAGATCTCATTTGCGGTGGCAAGGGTCGTCCACTTTGCACGACTGATCGGATTTTCCTGCCTGTTGGAAACTTTCGCCGCACACAGACAAACCTTATTGCTCGTGGTTTGTTTTCAGTTTGCGGTGACTGCTGTCACATTAGGGCAAAACCTTTTGGGATT
This sequence comes from Sander vitreus, assembly GCF_031162955.1. Lineage (NCBI taxonomy): Eukaryota > Metazoa > Chordata > Actinopteri > Perciformes > Percidae > Sander > Sander vitreus. The sequence goes on along the minus strand of NC_135878.1, from coordinate 5,088,452 downwards.
TAAACCGGAGATGGTAGCTGAAACCACTTTTTTTATTTCATGGCACATTTGCATTGAAATTTAAAATATTTTGACACATAGAAATACACAAATTCAAATCAGCAACAGTAAACATGGCTTTTCATGTTCACTCATTGTCTGTGAGCGCCTGCTGGACACTACATGTTTTGTTCTTCCTCAGGCTGAGTTCAATGAAAAATATGCATGACTGCTGACAAGTCCCTATGTGTGGGCCCGCTTCTCACAGTTTTCACTATGGAAACCGCAGATGGTTGGAATTAGAATGACAATGGCTGATATTATAATCCAAATGGTCCTCGTTGTTGCAGTTAGAGAAGCATGATGTTGATGTGCACTCCTGCATGATGTTGGTGCTTGCTCCTGCGAAAAACCCAAATGACCCACTTGACTCAGTGCCCTGCTTATATTATTTTTTTGTCATCCTTTCCAAGCAAGTCTATTCCTGCTTTAGGGGCAGCTGCAGCAGAGGCTGTTAACATTTCAAATAGTACGTTTGTGATTTAAAATGTCACCCGGTCAAACCTGGTTTGGAACACCCAAGGGTTAGCAAAGGTGACACACTCTGCCCTCGCTCAACAGTTACTGTCAAGGTCTGGCCAATAGTACAAGACTGTGGCAGTACTACAGTAGGTGGATTTTAGTCTGTCTAGTTGTAACACTCCCTTCCCACGCAACTGCTCCCACCAGGTTATTTCTGTCACTCTACATACTGGAGAGTCCTAAGAGAATCATAGATGTGTGTGATTCGGTTAGGATCACACACAATAGAATGTTTTTGTCTCTACTCAAAGTATTCTTACAAAAGATGATCAGGGAGGGACGGGCACAATTATACATCATCATCATACTGAAATAATTTGCTAACACTTTAGATTACAGCATGCAAATGACTGTAATTATTAAGTGTATACATGGTATTAATAAAATACTTAGTGTGAACCTGTAAGGGAAGAAGACAAAAGGTTAGAGAATTAGGGCACAACTTGGAAATAAATTAAACTAAGTATTTTTTTTTAATTACTGAGTACTTATGTAATATGGCATACCTTGGCAGAGGTCTTTGCCCTCTGAGTGTCCTTCTAGTTCTAATGTAGTTTTGTTTTTTAACATATTTTTTGTTGGTAGGGAACAAAACATTTTGTCTGGTAAGAAAGTTGTGCCTTTTGTACTTATAACTAGTTTACAATTTTATAGGTTATGTTTATGCTTCTGAGTCCCCCCTACATGCAAAATTGTTACCCCCTTGTTTCACATGTACCTTTAGGTGCCCTAGTAGGTCATAAGCTATAGCTTTAAGTTATAGTTACGTTACAGATATCAGGTCATGTATACAACTCTTTCCAGACATTTTCCCAACAGACATTTTGAGTGAAAATATTCAATCTTAGTCATCAAAGAAAGCTTTAAGAAAGCGCAACCTTATTCTCCATTCAAAATCATGTGTCCGTCTTTACTTTTTCAAAGTTTATCTAAGTTCTTTTCCGCAAATTGTACCAGTCGTAGTCATCTATTACTCCGAAGTTATAAATACTGCATGAGATGACACATGGACCATACTGCTTCAGAAAAAAGCGAGCAACCTTAAACTTAAAGCCATGTCGTGAACCTTTTTTGGAAAAGACGCAACTATGGGAGGTTGCTTGGTGTAAGAAGAGGGATGGTGATGCAGGAAACAGCCTAATCCCCACTGTGAAACATAATGGCGGATTTGTGTTGAGTGACTCTTGCTTAGACATTGTTAAAATCCACCATAGCATTGAGTCAACCAGGTACAATGAGGTTTCAGATGAAGATCTAGCTGCTTCTGCTCAGAGGCTAACCTTGGCTCGTGTAGTTGGACCTTCCAGCAGGACAATGATAACGTGTAAAACCACACACACATGGTTCATCGACTGCAGAATCAAGCTTTTGCAATGGACATGCCAGTTCCCTGACCTATACCTTGTGCAAAGGCTAGGCACTTTGAAGGATGTGGAGAAATTCTGTGTGGAGCCATTGCAGTGTGATCTCTCACCTTGTCAAACTGGAGTTTGTATTTTGTCCTGTCAGACGAATATCACATACAAAATACTCCTTTCTTTTCTCATGTTGCAGAGCATACACTGTAGATTGTATTTCATTGACTGCAGTGTTTTTTTAACCCTTGTGTGTTGTTCGGGTCTGTGGGACCTGTTTTCAGTGTTTGCTAAAAGAAACATTATGCCATTTATTATTTCTTCTAACTCAAACTCATTGGCCTTGGCACATTTTCTGTGAAGAACATAAACTTTTTTTCAATGACTGCACACGGTATACCCCCCCCCCCCTCCCTTACACATAACTATTACATATGAGGTGTTCGGGTCTACTGGACCCGAGTGTATTTAAATGTAGGTGCTATAAAACAATGTTGTCTTTCTGCACCTGCTATTCCCACACAATGTTACAAAATTGTTACATTTCAAGCACTTTCACCTGAAGTTCTAAGAAATAAGCACCAATAATGATGATGATCTTGTTTCTATTTTTTTTACCTTTTTTTTATAATTGAATTTCCTTGTTTTTTCACAAAAAACGATGATCATGTGATCATAAATGTGATCTCACAGGGGTAAATGGCAAATATGAACCATAAATTATGTATATATCATTGTTAATTAAGCTAAAGTAAACATCTAAGTATTTTTTACATAAATTGTTATGGCTGTATTGATTTAAAAGCCTAATAATGTGGTGGGTCCGCCAGACCCGGGAGCATTGGCTGTATAACAAAAATATGAACACCACGCAAGGGTTAATGTGGGATATGTTGATGGAAGATTGAAGGCCAGGGTGCATTTTTCAATGTATCCACCCCAGCCTGGCTGCTGTGCTTTAGTTGTCTGGTCTAATCTATCCACACTACAGCTGTGTTGACCGTAAACCTTGCAGCCCTTTTCCAGTGTCATGACCTGCCATGTTGTATTGTGCCGTACTGAGAGAACACTTGAATGGAACCGTACTGATAGTAAAGTGCAGGTTGTAATTCATGGAAATATGAATTCTTGTTAATTAGTTACTTGATATTTTGAGAGAACCTAGAATTTCCTTTTTTCAGCTAGATTCTGGTTCAGAGTGTGGACTATTCATTTTAAAATCCTTAAAACTATCATTAAATTGTGGTGTTTCTATGATTTTTTTTTTTTTTATTGGCTCTATTGGTGGCAACAGTGGATGTGGGTTATAATGTCATGTATCTGCACTTTTGGGGCAGTGGCTCTGCAGTACTAACTCAGGTCTTTGTTCATGAAATAACGATCTTTATTTTGCACCATCTCGGCCTCATTGTATATTTTGTTAAATGTGAAAGCCTTCAACAGCTGTTTCAATGTCAAATAATATCTGATATATATGTACATAGATATAGACATTAGGGCTGTGACGATATGCTTTTGTCCCGTTTCACCATACATGGGTGCCAATTCGATTTGTATTGCAATTTGAAAGTATTGAGTATTAAAAAAAACAAAAACATTATAAAGCTTTAATTGCAATACCACAAGACCGTAAAACCGTAATATTTTTGCTGAAGGTTATCATACCGCCAGAATCGTATACCGGCCCATGCCTAGTTATATAGGAGTTTTCTTTAGTTGTAGTGTCCTTAGTGGCTGTGAGGTTTTTCTGTGGTATACCAGGTAAATGTGCAAAATGGGCACATCTGACTGTCAAGCACCCACTCCAGCTCGAATAGATTTGGGACAAAGGAGTTAAGCACCCAGTGCTATCTTCAAACCTCCTCAAGGTTGGGCCACATCCCCTGTCAGGGCCACATACTGGTTCTTTACACAACATGACCCAGTGCGCCGCTGCTGCATAATACATCACCTCCTTGACACCAAACGGGAGAGACACCATTGCAGCTTACATCTTCCGACTCAAGAAAGACAGCTCTTTGAAGCTCCACTGCGTGTTAACTCCACAGAGTGTCAGGAGCATCGCGACCTGACATTGCCTCTGAAATATATATATAAAAAAAAATAGGACTTTGAATGCACAGCAGCACTTGGAGGGCCAGACTGTCTGTCGAGAGATAAATTTGCTGCTGGGATGGAGGGAGGAAAAAAATAAAGTTTATCTCAAACACAGTGTTGTACGCTATGACAGGTAAATAATGATCCGTTGTTATCAGGACGAGGCCAAAAAAGGCCCCCCGTTTTCTCCCATCCTGGCAATTTAATGTCCTTGTCATGTGCTACAAAGAGTGGAGTTACAAAAACAGACCTGCTTTCATTTCCTCGACGGCTGTCACAGGGCAGCAAACAGGATGCCTGTCCTACAGTATCGAACATATAATACTGCATGCTAAAGTATGCTATAGTTTTGTTTAAAACCAAAGTTTAGTGCATCAGACTGATTTCTCTAAAATACTATTGAAAGATACAAGTAATGACTAAAGTATTGCACGATTAAGATTCAATTATTTGTATTTAAATGTCATCACTCTCAAATCTGCCAACGGCCACCAAGCTAACCACTTCTGTCGCTTCAGTGAAACGATTGACTGAACTTGACAGCAATTATGTGCTCATTTGACAAAAAAACTTTTAATTGAATTTGCTATTGATTCAAGGTCAGCCTTAAATTAGGATCAGGATTTAGAAAAAAAAAAAGCAGGGTTTACTTCCAGTGCTTCAAATTGCAATCAGGCCGCTTTGTCAGTGCTCTTACAGAGAAAGGAAAAAAACACAAACACAACATTTCAGCAGCATATTCACCTTTTGTAATCAATAATGAAAATGTTATTTTTCTGTCTAGCAATCGAGTTTGAAATACGGGAGAACATGTAATTAAATCGCGATTAAATCTTGTCTGATATTCTGCAGTAAAAGCTTTCACTAAATGAAAAAAAAAAGAGCACAAAAACATTGTCATTAAGGCCTCTGCTCCTTATGTGACAGAGTAATACCATTCTCCAACAAAACAAAGCAAATAATGGCTGCAAATTAAATGTTCAAACTAAAAGAAATGTAATTCCAAATTGTCATTTTTGTAAATGGATGCTCAAAGCTAAGTGTGTCTTAAGGTGTGTTTCCAGTGACAAATGGATTTAGATTTTTGGCAGTCAAGGACATAGATACCTATTTTGTTTGACCATATTTAGTTTAGAAAACTTCATTCATAAAAATCATCTACCAGAAAGTTGTGCTTGCTTGTAGTTGATTGGCCAATACAGTGCGTTGAGCCAGGTTAACTTTTTTGCCCGACAACGCTGCGTTTTTTTCAGAAGAGCCTTCTGCTTAAGCACCCATGCTGTGCCTAGGCAACAGACCCGTTGAAATGAATTGTCTGTCTGAACGTGGTCTGATTAATTACCCAAAGTGATTTCACTTGAGTCAGCTTCACTGGGTCTGAAGACTACAAGTTTGAAAATGAAAATAAATCTGTGGATGTGGAGTTTGAAAGAAGTGAGGTTACAAGAACTCTGTCTCCTTGTCTCTGCTTGAGGCTGGCGGTTCAAGGCTAAATTAGGTGTGTTACTAGCATAACAGACCTGAATCTCCAACCAAACTGCCGGCAGTTGAGTTGCATTGTGGGTAATGTAGACAAACGAATGCATAAAATAAGAAAGCTGATATTTCTGGTTCTTTTGCATGGGTTTGGATCCTTTCTTTGAAATTGTCCATTGTGAGTCAGTTATAGGAGTATGATGTTAGCTAAAACAATGTACAATGCTATTTAAAACAACATTTAAAACTATATAGGCTACTGTACATCCATTGCAATGTTATTGCCACAATGTATTTGCAAAAGAAGTAAATCCATGTGAGTCTTTTAGTTTGACTTTGGTGAACTTTGACACACACTATTGAGGGAAGATTTAAAAATGGGGCTTTCCCTTTTAGCTTTTTAAGCGTAAACGTCTCCACAAAACATTGAAATACTCCACAGTAGTCCCTACATCACAAAGCTTTAAGGTCAATAAGCCAAGACTGGAGATTTAGCATCTAAATTCACCAATATTTATTTTTTCTCCCAGTGGATGTTTGTATTGTAGCTCAATGAGCAGGGCGTTTTTTATTTTGTGGTATACATGCATGATTTTTTTTTTTCAAGTTTTACTATGCTTTTTTAAAATGCATTTTAACTGAGCTTTATTTAACAAGGATGGTCCCTTGAGGATGCATTTGTCTAAGTCCTGACCATGAAGACAGCATAAGTCCTGTGCTACAAAGAGAGAAATATCTTATTGTGAAGCAACGCCCAATGTCCAGTTGCCTGTAATACACAGATTGGTCAGGACAGAGTGTGGATAGTTTTCTCATTTGATGTGACTTAATGTCAAGTTTAAGGAATAATAGACTTGATGCTCGCCTTGCGCACTTCTCCACTGCCACAACACAGTGGACAACTCTTCTCGAGACTCAATCAGCCATGTTTTTCCCGCGGTCAAAACGCTCTGACTTAGCGAAACTATAAATTCGACAAGTGAGAACAATGGCGCTAATTAGAACAGATTTCCTGTCCACTGTGTCGGAACTGAGCGGTGCTTGGCATGTGTGCTTCAAATACAGGGGATTCAATAGTAGTCGGGCAACAAAGCGACTGGCTGTCAGACCAACTATTAGCTCACATACACACATACACCCAGAAATCAATGACCTGCTGTTGCCTAAAATGGAGCATGACTAAGCAGAAATGTAAAAATGTAAAGGTAATTAGCAAAAGGCGTTAAGTCGATTTGGGGCCTGGTGAGAGTGTTTGTGTGTGCATATTTGTTTGTAAGTGTGTGTGCATTAGCTCTGTCAAACAACAGCCAAGGGGGGCATTGTCTCTTATATTTGCTGCCCCCACCAAATGTTATGGCCTACCCCCAGCATCTATACAGCAGGATAACCAATAAGGGAGCATTAACACTTTGGATGTACATTCCATGGCCAAATGTATCTGGACCCCTCCCAAAAAAGGGACATTACAGCCATATGTGATTGTTGAACGTCTCATTGCAAAACGATTGGCATTAACTTTTTTTGTGCGTTTTTAAACGGTTGTTCTTTTGTGAGCCTTTTCCATTTTCTTGTGCCTAAACATTGCATTCAAATGCAAAGAACCCAAAATGATTCACCAACTTTGAAATGGGAACAATGCAACATGTTCCATTTGTCCAAGGGCTTGTCTTTCTACAAGTCTGAAAGAAGACATGATATGGAAGCCCAAAATCTCAAAATTGATCAGTGCATAAAAAGAAGTTTTAATTCATTGAAGAAACATGAATGTCTGATTGTGGGAAACTATGGAATACCATAATTTACTGGATTTATAGAAAAGTTATAATTACACGATTGACTAGCTTTGTAGGATACAATACAATGTGGTGGAACAGTGAGGAGCATGGTCTCCTCACAGCAAGAAGGTCCTAGCCTTAATCCCTGGTCAGGGCATGACCTTTCTATCAGACTTTGCATGTTCTCCCCTGTTTTCGTGTGGGTTTCCGCCCACCACCAAAACATGTATGTTAGGTTAAATTCCCCCTCCCCCCGGGCGCTCTAACAGTGGCTGCCCACCGCTTCTGATACACGGATGGGTTACAATGCAGATATGGATTCTCACTACATAGTGCTGTGCATACATGTACTGTATGTGACAATAAAACAATAAACTCAACCTGAACTATGGCCAAAAGTATGTGGACACATTCATGTTCCACCCATATAAGTTTGCTTAACATTTCCATCCAAAACCGAGGGCATTGATGTGCTGCTTTACCTAGAAAATTAGTGAGGTCTGCCACTGATGTTTGGGGGGAAATGCCCGTTGAAATGCAAAAAAAAATAATTAAAACTATCATTGTGTTCCAAATAAAGAAACCCATTATGACAAATTCAGTCTAGAAATGGAGGAAAGAAATACCATCAAATATTGGATTTATAGAAGAGTTACAATTGCGTTTTTGATCATGTCCCATCACACATTTTTTATCTTGGCTTTTTTTTCTCTTTTGCATGGGAACATGCATTGTGTGGGTTAAGTAAAGACAACAGATCTCTGTGTGAGATAGAGATCTATCTATCTATATCTCCAAACTATTTATATGCACCTTGTTATCTGTTTGTCTGCCTGTCTCTCTTTCAGTCTTTTCCCTTTTGCTCACAATGCTCAAGGTGAGTTCAGCCCTTCACAGCCCAGTGGGCTGGTAACATGTCCTACCCATTAGGATGGCTAGCTACACACACACACACACACACACACACACACACACACACGCTCAAAAAGGCAGAGAAGAAAAGGGAAGGCGAAGCTACCGCCAGGCGCAATGCAGGCAGGCTAGCCAAGGTTTTCCGGTACATGGGTCACATCCCGCCACACGTCGCCCTCAATTGTGGTTTAGGCTGCCATGATCAGAGGCTCCCCGACACACCTCTGTTGCTTCAGCACCCAAAGGCGAAGGAGGGGTAGAGAGCAAGAAATTGGGCGGAGGAGGAGAGTAGTGACAGAGGCAACAAGAAGGCAATGGGTGAATAAGGAAGGATGTGGGGAAGTGTGTGCGCGGTGAGTGTGTGTGGGTTGAGTTGAAAACAAGGAGGGAAGGTGAAAGATTGATAGGGGAAGTGTATGTGTGTGTGTGAGAGAAAGAGAAGACGGGTGTGTTTGATGAAGCAGAGAAATGTTGAAGGGAACATCAGCGCTGGTGCCCCATCCGCTGTTATTTCTGCTCCACTCTCCTGTCATTAGCCAGCATCACTGCCGCGGCGTGTGTGTGTGTGGTGTGTGTGTATTATGAGCGAGAAAATGAGGGATGGAGGGAAGGAGAAAAGGGGGAGTGATCATTCTCCTCATCAAGCACTGACAAACTACAGAACACACACAGCCCCTCTGGAGGTGGTGTGTATGTTTGCGTTCAGTTTATTCAAGCTGCTAATTATTTATATGATGTGTCCGTTTACTGCATGTCACCATATATTTTTGTGTGTGTGCACGCTTAACTAGAGTTTCATGCCTCATGCTGGATTCTGTCACGCAATCATATGTGTGAGTAGGTGTGTTTCTAACTTTGTATGTGACTTTTTGTGACTCTCACTTTGTGTGTGTGCGTGCGTGCGTGCATGCCAGACCTGGTCAAGTATAGCATGTAGCTCCTTTCCTCCTCTTCTGTGTTATTTTGTGAATGTGTCCCAACCAGTGTATGTGTGTGTTTAGGTAATGCTAGACCTAGCCGAGCAGTTTTGTTGCCCCAGTGTGGCCCCGGTGATTCACCTTTTCTCCTCCAGGTTTTCACCTGGTCACTGGAGCGATGCACTGATACGACCTGACACCTGTCTGCTTGGATGGCCAGCAACAGGCCTCACACACACATACACACATACACACACACACCTACACATGCATCCATGCATAAACACGGTAGAGCCCTCATTTGCACACACAGATGAAGGTGCACTCATGCTCTTGCACAAGCTTGACGATAAAGGTAGATAAATGTACACACATAAGGACATCTGCGTGCACATGTACACAAAGGGATGACGCACACATTCCTTTGCTTCCATTCTGATGCATAAATCTCACAGCGCACACAAAATCCTGACATTGTTGGGCTCAGAGTGCCTCGAAAGCTGACAAAACCCTCCTGTGTTCTGTAAAAGAGTCACACCGTGATGTGTGTAAATATGTCAGTGTTTATCTAGTGCTGTTTTCATAAGGCAACAAGGCATAGTGATTCACAGCCAGCCAACTGCATTCATGCATCACAGCTCTGCGTGCTATAAAGAAGTATTTTAATCGTGCATATGTAGATATCTCTGCAGAGGCAAAATGAGGAGTCGTCTTGCTGAATTTTATAGGGTTCTAAATACTTTGGGGTTTTGAGTCATAAATATTCTGAATGAGCAAGTTTTCATGAAATAAATGACTACCTCCTTCTGCTATGACATAAACTGACAAGCAGGTGAAAGTTGTGATTCCTTATACTTTTAATTCAGCAGTCAAATGCTCTTCAGTCAAAAGGAGAAAGATGGAGACGACTTGAAATGTTTATATAGTGGTATGCTCGTGGCTCTGTAAGGCTGGCACAGCGGTGCTTCAAGCTAAATGCTAACATCAGCACGCAACATAGTCACAATGACAATGCATACATGCTGATAATCAATATCCACCATGTTCACCATATTAGTGTATAGTGCTAGCACGCTAACATTTGCTAATTAGCACTAAACACAGCGTACAGCTGATTGGAATGCCATGACTTTTTGCATGTATTTAGTCAACAAACGTTTAGGACAAATAAAAAATATTTAACTGATGATGGTGCTAGATGAAAAGTTAACCGTCCATTTGTCCTGTGGGAACCACGAATGTAGCAATCCATCTAATAGTTGTTGAATTGACTCCATTTGACTCAAAACAGCAAATGTCAACCACCATCATCATCATCATGGTGGCACTAGATTAAAATTCAGGGGATTATCAAATTCAGTAGGCTTCATCCTCTGGGGACCATGAATGTCTGTTCAAAATTTCATGGCAATCCATCCAATAAATGCTGAGATATTTCAGTCTGGACTAAAGTGGTAGATGAACCAACTGATTTGACAGACCAACTTTACCATCCCTAAAGCCATGCCACTAGCATGGCTTAAAAAAGCAATTATTAAAATCTCCTGCAACCTTATTAGCTTATGTCCTCAACTAAGAGTTAACACAGTGGGGGGAATGGGAAAGATGCAAGCATGTGAGCAATAAAAGCAAATGCAGCATGCGTAACTGTACTCATCTTTTTTTATGACACTCTCCTCGCTGGCTTTATTATCATCACTGAGGACAATAGCAGCAAGTGCAATCACAAGCGGGCAAGGAGTCATTGCTGTGATACTTAAAATAGCACTGTCAAAGTGAATTTGTTGGCATTAGACAATCTAGAATGTAGGCCATGTCAATACGACTCTGTGTTCTCAGCTTTCATCGTTCTCACCGGCTCTGTCAGATAAATTGCAGTATTTAAAAAAAAAAAGAAAAAGATAGCAGGATGAAATAAAGAAACAAAAAGTATGTTATATAAAGAGAGACAGAAATGTTTTTTAGAGTGTGCACTCCCTTGCACCGACTGTCTATCTCAAGTCATTTCACAGAGCTGAGGTTCCTCTTCAAAGCATGTGGGTGTATGAGAACATATTGAAGGCCAGGCTGCAGTGCACAGACTACACACACAGCCTGCATGTGTGTTTTGACATACTGTGAACAATCCATATGTAAAATCTACATAATATATCTATTTATAATTGACCACTCAAGATTTCAAGTAAGCAGGTAATTAAAGAGTCCAATGAATACATGATTTGCAAGGGTTAATTAACAGCCAGTGCCATTTTCTTAGTAAAGTTGGAATGATGCCATTTTTTATTAATTACACTCACTTTTTTTAGATGTAAATGCTGTATATAACATAGTTCACACCTATGCATAATAAAACATAAAATATGAATGATGCAGTTAACTATACACGATAAAGCCTGTAGTGTATTAAAAAGGCAGAACCCTGTCTCTTACAAAGTGCGTTTATTGTCAAATATTTTTGGAGGAACATTCATAATATTTAATATTATAAATTATATAAATGTTCCTTCAAAATATAAACTGAAGGAAGGAGGTCAGGGTGGATGGTTAGCTTTAAGCCACCAAAACTGTAATTGTTTAAGGAGAGACTATGTAACAATTGACAATTATGTGCAGGGTTCAACTATAAGGTTTGCCCGATGGCCCGGGGCAAGTAAAACGCCATGTTGGGCAAGTAAATAAATATATAACAACCCACTTGCCCGTTTGTATCATAATCATTTGATTTGAATGCTGTTTTTTTCTACGTTTTTGTTGTACATTTTTGACGTTTTTATTTTTAAAAGTTTTTTTTTAAATATTTTTTTGAAATTCTTTTTTCGACGTGTTTTTTTTTTCTGTTTTTTTTCTTTTTTTCGACTTTTTTCCTCGAGGAAAAAAATAAATTTGAATAGGGGCCAGTAAAAATTGACTTTTGGCAAGTAGAATTATTTTTTACTTGCCCGACCAGACAAGTGAAAAGAAAAAACCTTAGCTTCAACCCTGATAGTGTAACAGTAGCATAACGGTTCATATTATATCTTACGAAGGTTATGAACAATTTGTTGTGCGTTATCCTACGAATGAATCTGCGCCTGTGCAAGCCCCTGCAGTGAAGAACCTGTTAGGGCAACAAAACTACTTGGTTAGGTTTAGGAAAAGATCGTGGTGTAACTTGCGTACGTGGCATTAGATAAGTATGTAAGTTACACATCAAAAGTAAGTTAACATAAGTCAACGTTGACTTTTGCTTTCAAAGAAGACACAAACAGCGGTCTCCTGGGGGAAAGTCCTGTGTTTTTTGGCGTATGTGTAATAGGCCACCACTTCTATGGTTTACTGGATTAAAATCATTGAAGATGAGTGCTGTATCAGTGGTTGCGTCCTTCCCCTTGTGTCCAGCCTCCATGTATTAACGCGGCATTCTCTTTATTTCGGTTGGAGTAACAGTTTAACAGCAGTCGTCTGCATCCGTGTTGACTCCAATTTTATGATTCAGAGATCTGATCTTCAAGTAGTCTGTGACAGTTTGAGCACACAGACATCAAATGCTGTAAAAAGCTATTTGGTGGTCTGGACGCCGGTTGCCTGTGTTCACATGCAGCCATTAGCAAAGCGGCCCTGGCAGGCAGCGTGATAGCTCGCAAACCATCCTGCCACCAGTGCTGATGACAACAAATTCAGGGAGGCAGCCCCAAAGACAAATTCAAATGATAATGCGGTTAATGAGCATATACGAAGATACCCAAAATGAATACTTCACAGGGCTGGATCCAGGCTATTGCAATAGTAGAGCAATAACAAGTTATGCCTCTTAAAATGAAAAGCTCTTTTTATCCTGAACTAAGTTTTACCTTCCACTCTTGGTGTGTTTAACTTAGCGTGCCCGGATTGCCACATCAGGGGCCAAAAAAGTAATACTATGTTATTTACCCAGCTTCTACGAATGTAACAACTGTAGGTACTACTTTTAACAACATAGGCTCCATGGCAACAGTGTACTAATGATGCACTGTAGCTCTATCCCCTGATTCACATTGTTTGGGTTGTCATTGTGGGCTCCTTTCAGCCTGAGAGAGTGTGAGGAATGTTGAGGCACTCATCAGTCACTCAGGAAACACAAAGCACAAAGTTCCTATCTGAGTTTTTTTTTTTTCCTTTCTTTTACATTTTTCCAAAAGAAATAAGCAATAAGCTGTAACAATGCAGGCTGCATGTGCATTTTGGTAATCCTCAGCCTCATCTGGAAATCGTAATACTTTCTTGAGTATATTTATTCTATCTTATATTTTGTTGTCTGTGGATGAAGGGACCATTTAATGGAAAGTAGAACCCCGCAGGTTTCATCGTGAAAACGGTCTAAAATCCCTGTCTATCATAAAAGGCCCTTAAGCCACTCTCTGAGGCTCTAGCCACTCCCGTGTCATAGGTGGACCAGCCATCTGGAGCTGCAGTCGACCTGTCCACTAAGGGCCAGTCAAGCAACATCCCTTCCAAACATTCCATGATGTTTGGAAGTGCTGATGTAGACTAAAAGGTGCCTCGATGCAGGTGTGTCAGCGAGGGGGGGTTCCACAAGTTCCTCACATCTAATGAGTCCACCTTTCGTCCCCCTGTTACTTTACTTTGATTCATTTTTACTTCCACGCTGAGCTGACAGCAACTGGCTGATAACTGCGGATGAGTTGACCTAACAAAGCACCTAAAACACGGAGGACCAGCAGACCAAAAATGTGAAGTGAAATTGAAAACTGAACTGTCCCTTGTGGGCAAATGTGACCACAAATGAAGTTGTGCGGTTGCACAGGAACTGACGGAGCAATTTACATGTTGCACGTCAACATGTAGCACCAGAAGATTTACAGTTTTTACGTACAGTAACTGTCATTCTACTGTATAACCCTGCCTGCAGGTGTTGTTGTAAATGCACGTGAATGATTGAGATTCTGTGTCATCTTCAATTTGATATGATGTTACCCTGGAAACCCTAATTTGCATCGAATTTACTTAGTTTTTAAACTCCTTTTGATTTGTATCATCTTCTACAGCTACCAAGACGATTATTATCTTAAATTCTTAGATGGTTGATATTATTTTTCCTGTAAATGATACAAAATGAAGATACACATTAAAGGTCTTATAGCCTTTTATACAAAGTGAGATTTCCAGGTCTTTTTTGATTATAAAGCAGATAGAGATGCTGTATAAATACTGTGACAGTATCAAAGCGCTCAATCCACAGAGAAATTCCTACAGCTCATATTCAGAAACGGTGCCTTTATTAAAAGAGCCGTCAGGACTTCTGTACCATTCTGATGTCACAACTATACCATAGGTTTTTTTTTTTTTTTTGGGATGGGGGCTTGAAGAGACAAGCGCTATAACAGAGCATTTCAGACAAAGGTAAATACAGGTATATTCAGACAGACACTACAAGGAAAATGTGTTTTTCTAAACATTAAAGCATATGAACATGTTCTAATAGAAACCCAAATTACAATTAAGTATGAACCTGAAAATGAGCATAATGTCTTCTTTAAAGCATTTATTACCTCCCAATAAATGTATTTTAATATGAATCCAAAAATAAAGCTTACCAGTATCACAACAACAGTATTATCTTACTTACAGAAATGCTTCTCTAGTTTTTAGCATTAACGCATACCAACAACTGCCATTGTACCCAACTTGTGACTGGCTGCCAGCTGCCGTTGACTGATCCCACGCATTAGGCATTTCACTGAGATATGCAGCGATGGATTGCAGTGGCTGTTGCCAAGGCTAATCAGAGGCATGAAGTAGGAGGTTAATACATTTTAATTCCAACAGCCAAAAATATTGGAAATGGTTTTTCTTACTTAAGTTCTGAATGTCAAAATGGCTGAATAATATTCTCTCTTTCATTCTCAACCTAACAGCACATTATACCACCTACTTTTTGAACATTTCTTTTAATTCTTTTAGCAGCCATTTAGAATATAAAAGCCCTATTTCATGTTCACTGGCTTCAGATTGGTATGATTTTGCTTTACGGTTATATGAAAGGTAAAGTTAAACCAGTGGTTTGCAAACATTTGCTGGGAGAACTGGCTCTGGTGCCTGCTTGTGGCAGCACATCTATGCCTTGTGTTTACCATCCCTTAAAGAGCAATCAGGTGCTCATAATTCTTACATTCCCCAAATCCGAAAACATCCATCAATCTATCACTCTCACTCAACTGAACCCATTCCTGATAGCAATCTGAACGCAATCTGGTGCCAGATCTGCAGAGCATTGCAGTCTCCCTTTTCCATTCCATTGGCTTCTGTGGTGCCAGGTGGGATCAATCAAGCCCCGCTGAGGCATTTTAAAGGAGTGAAGTTTGTGTTTGACCCTGTAGGTTTGCTGCCAGATGATGATAGTAAGCAGAGCGGACAGATTCAGCCTGCCTCCACTCTCCAGACAACCAACCTGGACTAGACTGGACAGCCAGGGGAATAGAGATGGTGGGATGACGACCGTGTGTGTGTGTGTGTGTGTGTGTGTGTGTGTGTGTGTGTGTATAGATACATATGCGAGTATGCTCTCCAGTGAGGAGATGCACTTGTATTTGCATGTGTGCATGTGTTTTGTTGAAGTGGCTGCTGTGTGTGTGTGAGTGGGGTTATGAACTTGATTGATGCAGTGAGAGCTGAGACTCTAAGAAATGGAGAGAGTGTAGTTGTGTAGTGTGACTGGTGGAGGGGTTCTGATTGCTTTATATTTTTAACAGACTGTCCTCCAGAAGGAAATGGACCTAAAGATCATCTGTGCAAGCAGCTTATCAGGGCTGTCAAAATTAACAAGATAAAAGATAGAATTAACGCAAATTCCTTTTAACGGCATTACAGGGGCTGGTCATATAATTAGAATATCATGAAAAAGTTGATTTATTTCAGTAATTCCATTCAAAATTTGAAACTTGTATAATGTACATACATTCATTCCACACAGACCGATGTATTTCAAGTGTTTATTTCTTTTAATTTTGATGATTAGAACTGACAACTAATGAAAACCCCAAATTCAGTATCTCAGAAAATTAGAATATTACTTAAGACCAATACAAAAAAAGGATTTTTAGAAATGTTGGCCAACTGAAAAGTATGAACATGAAAAGTATGAGCATGTACAGCACTCAATACTTAGTTGGGGCTCTTTTTGCCTGAATTACTGCAGCAATGCGGCGTGGCATGGAGTCGATCAGTCTGTGGCACTGCTCAGGTGTTATGAGAGCCCAGGTTGCTCTGATAGTGGCCTTCAGCTCTTCTACATTGTTGGGTCTGGAGCATCGCATCTTCCTCTTCACAATACCCCATAGATTTTCTATAGGGTTAAGGTCAGGCGAGTTTGCTGGCCAATTAAGAACAGGGATACCATGGTCCTTAAACCAGGTACTGGTAGCTTTGGCACTGTGTGCAGGTGCCAAGTCCTGTTGGAAAAATGAAATCTGCATCTCCATAAAGTTGGTCAGCAGCAGGAAGCATGAAGTGCTCTAAAACTTCCTGGTAGATGGCTGCGTTGACCCTGGACCTCAGAAAACACAGTGGACCAACACCAGCAGATGACATGGCACCCCAAACCATCAGTGACTGTGGAAACTTTACACTGGACTTCAAGCAACGTGGATTCTGTGCCTCTCCTCTCTTCCTGCTTTCCAAAGGAAATGCAAAATGTACTTTCATCAGAGAACATAACTTTGGACCACTCAGCAGCAGTCCAGTCCTTTTTGTCTTTAGCCCAGGCGAGACGCTTCTGACGCTGTGTCTTGTTCAAGAGTGGCTTGACACAAGGAATGTGACAGCTGAAACCCATGTCTTGCATACGTCTGTGCGTGGTGGTTCTTGAAGCACTGACTCCAGCTGCAGTCCACTCGTTGTGAATCCCCCCCACATTTTTTAATGGGTTTTGTTTCACCATCCTCTCCAGGGTGCGGTTATCCCTATTGCTTGTACACTTTTTTCTACCACATCTTTTCCTTCCTTGGACACAGAGCTCTGTGAACAGCCAGCCTCTTTAGCAGTGACCTTTTGTGTCTTGCCCTCCTTGTGCAAGGTGTCAATGGTCGTCTTTTGGACAGCTGTCAAGTCAGCAGTCTTCCCCATGATTGTGTAGCCTACAGAACTA
This sequence comes from Sander vitreus, assembly GCF_031162955.1. NCBI lineage: Eukaryota > Metazoa > Chordata > Actinopteri > Perciformes > Percidae > Sander > Sander vitreus. The sequence goes on along the minus strand of NC_135878.1, from coordinate 5,071,237 downwards.
GACTGAGAGACCATTTAAAGGCCTTTGCAGGTGTTTTGCGTTAATTAGCTGATTAGAGTGTGGCACCAGGTGTCTTCAATATTCAATTCAATTGAATATTCAATATTCAATATTGAACCTTTTCACAATATTCTAATTTTCTGAGATACTGAATTTGGGGTTTTCATTAGTTCTAATCATCAAAAGTAAAAGAAATAAACACTTGAAATATATCAGTCTGTGTGGAATGAATGTATACATTATACAAGTTTCACTTTTTGAATGGAATTACTGAAATAAAGCAACTTTTTCATGATATTCTAATTATATGACCAGCACCTGTAATTATTTTGACATGCGATTAACGCACGCCGTTCTGTGATTTCGCTCCATCATTTGGGAAATCAGGAAGCTGCCGCAGTAATGTTGTGGGCAGTGTTGCTAACTTTACTGGGGGCTGCCTGCAGCGGAGACAAGGCGGCGAAACGGGAGCGGCTCTTACGGGTCTTATAATACATCCATGAACGGGAAGATGCCTAGCAGAAACAAAGCTACTTGAGCAGAAATGGATAAAGAAGTGAAGTGGTCACTTATACATTGAATATTCAAGACTTCATAGGGAAAAGTGTAATTTTAACATTTGAGGCTAGAGTAATCCCACCAAGTAAAACAAAATACATCAGTTTTGTTTTGCTTGTGTTTGACAGCTTCTGATGACTGATTGATTTGCTCATTAAATAGATAGGATTACAGCATATGAAACCAGGCCCCACCTCTGTTATATGATTTTTTTTTTCAAATTGCCAATAACTCCTGCTACAAAACAGCCACACACAAGGACAAAACCCCTTGAGATGAGACCAACATCTACCCTGGATTTTTGTGCATAATTTTTTTCAACACAAGAAAATGTTTTTGCTAACAATGCAGGATGGATGGCTGTGAATGGGAGAGACTTTTGCCATGATTACTTTCTATTTCTGGAAAATAGACTTATGGTCCAAAAGCTACCAAACAAAATGTTATTGAAGAGGAAATAAATGTCAAGATAAGTTTACTTTCTTCAATTACTTTTCTTTCAAAAATGTGCACTTGCCTACCCCCAGAGGTGAAACGTGCACTAGAATATTGTATGTAAGTAAAAGAACTGTTACTTTAAAGACATTTCACTCAGGTAAAAGTACTTGTGGACAAATTATCTTAGTAAAAAGTAGGTCAGTTAAAATGTAGTGCATTATGTTTGGGGGAGGGGCGTGGGAGGGGGCTACACGTACACACTAGTGGAACAATATCAGCAACATAACCCCTTATGGTAATTATGCCGGGGTAATAGGCAATAATGCTTACCATAAACAATAGACGTGATTGGAACTAGTCACTAAATACTCAAACGATGTAAATTGCTTGGATAAAGCCTGTCTATTTGCAAGGACACCGTTGCTGCATCAGGGGCAAAATAACATATTTTCCCCAAGGGACATTTTTCTTCAGGACAAGTACTTTTACTTTTGACACTAAGTACACTGATAATACTGCTGTACTTTTACTTACAATTATATATCCAGGCAAATCCTTCTGAATGTGGAAAACTTAGCATTTAACCTGTTTCCCGCTGTCTTGATGGAACAATCTGTACATATTCATACATATAATCAATGTGCTTCTCTCTTACAGTGCAAGTGCAAATGACACAACATGCTGCTTCTCTTCTAATAGGGAAATAAAAGACACTACACAGGCAGGTGGAAACTGCCATCCAGAGCAAACAGGGCATTGATTTCCAGTCATTGTTCCTGTACACAAACCCCCTTTTTGCTGTAGGAGGATGAGGGGTGGGTGAAAAGGCATGGTCTCCATGGGTTTACACTATTGAACAGCGGTAATTGGATAGGTATTATCGAATTTGTCCCATTCATCTCCAGTGAGCTGCTCTAATCATCTCCGAAGTCAACGTTGTGATGCAATAAGTAAGATCTAGGTTAAATCTCAGATGCAGGTGACGCATTACTGTGGCGGGATTGCTGGAATTAATTCAGGACGATATGGCTCAATGAATACCTTAAACACAATGTAATCTAGTGTTTCTGCACTCCGATTTCTGGTTCTTTTAATAAAACGGTCCTCTTTCTCTCACTCGGGAGCTTTGATATTAGCTGTTAAAGTTTATAGGCAAGGAGCCTATAAAACCAGCTGCACCTGAGCCTTAACCTAGCTCTGCCAGGGGCCCCTATGTAGTGAAGTTTATAGTAGAGAGGCCGCAAAGGGTGTCCATCCAAAATGAGATACCCACCACTTTAATTATACTGACATCTACACCTTACAAAATGATCGTTGACATGGAAGCTAAGCTGGTTGTAATGCCATTGAGTTTTCAGTATGTGTGCGTATGCGTGTGTCTGTGTGGGTGAGCGATTACAAGCTCTGACTGTGGCCAACATCACAGTGCAAATTAGCATTAATAACACAATTTGATTCCAAATAAAAGAAGCAAACAAATGCATACATGCACACCTGGCTTCACAAATTCAGTCAACAGATGGGTATACTGCAGGCCAGTTATTGTGCGGGACAAATGCTAGTGAGCATTCGCTGTAGGGCACAATCGCAGAAGAACAGGGGGAATGGACTCGTATTTTTGGCCAGCATATAGTCCAAGGTGACGACGATGCCCAGAAATGGGGCAGCAGTAAGCGGGGAAAAAACAATGTTTGAGTCTTGCCTGTCGGCCAGCTGCTGGCTGAACCGGCACTCTCCTCTGCCATCACTGAAACTCCTGGCTAACGTGCAAATATTTAAAAAATCCACTTTGTATCCTGTTTCTTTCAAGGGCCAATTACACAACCAAATGCCATGAAATGATCTTAATCCAAGACTTGCAGTCTGGTGAAATTTTTTCGCAGCCAGTTTACTGCCACAATTTTTTTTTGGTAGTAAAGCAAGGACACAGCATACCGTAATAGGAAAAAAAAATGGAGGGAAAGGTTGGGGCAATTTCATGCAAATAAGGAAACACCAATTTGCAAAATGTCATTCAGCGTTTGGAATTTTGGGGGGTGAATGGTGAGTTGCACCATACTGATCAGAATGCAATAGCCTTTATAACAGCCAGGAGTAGTATTGAGATACTTTCTCAGGCCCAAGCCTCTGGAAGCACTTGTGTCCCTGAGAGCCAAAAGAGAAATAGGCACTCAGCATGTTGCCTTCAGTTGCTTCAGGAAAAAAGGGCCAACCAAATGGCATATTTAACAGCTTCCATTCACTGTGACATTTCTTAGTCACAGGCTTTTTTTGCAGCTCTTTTCCTCCCTGTGGTCACCTCTGTATCCGAGCCTTTTTTGGTTGTTGCATTAATGGAATGGAATTGACATATACGCATATTGCTTCTCTAAAAGTTTTTCTTTCTTTTTTAGGGAAGCTGACCTTTTTAAATGCGTAAAAATACTTGCCAGATGGAAATTCAAGCTTGTGTGTGTGCTTGTGCAGCATGTGTGAAAAGCCAAAAAAATAATGTTACAGTTATGCTTCCACTATCGTGTTCTGAGTTTGGCTTTTGGTCCTATTTCATTTATTATATATTTACACATACATAAAAAATGTTTTGGTGTATTTTGAAAATGTACAATAATTTTCCACCACCACTGTCTGTCATATAAATACATGAACTTCATAAAATCATTAAACCTAAATCTATGTGGACCCGTCATTTTGGAAAGATACCATTATTTAAAAAGAGGCACCTGGAAAAAAATAATTTAAAGCACTGAATTTAAAACACTTATAGCATTATAGCACTTAGGATTATACTGAATCACTACTGCATGGATAAATTCATGATGATACATCTGCAAAGTGCAACCCCTGTGGATATAATGCATTTAGCAGAAATAACTGATGGGGCCCTTGCTATGCAGAAAATGTTGCTGTATATTCAGAAGGAGTGAGCAGTAAGTCATGACCTCAGATGATTTTGGGGGAAAAGACGAATCAGCTCAGCAGAGCCGCTTTCAGGTTGGACTGGCAGTGTTATGGCACAGTGATAATGCAGCCGGATCGGAATCACTCACTCTGTTTGACGATGCTGTTGCTCTCTGGGTTAATTATCTCTCTCTCTCTCTCTCTCTCTCTCTCTCTCTCTCTCTCTCTGACAGAAGCTATGTCTTTAAATCTGAAAACAACACTGTCTCCTCCTGTCATCCCCACACATCACTCTCTCCTTTTTCTTCTTTACATTTGATTGCGTTGCTTTATTATAGTGATTTCGAAACAAATGTACTTGAACACATACTGTGTTGTGATTGAGAGTGCATGAAATCTAGTTGGCAAGCTAACAGACAGGTCCAAATCGTCAGCTAAAAGTATTGCAAATGGTTGAATTTGCTAAGTAATGGATGGACTGTTATTGGCACTTGAGTTCATCTGACAGGGCTGTGGGGGAAACCACTTACCTTTTTTATACAGGTAGGCGAGGCAGAATAAGGGCGCAAGCTTCCCGCCTTGAACAAGCTACGTAAATAAGGCTTCTGTCTTTTTGCATGTTATTGATGAATTTGGAGCCTTTTCTTTACATCTCACCTCCCGATCGTGATTGAAGCCAGATTAAAATGCGGAAATCCATATGAGATCATAGCTTGGATCTTGGATCTACTCTTGTCAGTCTCTTTCACTGGAAGCCTAAATGCTTACTTTAAGATACTCTGAGGATTTAGCACCTTGGTATTCATTTGCTGCCTTCTTGGCTGAGTCTTACCTTGAAAAAGGGATTGTCTTCCTCTCTACGGCACGGCTTGAATAAATGGCTTAACTGACTTCTAAGTCTGTCGCTTTCACACCCTTTCATTTTTCTGTCTCTATCTATCTCTGCCGTGCTTTCTCTCCGTCAGCAGAAAGTGATGTGGGTATCAAATTGCAGAGCAATAACATTCTTATAGCACTTTGGTCAGACAGGCAGATATTAGAAAATCCGTAGAGCAGAACCCTCTCTTACATAGGCTTCATGCTCACTACAGACCTTTTCTAGATTACATACAAACCCATATTGTGGTCATGCATCATGCACATATACAGTACTTTTAAATACATACTCACAGAGGCTCATACTCGCATGTACAAATTGCACATGTGCTTGTACTGTAAATGTGCATACAAGAGAGACAAAACAAATTAGATGAATAAATGTATCGATAATAATAAAAATTCAGCTCTCTTTGCAAGTAGACCCTGCAAAGACCTCTGACTGGTTGCTTTTGAATTATAGATGCCTGAGTGACAGATGAATCCTGGGAGATTGCGTCTGTCACTATTCTTGTGCGTCAGACACATGAATACGATCCTAAAATTCCTCTGTGATTACTAAAAAGCGCAGATTAAACATACAGCGCAAGTACACCAATGCCGGTTAACTTTAACCATGACTACACTACGTCTGTAACCTACACACACACAGAGGCATATGTGAGAATATAGTGAGGTATACACTGTTGTAGTGGAGAATAATGATTGACTGGCTGGAGCCTGATCTGCGTCAGACAGAGAAGGAGACTCTGAACTGTGCTGCAGGCAATTACTGTTTTAGAGGGAAAGGAGGGATGGAAGGAGAGAGAGAAAGGAAAGACCAAAGTAAGAGGGGGGGGAGGGATTGGGCCAGCTGGGGGAAGGGCTGCTGTGAGTTAACAGTGACACCTGGTGGTGTACTACAATGTTAGAATTATATTGACTAAATGAAATAGACGGTTATGTTTTTTATGTTCTCACTCCTGTCTGTCTGACATAATGTAATCAAGTGTTCTACGTATTGTTCTACATTGCAGTGCTGCATGACAAAGTTAACCCTGCATGTTCTGCATACACCCACATGTATTTCTCCCTGTACCCTTGAGGACTTTCCATTTATTTTCTTGATTCCTCACCTCTAACCCTATAACCTCAATGACGCTACATGTAGCGTTTGATAGATCAGTCTCTCACTCGCTAATTAAATATATCCCACATCTTACTAATTGAAGACAATTAATGTGAGACTTGGGCCTGTATTTCCACATCGCTCATGATATAATTGCCAATTGCCAAATTTAGAGCTGTTGTTTTGCAATCTGAGCTTGAGATGATTATATAATCCGGGCTTGATTACTGCAACTCCCTTTTCACCTGCCTCAGCAAGTCGTCCCAGGACCGTCTACAACTGGTCCGGAACACCGCTGCAAGGCTGTTGACCAGGTCCAGCAGGACGTCGCACATCACTCCCGTTTTATTCTCGTTACGTTGGCTTCCTATTAATTTCAGGATCCAATGTCAAGTTCTTGTTCTGACCTATACGTAGAGCCTTGCATGGTCAGGCACCTGTTTATATCTCTGACCTGCTCCATCCTTAACAGGTCACTCAGGCCTTCTGACCAGGGATTACTGGTGGTCCCACGCACTCTTTTAAAAACTAAAGGTGCCGTTCCTCTGAAGCGGTGGCTCCGACTCTGTGTAACGGCTTTCCTATTGTCTTACATTCAGTCTCTGTTGATGCTTTTAAAAAGCAGCTGAAGACTCACTTGTGCATACTCGCTTATCATGTTTATATCCTACAATATGTATATGTTTTGCTTGCTCATTTTCTCTTTGGGTCTTACTGTATTTTAACATTTTTTATCATGTGAAGCACTTTATGACTTTGTCTGTAAAAGCTGCTATAGCAAATAAGCTTGCAATTAATTAACACGTTAATGTATTTTTTCGAACTGTTGTTTTTCTCATGAGTACTGTCACACGGAACGTGTATATTACGCGGCGATTAAGCAACATCATTTTTTTTTTTTTTTTTGGAACAATGTTGATTTTTCGGAGCTTTCGCACCGCGAATAGAGACATCAACCAATCGTGTTGTGTTGTTTACTTGTGAGGATCATAATACAACAGGAGGCTGTATAGACGCAAACTTTAGTACTTTCAACCTTGACAAAGGCAGCATTTACTAGAGACACTCTTTCCTTTCTTACCTTTCACAATAACAGCCCTAGACATGTGCTACACTCCAGTCAGTGGCTACACTGCATAACTGTTTACCGTAGGGAATTAAATTCACTCATAGTATTTTGCCAAAGAAACTCAATAAAATAGCTTACAGTAGCTCACTTTCTCTCTCACTTCAGCAGCAGTCCCTCGGAAGGACCTCAAACTGTCCCACCGACATGGTAGATGAGCTGGCGCAAATATTCAAAACGTTTTTTGAACATCTGTCGCGAATGTGCATTGCTGCCAGTATAAGTATTTCACATCTTTATGTAATTTATAATTACTTATAATAGTAAAGGTCCTTTACTGTCAGGAGTTTGGATAGCCGTGTGCAGCCAACGGGGCTAATGTTTGATGGTCAGGAAATAACTCCTAACTTTAGGCTTTTAAAATAATGGCTCATTTGTAATTACTTTAGCTGTTGAGTAATTAGTAGTGTAGTTACTTTTTTCAATAAAGTGAAAGAGCCACAACACTCACGCAATATGTGGCACCTGAAGATTGCCTCCGTGGTTATTACGTAAAACTTACACAGACACTTATTCTGACACGAAACCAACATGTAGATTTTCAACACATTTACGCAACAAGGGGCATTTTGAAAAGGGCTTTAAAAGTTGTAAACTGTACAACCGTAAAGCATGAGAGCACATTACTACTGTCTTGCTAAATTAAAACAACCAATCTTTTTTTTTTCACATGAAATCATATCAAATGCAATTTCAGTAAAATGGTATACAAAACGAATTAAATGAACTAATCCAAAGGAAAATGTGAAGAGGAGTTATGGAGTTACATGCTATTTTCAGCTATGATGTGCTCAAAGGGCAGCTATAACAAAAGACTGAAAGGGACTGAAAGGCTGCTTTATGATTAAAGGATGATGCAATGTGTTGAAACACTGTCACTTCACTATTGGCTCATATAGGTTATATTTCATACTTTACTATGTTAACTTTGGTTTCTGAGCTCTGATCGAATTGCAAACTGCATTTCCTTACTTCGCATGTATTAGCTGGTGAAATGGACGTGAAGGTTGGCTGTAGCTCCCAAACATTTATGTTAAATAAATTATCCCTCCAGAGTGACCAGCAGACCTTAAGATAGACTACGTTTTTTAGATTTTAAGACAGAATACAAGATGAATTTTCTGCTATGCATTAATAATGCTGCCAACTCCTTCTGTAGGTTCTATCTGTGCTGCTTTCAGATCTTAAATATACTTGAAAATGCATTAAAACATTAATGAACCGCTTTAGATTGGACACAGACATATAGCACCACATATATCTTTCCTTTTTTTCTTGCCAGGGCAAAATTAGATAAAGATGCATGCTCTTTCTTAGATAATTCCTAGATTATATTCATATTTAAAACCAAAGTTCTGCCCAATACAAGCACAGTTTGTGCTGCTGGCCATCCAGCGGCTCCATTGGACGTGTTGGAGCTTAATTGCCATGTTAAAGCGCACCCACACACAGAGGTTGTAAGAGGAGTGTATTACTCATTAACTTTCCTTGCCTGGATTTGCCCAAATAGTTGGCCTGAGGATTTAAAGGTCCCATGGCATGAAAACGTCACTTTATGAGGTTTTTTAACATTAATATGAGTTCCCCCAGCCTGCCTATGGTCCCCCAGTGGCTAGAAATGACAATAGATGTAAACCAAGCTCTGGGTATCCTGCTCTTTGAGAAAAATGAAAGCTCAGTTGAGCCTATCTGGAATCTCCCCTTTATGATGTCATAAGGGGAAAGGTTACCTCCCCTTTCTCTGCTTTGCCCGCCCAGAGAATTTGGCCCGCCCATGAGAGAGAGAGACATCATGGCTTGAAAACAAGCGAAGCATGGAAGTTGGTCATGGCCACACCCCCCCCCAACACCCTCCACCTTGCCCCTCCTCTCTCCTCAATAGCTACAGACACAGAAATGGCACGTCCTAAGGAAAGCTCATTGTAGGACTGGCTCTAGTGGCTGTAATTCTGCACCAAGGCTGAATTTCGGTAAAGAGACTTCAGATACAGTATTAGGGGACCACTAAGGCCTATATAAAAGAGACTTCAGATACAGTATTAGGGGACCACTAAGGCCTATATAAAAGCATCCGAAAAGTAGAATGTCATAGGACCTTTACAGTTTCAGTCCTCCACCCCTTAAGCCTGCATCTTTGAACTTATATCCGAAATAATTTGCCTGATGCATTTTGTCAGACATTTACCAGCTGCAATGCTGGACACACCACTTTGAAAACAAATATTCATAGAATGTATTCCAGTTACTAAATCACCTTGGTCTGGTTGCCAAGCAACATTAGTGCAAGGACCGCTGATTCCAATTTCTTTCAGCCTCTCTGGTGATTTGTCTTGTGTTGTTTATGTACATTAGTCTGAGAGAAAAGAGAGGGCGAAAAGAAACATGTTGGAATGTATTTACAATGGGACAGGCACAATGGTAAAGACAAAAACACAGTCTGCCGCAGCCGCCCACATAACAGCACACACACAAACATTTTGACTTTTTCGGTTAACGATTTGTGTGGTGTTGCTTTTTCCCGCTTCTCCTGCTTGTTAATTACGTTCATGGTGTCCTTGGCTTTCACTGTTTAGCACTTTGTGATGCTCTGCAAAGTGTTTCTCATGAATAAATTTGACATTGTCTCTCTTGCACACACAGATATTCTGTGATGGAGTGTTCGCACAACAGTTTTATGGTAAACGTAAGATGCATTTGGACACAGGTGGAAGAGAAGAAGCTCTCTTCCTACCTCTCATCTGTTGTCCAGCTGTGAGCATGTGTGAGAGTGTGCATGAGATATTGATCCATGTCTGCGTAATAATTTGTGTACTTATTGTGCAGGTTTTCAGAGGTGTGCATCTCTGTGTACATGCACCGTCTGTAATGTGTAGGTGGCTGTGTACGTGAGTGATCAAGAAGGAGACAGGCACACTCTATCATCCTCAGCTTCATCTGTCACAGCGGGACAGCCAACAAACACAGGCGTACAGATGCCCGTCCAAAGGTTAACGATCACGCCGCGCTATATGTGTTTTGCTCTAAGTGGCGGCGTGGTGTGATATATGTGTCGCTCCTCTTGCCAGGCTCCATCACGTTTTTTCTTCTGGCTTGAAGTGGTAAACGAGTCAATTGCTGTTATCCGGGACACATGGGAATTTGTCTTTCCTTTCAGATCTGGAATAACTTTATTTGCCAAGGAGAAATAAATGGGCCGGGGGTCTTGAGACCACTTGTTTTGAAAGCTTGGATGTGTTTTGTGTTTATTTTAACTCTGGTTTGTCTCGGTCTCAAGTCTTTTTGGAACTTTTTCCTGTATCTAGCAATTTCTAAAATTTGTTTGTCCCCGTGTTATCCACTTTTGTGTCCTTGATAGCATTCAATTTTTTATAGTGTGCAATGGACCTTGAATATCTCTGCCATTTCCATGTCTCCTTATATCCAACAAATTTCTTTTAAAGCTTTGGGAGAGCTGGGGCAGGGTGGAAAAATCATATTTTCTGCTACTTTTTTGAGACGCAAAGACTAAAAGCTGGGGGAGAAAGCTACATTTAATGTATTAAGTAGTGAGCTTTAGAGGTGCTAGTAGGCAGATGTTGTTCCATTTGGACAAAGCTAGCTTTCCCCCTGCTTCCAGTCTTTGTGCTAAGCTACGTTAACAGTATAAGAAGTACGGAATAAGAAGTGGAAGTGATATTGGGGCTGACCGGTCCAATTCAATTTCCTCTTGTCGCAGAAATCTGGCTTATGTGTATGAAAAGAAATCTGTTCTGCATACCAAAGTGCACGACGCCCATGAACTTCCATGACCACTTTTGTCTTTGTCTGTAAAAATGATTAGGTCAGATACATTAAACAGTAGAAACCCCATTGACAGATGACCATACAGTCCCATTATAAGAAGGTTATGGCCAAGCCGAAGATTCTCTAACAGTATAATTATTAGAAAGGGGGACAAATGTCAAAGACCTCATTAAGTCCCTTTGGTGCCAGTGTGTCCAGTGAATAAATCCAAATGGGCTCCATTCTAAGTAGGAGGGCACTGATGCCATCCCCTCTATGGCAGCACTTAACCCATACATTGCCATAAAATCTGACGTCAACAAGTGCGAAGTGCATTTCCACAGACACAGTGATGAGAGAACTAGACAGTACAGTTGTGTATTATTGATGAGTGAGCTCAGCAGTTTTCCTCCAAACGTAATGCATTGTTTGAATGTGTGCCTAGGAGACAAACCAAGATAACCTAGCTAGGGGATCAAAACTGTCATTGGTTGTGTTGTATTTGGAGGAAAGGCTTTCTTTCTACTGTTCTCTATGCATTGTCACCGCGTGTTCCTCTAAGCCTACACAGAGGTGTCCTTAAGCGAGGCAGTGAACAAAAAGAACCTTTCTTAGCTTGCTCGCAAATCTATAAGCTTTCTCTCCATCCTCTCACCAGCAAAGAAAACTGAACAGCTGAATTCTGCTCAATGCTTAATTCTGTTTTCAGAGCGGATTTTTGACAATGCCACCACTCTCAAGTCCCTCTCTTTTTTTTCTTTTTTTTTGTATGTTTTGTTTCAGACCAATGAGTTATGAATGAGGAATGTGGATTGAGATTTAAAATTCATGCTTTTTTTTTTTTATCAGCGTTTCTTACTCAATATGTGCTCCTTTTCTCAGTTGACAATGTTTTGCAGAAGGGGTTACTATGGCTTGTGCGCCACATATTTTGTCTGAATTCCTGTGTGTCTTTGCTGGTGCCTTATCCAAAATCTAAAATCACAGCAGTCACGTCCCTCAGGAGCCACTTGGTTAAGACAGAGTTGAGGGAAGTCTACTGGTTCAAGTGCAATTATTTTTTTCCTTTTTTCAACTTGCAAATTGTAGAATGAAATCCTGCTTCATAACTCATTGTTGGAAAAGAAATAAACACTACTGCCAGGTTCTGATCCCGCAGTTTCTAGTTCCTCATAGGTTTGGATTTGTAGAGGCTGAAGTATATTGAATTTGCAGCCAGCAGTACAGCTTTTTCATGGTGATCAATATAGGTAGGCGTTGCTTTTCCAGTCAGGAGCACAATAAAGAGAGTGGTAGAAAATAAAAAAGGGGCATAGTCGTGATCATTGTGCCGTTTAATGTGTAAGACCATTTCACTATGTTTTGCTCGGTGGATTAAATATTCTATTATAGAAACTTTTTGTTAGCCGTCGCAATCGAATTGTTCAAGAAGAAAGAGAGAATATGGGAAGATAGCAAGGAAGCCAGAAGAGGGTGAGAGGGGAGAAATGTTTGAAACGCCCTGCAACTTAAGAAAACACACACAAATAGACAAAACACAAGCAAATTAAGAAAACAACTTCATTAATTTGACAACACATGCGCAGCATTCAGCAAACACGCTGCAAATATGAAACGATGCAAAAAGGAAAGCACACAAACCCAGACAACAAATGCAACAAAAAAACGTGAGAGAGAGAGAGAGAGAGAGAGAGAGAGAGAGCTGTAAATATTAAGTCTGTTTGAGATATGTTTTCTCTCGTTTGGTGAGTGTGTCTCGGCTCAGGTCACAGGTGATACTCAATCAGCAGAGACGTCTGTAAACTCGTGGTAATAAAACATGTAAAACTGCATCAGCGTTTAACGTTGACGTTTGTTTAAGCCATATTACATGAGAGGGTTTAATTTCGAGGTCCGAAAGGCGCATTACTGAAGTATAGGCCTCCTCAAGTGTAATATTGTGATTATACAACAACGGTTTCCAACAAAATAAGTGATCAGTCTGTATTCATATTGTGGAGCAATTCGCTCTTGAAATACAAAAAACAGACAGGATTTCTAGTCCCTCCCTGTTCAGTAAACCAGCCAATTTACCGTGGGATTTATCAAACTGAATAAATCCCGCTCGCACATATAAACTCAAAACTGCTTTGCTAACTCCAACGTGTTGTAAGTAAGACATCTGCTGAAAAGGTTATTGTATTCATTAGCAAGATTGCTGTACTGTTTAGTTCACAAACATCCAACACACCAAAGTACAAACACATAGCGGACCAGACGCAAGCTTTTATTTTGAAAAGCCGAAGCTCGGGGACGGCACCAGCCGGGAGGGCATGAGACGGGAGCATAGACTGTATATTACTAATATATTATGTTATTATTAATAATAATAATATGAATTTAATATACAGTCTATGGGGTTCTCCAGGCTTTTATTAGAGACCTGACTCTAATAAAAAGGCAGAGCGCTCTCTCCGCGTGGGGTCGAAAACTCCCTCTAGACGTCTGGAGAACTTCCGTTGTGTAATCGAGATGCTTGTTGCATTTGTTTTCTGGGTTTGTGTGCTTTCCTTTTAGCATCGTTTCATATTTGCAGCGCGTTTATGTATTTGGTTGTGTTGTGTGTATTTGCAGTGCGTTTATGTATTTGGTTGTGTGTATTTGCAGCACGTTTGCTGAATGCTGCGCATGTGTTGTCAAATTAATGAAGTTGTTTTCTTAATTCGCTTGTGTTTTGTCTATTTGTGTGTGTTTTCTTAAGATGCAGGGCGTTTGCCCCTGTCGGCCACCGTAGGACTTATATTTGGGCTTCAGAAAGAAAGTGGCGTGAGAGTAGGCATACAAAAGATAAAGATGGGATCAGATGGAGGTGAGGAGGGAGGGAGGGAGGGAGGGTAGCGAAGGGATGAATAGGGAGAAGCTAATCGGCGTGACGCACAACTGGGCTGCCGTCCTCTACCTCTTCTTCTCATATCTCTGAGATGCAAGCTTATAGGCCAATGGCCGTGCAGAGGTCAGCCATCAGGGCTGCAGTTGAATAGTCTGTTTTGCAAAAGGAAGGTTACTGAGTGAAATGACCCGGATGTACCTAAGTGGCAGCCATGATAAGAGCTGGTCAAATTCTCTAAATTCTAAAGAAAGGTGCTTCCTTTCTCATCTCCTTTAGCATAGGGTGCGCTGTACTATTCTTTACGAAAGGAAAGTAGATAATGCTGAAAAAAAGAGAGCTTTAAAAAAATAACATTAGTTTTCAGATTTATATTTATTTAACTGATAAGATAACCTTAATTCGTTTGCTGCAGGGCTTCTGCTCATTAAGTTAAAGTGAAATCAGGTGTGCATCATTACTTCCTCTAATCAGTGACTGGGCAAGTGGTTACAAAAAGGCTTAACTTGTTTTACATTAGATAACATTAAGGTTATAGGCTTGTGTGTGCTCATGAGTGCAAAAATATTTCGTTATGTTAGTAATAAGTATGTTCAGTAAGTATTTTATAAACTACAAAGTCCTGTTGAACTCACCGCCGTGCCTACCTGCACAGATGGTATGTTCAGGTGTGGTTGTGAGGATAAAAATGCCACTCACTGGTTTGTAGTGGGGAATAGCTGGCAGTTTTCACATAAAGTTCCCCTTTATATAAAACGTAACCTGATTTTTTTTTCACAAGTTTCATTCTGATTATTAATATTGATGGTTTTAGTGTTATGTCAGCAGGATGTTTTGAGGATTCAACTACCCCATAACAGTCAAAGTCACAAACATGGAGTGTTTACAGGCACAGCATCACTGGAGACTGAACACATGCTTCCCATGCCCCCCGGCTCATAGTTTCTGCAGCTTCCCATGATCAAAGACCACAATGTGATGGGCGGGATAGAGAAAAGGGAGTAAGGGATGGAGGGAATGGACAGATGGAGTTTGAATTTAGCACATGATTAGAGCCTCTCTCTTTTTTTCTTTTTTTTCTTTTTTAATTGTGGATGCATGAGTGAATATTTTTAGCCACTACTGAAGCAGGAATATGGAGGGAAATGATTACTATCCATACCAATGCTATGGCGAAGTATAATCACACAACAGTTAGCATTTAGTTTGAAACACTAATGTACCAGAGTGCAGCCTCACAGAGCTGTAAGCAAGGCTGCAGACCCTTACGTTGCCGATCTTGTACTGCTGCAATCGCACAAAATATTCCAACCTTTACGTGGTGGTGACAAGTAATGTGTTAAACTGATGTGCTGGCACCACAAACAATTTAGGTTTAGGCAACAAAACTACTACTTGGTTGGGTTCAGGGAAAGATAATGGTTTGGGTTAAAATTAGCATGTTACGTACGTAAGCTAAGTACGTTATGTAGGCTAGGCATATGTGACATAAGTTAAGTCTGTTACGTATTTTAACTTACGTTTGCAAAACAATGTTGACTTTTGGTTTCACATGGGACTTAATAGTGGTCTCCAGGGTGAAAGTCCTGTGTTTGTATCCAACCCGTCCCCTTCCCTACGCTGTCTTTGAGACAGGGCTGTGTTGGGAATACATGTATCCATCATTTAATGCAGTGTTAAGTGGTCATGGTCATTTATGTATAGCTGTGATATCAGGCGGAAATGTTTACATCAGATCAGAAATAAAAAGAACTGCCTTTAGATGTTAGCCTGCCAAAGCAAAAGAGGTTTTTTTTTGTTTTTTACTAGCTTTGTAGCCTAACGACAATAAGCTGGGCAACAGAAATGCATTGCGTGACTTTTTATGCAATATAAATAGAAACCATTTCGTAGGAAGGATTAGGGAGGTGGGCTCTATTGTATTTTGCTAAGAGAGAAAGCATTCAGTCTCAGTGGACAGACTGCTGTCTGATTCCACCACTGTATTGAGCTGAACTATTAATTTCACATTTAGTTTGGCCTTGCGGTCTGTCGTTTCTACTTACACATACACACACCAGTCCACATATCCTCATTTAATCTATATTATTGTAATTTATTTTATGGCTTTGATGTTTATGTAGCCAAGCTTATGCTTTTATTTATATATTTTTTTCACTCAGGGCTTACTTGTGTTCAATTTGTTGCTTTTTGTTTAGGACACTTGTAATTGTAATTTTTCATTATCTATATTATTCCTCTCTTCCTTAGGTGAGACGCCTTCTATAAGCCCCTAGGGGTGTTCTTAATCTCACCTGCACAATCTTTATTTTTTATTATTTCATTTTTGTGTGTTATTGTTGTCTTGATGGTATTGTGCAAGATAAGCCAATTCAAATTCACGTAAAATTGGCTTAGCAGGCGGGACAATAGAAAAAAGTGTCAAGACAGCCTGTACGGTGCCAGCCAGAGACTTGCCAGTAAATGACCCCATTTTGCCCTTAAAACGCAATTATGGGAGTTTGATGTACATTGGTGACTAATTTCTCCACCTTTTTATAGGCACTGAAAGGCCTGAGGAGGGGGTGTTGGCACAATCGAGCCACTGTACAATGAGACAGAAAAGCCGGAGAACTCAATAGGGATGAGGGGAGGAGAAACGAGGGGCCTGAACATACTGAGCATAAATATTTTATATCCCTCAACCTCCATTTTTCTCTGTCAGCCTGTTTTTTTCTCTAATCTAATAGACTTCAGGGACACGTGCCCAAGACAGACAGAGACAGAAAAGGAGGGAGGTGCACATGCATGCACGCCTCCTATTGTGCAGCACTATCATTTCTACATTTAGGTGAAATAAAAGGTGAGCCTCTCATTGAAATTGCATTCTGAATAATGGGCACCTTATTTTCAAGGTTATTCTTTATTCACATGGGGAAAACCTTTACTTCTGTACTCTCAAATGGCACAGGCTATTAAGCAAGGCAGCAACATTAGCAGAGTGAATGTAGTATCCTGCCATTAACACAACTGACAAATGATTTTTTTTGCAAGCTACTTCAGTCTACTCCAAATTATCACAGTGAGAGGTGAAAAGACAGTCAAGACCAAAAGCTGCTGTAGGCTATAACTCATGGTCTCATGGTAAAATCACAAATTCAATGTTCGACTTAAAAGATGGCGATATGTCAGTATTTGTTTGTTTCTGCTTCCTCCAAGTGTCTGAAAAATATAAATTATTGCAGGCTTAAAGCAACACTATGTAACGTTTCCTAAACAATCGGATAAGATAAGATAACATTTTAGCTAAATGCAGTAGTTTAGCATTTAGCTAAAATGCTAAGCTATCAACTCAAGTTTAGAAGAGTAAAAAAGTAAGGGAACTAATTGTATGATGCCAGCTATGCAGCGATATGTATCTAAAGTTTGCTTTTGCTAATATTAGCCACTATATGCTGGTCACACCAGACCAACACCTCTGAGTGAAGTGAGTAATGGTGCTTTTGAAATGCTTTTAAATTCAACCTTTTATGTGTAAAATGAACAATGTGTTAATTCTTCTTTCAAAAGTTGCATAGTGTCACTTTAACCAAAAAATAGGCTGGACAACTCTAGTATGACGCTGAATGCTGCCAAAGGGCTTTGTATATACATTAAAATGGTTTGTTTTGAAGGAAATTAAAATGTTAAGAACAGATGTAACTACATGCTATGATATGAACATTATCACAAGTAAATTTTCCATGAGAACATTTTGGCAAATTGATCTGAACTGCATAAAACACAAACCAACCGAATGGTTTCCCCTCCTCCTTAATACCAATCTAAAACCCGGTCAATACCCAAAATACATTTTCTCACACAGCTGCAGTCGGCTGCTATTGTAATGAGGCTGGATCCCACAGAAAGGTTAAATTAGTTCACTTTAGTCCATGCTGAAGGGGAGGGGGGATAATAAAAGAAGCCCCCATTTACATGGAGACCAGGCCAGGTGTATAAATGAATTTATCTCATTAGATGGTTAAGATGTTAAGCCTTAAGGCCTAATGGAAATCTTAATGATTGTCAATAGCCCCAAAGGAAGGCCATGCAGAATGAACAAGCAGCCGCACAAATGTGGATAAGGACAAAACAAAGGCTTTTTGTTCTAACCTCTGCAGGGTTAATTTGCTTCAGGCTGCGGGAGAGACATCATCGCAGGGTTAGAGGTGTCCTCTGGTCTCCCCAGTTCAGGGTGCACAGAACTCTGCGATGATGAAATCCTGCTGCACTTCATCAATATCTTCCTCCTGGCATTTATCCAGGCAGCTCCCCTCCAAACCCTTAACTGTGTGCATTAGGGAAGCATTTTCAATAGCAGGTTGACAACGTGTTACATTTTCTTGTCCTCAACTTTCCTCATAATTGTGCATGAGGATAAATTCTAGTCAATAAATGTGTTAAGTAATTTGAAATGGCATAAAGTAAACAACATCACAAAAGGACAGAAAGAGAAGGGGGAGGTAGTGCTGGGCCTAAAAAAAATGTAGGGGCTGGCATCAGTTCTTTGCCAGATGGTTAAAAGGTTCAAAAGCAGACACATCACTTACTGAATAAAAGAGTTCCCCTCGCAGAATACTTTTTATCCAATGCTTTCTTTTTTTTTTATAAATGTTTGTGTAGTTAAATATACAAAAATGCTTGAGAAGCACGCTGTTGTTTCTGTTTGGCTGGACATAACATCCAGTCGCATCGGCAAAAAAAAAGGAAAAACCTTCATTATAACAACATCGCTCCACTAATCATCGTGTACATATTTTTGGGGGGAACTGTGGGAAGGAAATAGCTAAATAAATGGAGCCTGGCATCTGTCAGTCATCTGAGGTAATCTTGACTGAGCTTTAAAAAGGTTGTGACTTCCTCCGCTTGAGTCTATTACGTGATTTTAAAAATGCCAGCAGCATGAAAACTAGAAGGGAGGATTGTAGCACATGATGAACCAGAGAAGAAATGACACTGTTCAGTCAAATGTTCTTTGGGTTTTAAGATGTGACAGGAAGCCAGAATTTGGATTTAAAATATAGCAAAAAAAAAAGATTGTGACGTAAAGTCAAGTTTGTGACAAGGGAGAATGTTCTCATTTAACCTAGGCAAGGAATATGAGGGCTTGAACACAAACCAGATGGAGAGACAGTGCAGTATTGTCATTCAAATCTTGGATGTAAATGTGAAAGAGACTGTAGTTTCATATAAAGAAACTGCGGTCAATAGAGTCAAAAGGGCTTTTTTGGTTTTGTTCAGAAGACGGCATAGATTCATGTACAGCAGCTTCAATCTGCTTCACTTATCTAACTGACCTCCATGAGCTGTGTTGAAGTCTAATAATAACTTAACTCTGAACTGACTGTCTGATAATGCAGTGGCAGCATAACTGAATACTTCCCTATTTACATGAAATGTTTGTGACTAAAAAAGGCAACAATGAAAGTTAAAGTTTGCGGAACAGCACTGTTAGGTATTATATATTAAGAGTTTAGGCTAACACTCAAACTGTAACTCTACTACTGTAATCTGTTACATCAGGATTGACGGTGGCCTAGCAACACAAGCAATCATAGGACCATCGGAAAATATTACCCCCGCAGCCAGCCTGGTATCCCCAAATGGTGTATGAACAACACCTCATTTCTTCATTTTGCATGTTTTCATTACGCATTTTTTGCTTTGCGTGTCTCATGTCACACCATTTAGTCTCTACTGATATATATATATTTTGACGTAGTATACAGAGCGACAGAGTCAGCGTAGGGAGGAAGTTGGCGTTGATGGATAGATGGGTCAAACACATGACTTTCACCCAGGAGACTGCTGGGTGTCCCATGTGAAACCAAAAGTCAGTGTTGACTTACTGACTACTTAACTTGCATACCTAACTTAGTTTACGTAACAGAGGTACTTATTTTAACACATCATCTTTTCCTAAACCTAACCATGTAGTTCTGTTTGAATTCACAATGGTAACCGCATGTCTAAAACTGACAAGTTGGGAATGAGAACGGGGCGTTAAAATGCGTAAACATCACATCAAAATGTCCTTAAAAGTGGCATGCTATTTATACGCCTTCCCATGAGATCACGCTGCCAAACTGGGGATCTTTTCAGCATCTAGAACTAAATGTAGTCCCTGCTTACTGGTCGAAACACAAAGTAAAGTTCCTGAGTTTCTCAAAAGGTTTTTGGTGCGCTGTATACGGCTGAAAACACAGTCAGGAACCATACAGAAAAGGTGTAGTGAATGTTCTAACTAAACTATTTTTAGGATGCACATT
The DNA here is from genome assembly GCF_031162955.1 of Sander vitreus. Classification (NCBI taxonomy): domain Eukaryota; kingdom Metazoa; phylum Chordata; class Actinopteri; order Perciformes; family Percidae; genus Sander; species Sander vitreus. The sequence continues at coordinate 5,051,318 of NC_135878.1, read as the reverse complement.
TATTTTGATCTCTTTGACTGCACAGAAATCTGATATTTTCACACCACTAATGATCATGCTGAGCGCAAATGCCAGGAATGGCACTAAAATATGTAGTAAGTGTATGCGAACCATCAGCCCAAACTAGTGAATCTGGTTAGACTTGGACATATCTGATTCGAGTACAGCTTGAAAAAAGAGAACTTATGCTAACGTGAAATTAGTTTATGCCTACACGAAGGCAAGAGCCATGACTGTCATCTGTGGATTACCTTAAGAAAGACTACCCAGAGCTTCCTCACTGCTGAAGGATGAAATTATACATTCGTAGTTTTTTTTTCCGGAATTCATTGAGCTCAATTGTTTAGGGATGCACCTAATCCAGGATTCGCCAACAATATTGGGCTTTTGGACGAGGTTCGGTTTCTGCCGAACCTTAGAATATTTTTCCACCAAACCCTACGCTTGCACTACGTGCACTGCACTGGTCGTGCGTAGTGACGCCGCCGTTGATTACGGGAAGGTGTAGTAGGCTGTGAGAAAGTGAAAATGGAACTCGCCCGGCACCACCCCCCAGCCAAAAGAAGGTGACCCAAGCCGAGCCACACGCCCAACCCGCAATGCCGAACTGTCCCAAGGACCGAACGGCCGGCTTAGCTAACGTTAGCTTTCTAATTTCACCCACCCAACATGCCTTCATCATACACTGGTTAGCGAAAATTTGCCAAACAAAATTGTCACTCATCTGGCGATAGCGATGTGCTTTCCTACGATGTGAAAAGAGAGTGTGAATTCAACATTAAGTTGTTACATTTAACTATTTTAGAGGCTGTGGACGTTGTTTACTTCATTAATGTGTTTACTGTGTTAATGGACTGAGGATGGGAGTAGGATTCGGTATTCGGCCGAACCCCAACAATCTGGATTCGGTGTATCCCTACAATTGTTCAGCAGTAAACGCAACCTTATTTGTGTGTGAAAGGTCCAGCAAACACAGGGTTACTTGCTCTGTCAGTGAAGAATGTCTAGTCCCATCTTCCTTTGCTCTGGCTTCTCTGTCCTTTTCGCCTCCTCTCAACCGAAGACAATCCCCTCCATTTCTGGGACGAGACTGATGCTGGGCTGTTGCCCTGCTAATAAAACTTATATTGCTTCTGGGAAGGGACATTTAACTGAGGAATCATGTTCGTTAGCACAAACAGGGAAATGGGCTGCTTGTGGAAATAAATGCAGCTGATTTGACCACAGAGAAAAATGGGAGGACGGAAACAGGACAAAGTGAAAGAGGAGGGGAAGAATTGATGGAGTGGAGTGAAGTAGAGGGAGATAACCATATCAGAACTGAGCGACGGGAAGAAACCGAAATGGAGAGAGACAAATAAATATCAAGAGAACTAATGCAGCATAAAAAGCCAATTTCCTAAACCTCTGAAACCCCCCTCCTCGGTGGAAACAATTACTGCAGATGGGGAGACAGTTATGATTAAACAAGCGAACGCCTTGACAGTGGAGATAAAACTTTAGAGAGGATGGGCTGACAGAGAGTCGTGTTTGCCGCGGAATATGATAGCTAATTCACTGCCGCTGATCAGCGCCTGCAGTGAGAGCAGCAACATGGTAAATGACAGTTCAGAGTCAGATGCATTGCAACGCAGCCCACACACACACTCAAAACGCGTCCACACACGCTGGAGTCGAGGCTGAACTTTACATGACTTTCTCTCTCATCGTGGATCACGCTATGATTGCCAGTTTCTGAACGAAATAAAAAAAATGACGTTAATTGTATTTATTTCAAATGCAGCACGGAATATCTTACACAAAACTAATTTCAAGAATAGGATGAATCTTTGGATGAAGTTAAACCGGATGGTGTCAGAGTACTGAGCCTTCGCTTGAGTAGCTGCATTTTCATTTCATTTCCTTACGAGACCGAGAGGAAAATGCAACAACAAACTGCGATGTCAAAATGACAGCAGGGGGCCACTTTGGCATCTGCTGAAAGCCGAGGATTGCCATTAAATAAATAATGTTTTGGCTGGATAGCTTTACTCTTTGAAAAGCACTGCTGTAAAATTAGTACCCTTCTCCAAGGCAATAATAAGCAGACAATTGTCACAAAAACTGTGCAGGGGTTTCAAATGGGGATGGGTTCTATTTCCCCAAGAATTAGTTATGCGCTGGTTTAGTTTGGCCAGATCTGAAGAGACTCCCAGAGACTTCTTATTTATTCAAAGAGTTTATAGTGCATGTTTCAGTGTACATTATGCATAATAAAAGTCATTTTCCTTCTAAGAATGTCTTTTAAACTTAAATGATACCTGTAGCAGTTGTTGTCCACTTGGGGGCATAATAAGAAGCTGTAAACAGACTTGAACTCTTGAAGTTGATGTGGCTCACGTTAGCAAGCAGCTGCCTATTTACGCATCCAGAAGACATGTTATAATTATTTGAAGTTGTGTTTTCTGGCCAAGTGACGAATGTAAGTCGGTGACCCGGCCCAACGCGGAAGCATGAGAAATGGCAGGTCCATCATTTCCTCTTGCAAACAATCGTGCTGTCAAGTCACGGTGCTGACAATTCTTTTTGCCGTCTGTCCACGGACGGACTCCATGTTGTTCTCCATAGCCTTCTGCTAGTAGCAGCATGGATTTTGCTCGCCACTTATGTCAATCTGGACTTGACGTCGTTGTTGTGTGCCACATTGCTAGCGATGCAAAAGTCCAATTTAAGCATCCATCTGTTTAAATCCGATTGGCGTCGCATTTCAACCTCCAAATATGGTTGGATTCAATTTGTAATTACTTTTTTTTTGCTGTCCAGGCTTTCTAAAATCATTCTGGATATGCCCAATAACGGATTTAGGCTGGCAGTCTAAACAAGGCCTGTGTCTGTCAGACATTTGGGGTTGAGCAGGTAGTGTGCATTTAATTTTTAGAGCTTTTTTGTTGCTGGAAACAGTTGCTGGAAACGACACAGAGCGGTGAGACTAGACCAGTACAGAAAACTTTAAAGCTGCAGGCCGTAAAAGCAGAACAATAAGTTAAAGATGCTAAACGCTCAGTAGAGATGAAGGAAGTTGTGGGTATTACAATACACAGTAATTTTATCCGTTCTTATTATGACAAATATTGAATAGAGCAGGTTTGATTTAAGCAAGCAATTAAGAATATGAATATACAGTCTTGGTTAGCCGTGTTTAAACACAATCTTGTGTTTTCAAAATAATTATTTCATTTACTAAAACAAAGAAACATTGCTGTGTACTATACTTGCCAGTAATGCATAATAACTAGGTCTATGATCCTGTATTTGGAAGAAAATGAACAACAACATTACATTTAGCCTGAAGCCAGGTGGTGACACCAGTTGCTATGATACACATCCTTTTTCCTTCCTTCTATCAAAGCGGGTCTTGCTCTTTCTCTTGCTCTCTATTTCAGCCTGTGTTCCAAATATTCATCCTTTCTCCAATGTAGCCTATTCACCCTCCTTGTTTACAGATATAAAATGACAAGATAAGTGTGGAGGATGGTTCCGAGAGAGAGCAGATGCTGGCATTTCAGTTCGCTAAATGGCAGTTTATGAGGGCATGGAGGGAGAGATGGGAGAGGTTGGCAACAATTTCTGGAGCAGGATCGCAGCCTTTGGCTCTGAACTCATTACCGTTTAAATCAAAAGATTCTGTGGAAGGAGTGCGCCGCTGTCACTGAAATCTCCACCCACTCTCTTTATAGAACAGAACTTTTCTTTCCGCCACGTCATTTGCCCCCCAACCACCACCACCACCACCACCACCACCTTCCTCCCCTTCCCTTCCTCATCCGAAGATGACAGGCAGCAAGACTTCACACGGCCGCTGCAAACTGGGTCAATAACAAACTGAGACTGAGACGAGTAAGAGGCAATAGAGGGGAGCAAGCTCGTCGCTGCTCTAGTTAGACGTGAATAATAAGACAAAAGAGCAATCTATCACATGTTGTTTGTTGTAATTGCCGCTCCCTCTCTCTCTTTTGTGTGGGTGGACACACTTTAGGAGACTGAAAATATGCTCTTTAGCTTCTGCAGCATGCCGAGGCTCCCTCTGCTGTCACTGAAGGTGTGGCAGCAGTTGAAAGTGATTAAACTGAATTTGCATGTTGGATGTTGTTCTCAGATAAATATCTTATAACAGTGCAAGATTGACCGTGAGCAGTTGAGGGTTCTTTTCAGTGGCGTAAATGGGCACCATAGATACAAGAAACCAAGGTGTAGGATGAAGTCAGGGGTTCTCATTGTAATGTAAATTGTTGTATTATTTGTGCATTAACTCTATAATCACACCTGGTTCGTTTGATAGAGAACCTATACTTTGAATCAGTGATTCCCAACCAGGGGCCGGATGCTAAAGCTGTGTGTACGCACAAACACAATATGAATACACGAAGACTGTGCCATCGGTGTTCAAATGTGTGTGTGAATGATTAGGTGATCTCCTGATGAGCCAATTGGAACCTTGCATGGTCCAGCCTCTGTCATCAGTGTATGAATGTGTATGTGTTAATGAGGTGAACGTGGCATCTACTTTAAAGCACTTTAAGTGTTCGGAAGACTAGAATGGCGCTACATGAAGGTAAGTCCATGTACCATTTGTGGAGCTGGGCGCACGTGCACTAGCCTCATTTCCACTCTCGCAGTTGGCTATAAATTGATCTAGTAACAAACGTAAACGTCTTGTCTTAAATGTCAATGTCTGTCAATGAGAAGACGTTGCATTGCCGATGTTCTCCATTAGCACCAGCTGTCATTACAGGCAACCATTACGCACGGCTGTGGCTATGTATAGCTCCCGTACCACTAATAATCGCATGTATCTGTAAACCATCATTGCAACGATATCTCAGTCATCATTATTAAATGTCAGAAGGATGATCAGTGATTCATTTATAGAGCTCATATTGAAATGCAAATTGCTTTGTAAAGTCAATTCAGGATAAAACGATAAGATCATTAACTCTGGGAGATGATGGCTCAAATCTGAATAAAAAAAGAATGATTAAAAACAGCCTTTTACAAAGGTTGCATCTCTAACCATATAGTTATTCTCCTTATATTTCCTGCATCTATCTCTAGAAGAGAAGCATTCATGGGCACTATATATAATTTGTCTGCACTCTGGTCTGAAGTATACGTGAGTTGCGTCTCCTTTTATAAATACCAATTTGTGTGTGGGAAATGGTGTATAAATGGTGTTTGTGCATACACATTGTTTAAACATCTGGCCCCTGGGGTACTTGTGGAGTAGCTCAAATAATTTTGAGTAACAGTAACACCTGTTGGAACACTATGTTGCGATTGAGAGTAGCCTACAAGCAAGCAGAGTGGTCTAAGCAGTTGTCTTAACGTAACAGATATGTGTTGTATGTCCTGTTCTCTTACATCAGGGACCATGTTGGAAAAAAGTGTTTCTCGCTTTTACATGTTATCCCTTGGATTACCCCCCCTTGTTGTCTTTCTATATCCATAAATAAACCAAACCAAATAGATATACAGTTGAAATTAGGGCTGGGCATTGTTTAAAAAAGTGTCCAATACTGATACCAACACTATGACGTTTGATACCGGTTCCTAAACGATACTTTTTCCGATAACAATTTTATGAAATCCATTTTAACAAAAAAGAAATTACATTACACATCATGGCACAAATGTTTTTATTTATTTTTCAGCTCCTATTGAAATTTGGTATTGAATTTGGAATTTTTTCGATACGAAAGAGGCAGTTCGGTTGGTGTCTAAAAAGAACTGAATTCGGTACCCAGCCCTAGTTGAAATAGTTGTAATGTACAAAGCAATGGCTGAATAACATCACGTTTAAATGAAATGAACACATTTGGAACATGACTGATGAAGAGGAGTATTTGAGGTCTGTAGGGGTACATCAAAGGTTGGGAACCACAGGGCTTCCATGCATCATTTTTGGCTTGATGTTCAATTCTAGTCTTTTAGGAGAATAATTACAGGAAAAGTTGTTGTTTTTTTTAACCCAAGAAATGTGCAGATGAGGTACAAGGGGTTTTTGAGCCCCGAGTAGTGCCTGCAGCTCTTCTTTCAGGATGCACACAGACCCAACAACAATGCAACAACCTCCACATAGAAGTTAAAACCAACTGTTTTTTGCCATAAAGGCAAACCAGGGGCATAAAAACCACATGGCACACAAATTCTAAACACTAAATCTACCTTTTCAGAGTTAATAAATTACACGTGCAGTCACTTTATTACACTATCTATTGATCCTGGTCCCATTTTTTTATAGTGTTTATTGCAGAATTTGTTTTCTGTCTTCTATCTGCAGCTGCAAGTCCCCTAACACACAATTAGGAATATTTAAATTGTACTATGCTACATTTCAGATATTCTTCTCTTCCCTGTTCAAAGCCAGAATCCAACTCTTACATTACTTAGTGTACTGTGAGCATTACAACAGTTGATTCAGTCCCTTTTGGTGCACAAATCCTTTCTTTTAAAATGGACGTGTTGTCCTTTGAAAATTTAAAAAGAGGTCATACCTGCATGAAAAGAACGGATAATAAATGTAAAAGACACCCACACAGTTTAATGAACTTCCCTGAACCTGTAGTTTTTAAATGTGCAAGTGAAGAGGTTGTGTGGGAGTCTGTTTATGTTTACCGTTGTCTGCCTGGACTCTCCAGTGCTCCACAAGAAAAAAACGATTTCCTGGTGCACAGCAGCTTTTAATTTATAATCTGCTTCAGTGCAGCTCGGTGACTCTCTCTGCCGAGTATTGTCGCTGCTTTTAAAGCACAGATTTATACTATCGGTAGAATCGGACAAAAAAGAAAACAGAGGCTGGTGGGAGATAAGAGATAAAATGAAGTTTCTCATCTCCTTTCATGAAGAGCTTGCAGCCAGGTCAAGCATCAGCAAAAAGCATCATCCAGTGACCGGTCTCCCATGATTTTTGGCTCCAATTAGCCTCTCGCATCGGGCCACATGGATGGCAGGTGTTCGTTGGTGGATGCGTGGCGGCGATGACTTCTGTTCCCAGCTGTTAGAACTTCTCCGTCTTCTTCGTCATTCATGGTTGCCGTGATGATTGACCAAAATGTAGGGATAACACTTTACTTTAGGTCACCATTTAGCAAATATATTTATATATAATTATAACTATAATCAAGTGTTAAAGGACATTTTTAGGATTTTTCAGCAATGTGTAGTATAGTCAAATGTGTTTTACTATATTGCAGGAACTACATTATTAAATGTATATCGTGCTTCCAAATGCTAAATAAGGGGGACTTAAAGTGTTGCCAATAGCTGCTGTGCCATTTAAATTAATTTCTTTATGGAATTTTAATTCATTTTATTGAATTTGGGGCAACTGCACTCTACCTGTATTTCTGTCTATTTGATTCTGTTTTCAAATGTTTTTCTTTCAGGGTTTGAATGAAGTAAATCTACCAGCTAAATGCTGGCATATTTTACCAGCATTTGGCTAGATGGTGCTAATTTTGAACCTGTTTTCTTCATCTTAGAGCGCTTTGAATAGTCTGTGTGCTTAAAAGGTGCTTAACAAAAGGGGGAAAAAGAACCCCAGCTCAGGTGTAACCAATGGCTAACTGATGTTCTCCATGGCAACATAATATTTAGTGTTTACATTACCCAAAAGCATGTTGGGAGAAGCAGCTGTCAAAATGTCAATGTTAACATAGAGGCAAAAAATACCCATTTGGTCAAACATTTTTCTTTTTAATGCAAAACGGTTAAACTATACATAGCTACTGAAGTCCTGAAGGGTTATATATTTTTTTTTTTTCAAAGGTTTAAAGCCAGTATACATATTATAATCAAAACACGTACTGCCATGATAACAAATCAGTGTGTTTCTATTACAATGTTAATCCATAAACCAGAGGGACTTTTCTCACAGTCCCGACTGAGCTGACTCTACACCATTTGAGACCGTTGCTCACAAGTCTGCTCACGTTGGGCCCAACAGCAGATTGCCCTGCCTGTGCCAGCACCACTATTGGCTCGTGGCACATTGGGTATGGCTGAGGCATCACAGGCTTCCTGAAAACGTTAAGGTCTTTTCTACTGCTCAGACGGCTTGCTATAGACCCTTTTGTGCCATGAAGAAAGAGAGAGAATGGGGACGCATTGAAAAGGAGGGAGGAAGAGGAGGGAAAGGGTGACACATCGACGGAGGAAGAAGCCAACTGGTGCTCACATAATGCTAATGATAGACATATAGTCTGAGCCAGAGAGCTTTTTTGGAGGGGCTTTGGGATTCATATGCGCCGGGCGACTTAGGCTTTATTTGCACCAGGAAAAGAAAATCACATCTTTACCCTCATATGACCCAGAACTAATATATATTTTTTGCGACAGAATAGATGCGATCCAGGGTGCATTAGGCTAAAAATCAACTTGTCTTTTCCTGTACACATGCAGCCTCAGAATAAGATTGTGTTCCCGCTGTGACCTAAAATCCTATTTCTTTGCTGCACAGCTTTGGCAACAACTTAATCTTTTCTATACGCAGACGTATTTGGACTCAATGAAGACGCAGCACTCCAGAGCTGATGGCTTGTGATTTAAGTCTTGAATCGTGGCCGCTTTCAAATTAAAGCTTACTGCTGATGCACTCCTTGTTTAAAAGTTAACATTGATATTTATGGTTTTAAACTTCTGCATTTAAATCAATAAAGTCGTAAGATATGTTTGCTTTTAATGCTGATGGCTCGGAGTTAACTGGAAGAGTTGTGGGTTGCTTGGCAGAGTAGGAGAGATGTACCTTGCTCGTTATTACCCCATCCTGCCAAAATCCAGACGTGTTGGTTCTGAGCTGCTGGATATTTTCTCCACCTCATCCATCACCAGTGTGGTTGAAGCACGGTTGACCAGATTTTACACTGAGAACAAACAGAAGATAATACATTTCCCTGTTTTTCTTTTGCTATCAGCCCATTAACCTCATGCCGAGCTCAATATGGGGCTCTCTGTGTGTTTCCAATTTTCTGTGTATAATCAAAATGCTTATTACCTCAGGTACTGAGGCCATTTCTCACCCTAAACAAAGTACATTTCCATCCTAATGTCCTTTTCTTATGCAATAACACATCTAAAATCCATTTCTATACCATAATTAGCTGCTGGAGTGTTGCTTGAAAGTGTTGCTCAAACATAATTATGTAAATCTAAATCACAGCAGATAGAGACATCATTGATAAGTGAATGAATTGGCAGCACGAGGCTGGTTAGGGACTTGGAAGAGGGACTTTGCTTACAATGCTGCTCTCTCTCTCTCTCTCTCTCTCTCTCTCTCTCTCTCTCTCTCTCACACACACATGTACAGTCACCGAGAGTGCTGGTCTCTGTTGCTCAATTGAATTTGGCCCTTGTTTCAACCCCATTTGGAATATGAGCAGTTTTAATGAAACTCAAAGTGTGACTCTGGCTCAGCAATGGAGCAACTATTGTTATAAAGAGCCCCTGAGTGTCTCAAAGTGATCTCTCTCTTTGACTGAACATGATCTTTTCCATTTAAATGTTCACTTTTAAACATGTTAATCTTCTGGCGGTCATGAGTGGTTAACTAGAAAACACCTGGCACTGCTTTCAAAGGCAGCATGAGCATAGATGTGTCTTTAAGAAATTATGTTTTCAATATGTGTATGTTTTTTCCACGTGTGCTGTTTGTGGCTCGGGACTTTAAAGCTCTTACTTGGCCCGAAATTTGTCTTTGGCATAACTCAAAGTCCCACATCACTACCACTTTGCTAAGCAAAGTTACATCAACCCATTTCTTCAGGTCACCTCCAATTCCCCTGCAGGACAGATGGAGACTGTCCTCCCTCGAAAAAGGACCACATAGGACGTTTGCACAAGCAGCTTATTATGACCCATATTTACGTTTTATTGTTAGGCGGCACCCTCAAGTGGCTGTAGTAATTAAGACGGGAGCAAAGCAGGAAGTCATGTAACCAGAAACCGAGAGAGTCTGTTTAGGGTGAGCAGGATGGGTAGAGGATGGGCCAAACAAACAGGACTTTAACCCAGCATACCAGTGTTCGTGTCCCGCTTAAGAACAAAAAGGCAACAAGTTTTTTTAAACTTTAGGTAACAAACTTAACTATGTCCCGTTCGTAATTATGTCATGTACTTGCGCATGGAAGTGAAGTAATGCAACAAATGTACTGATTTTAACCAAAACCACAATCTTTTTCTAAACTTAACCAAGTACTTTTTGTTGCCAAAAACCTAACCACACCACGTGTTTAAAACCCTGACCGGTACGTTAAGGTATGAGGATGGAAATGCTCCTACATGTCGAGTGGGCTCCTCTTCCAACCCCTCCCCTCACATGTCTGTTTTACGGATAGAAAAGGGCACAAGCTCTGAGCTATCCTCCACGCTCAAGACAAAACCTACCTACCTACCTTCCTCCTGCAGGTCATATTTCCTGCCACCGTAAGGGAGCTAATTTAGTAAACGCGAAAATTTTCAAGGCTAACTTTAGCTTAGCACAAAGACTAGAAACAAGGGGACACCTCTAAAGCTCACTAATTAGTTTGCTGCAGAGCTGTTAACACTTTAACTTTGTATAGAGCTTTTTGTACTGAGCTGCAGTTCACAGGTTGAATCGGCAACAGACTGAACATACTAAAATTACAGCTATGCGCACGTATCCATAGGGTTGTACTTGAACACCAGTGCTTTGAGCTAAATGCTACATTCACCATGCGAACATGCCTACTATGACAACGTTAACATACTGATGTTTAGCAGGTATAATGTTCACCGACTTAGATTAGCATTCTAGTATGCTAACATTTGCCTATTAGCACTAAACACAAAGTAGAACTAAGGCTGAAGGGAATGTCATTGGTTTATGACAAAACTCTTACAACGCTCAAGAACTGGACAAATTATTTCCTGGCAATCCAACCCATTCACTCAAAAGTGAACAGATTACAGAGACTTTGATTATGACTTCTGATTATTTCAAAGAATCAAAATTGCTGCCTCTCAGATGTACAAAAAGCTTGATTTGAATTAAGTATAGCTTTAAGGTATGGAATACTTCAAACTTCTAATCAGTGTTGCAGCAGTTACACTTTGAGTGCGTACATGGACAATTTGGGAACCTGATTGACTTATTCAACCCTAGTATTGTTAACGACACAAAAGCCTCAGACCAGGTGATTGTTTGCAAAGCCGTGATTCACTGGCATTCCCAGGCTGTTCCCCAAAATAACAATCTGCCTAGCTTACCTGGTTACCTTTCATGCATGCAGAGACACTCTGCATGCATTTTTATGCAGTTACTTAGTTATTTTTTCCCCTTTATTGATCTCAAACCAGCATCTGTTGGCTTCTTCATCATCCTTGATCATTCCACCATCATTGAATTATCTTTTCATGCTGCTTATGCATTTATTCTCCTCAGATTGCAGCGGTAACATTGCGATTACATACAACTTATTTAGGATTTTGAAATAACTAACAGTGTGGATCCTGAATTGCTGTGATTTATTGTCAAAGGTGGAATAATTAAGAGTATTACCTTAGGTAAATTTATCATTATAACAATAAAAAAAAAAAAAATGTATAAGTAAAAGATCTGCGGTTCAAATTCCTACTTGGGGTGTTATATGGTCACTTTTCTTTTTGCTTTTGTTTTGAAGAAAAATGGACCCTGATATATTATTATTATATATGACATTAAGTGGTGCATCAATGCATAAGTACCAGTTTACTGTTGGAGCTGGCTGAACTGGAGCTAGGATTGAACTACTTTATATACAGTTAGGTAGGTTAGACCAGTGGTTCCCAACTGTAGGGTCCGAGCCCCGCCCAAAGATCACAAGATAAATCTGAACAGTCGATAATTGGAGAGGAAAAAAGAAAAAATTACTTCTGCTCCACAAATCTGTATTGATTTTTCTTTTTCTTTTCTTTTTTTTTGGGGGGGGGGGGGGGGGCTTCTCTGTAATCTTTGCTTTTGTCTGAAATATTTGATAATTTTACCTTTTTGGGGTGTCAAACCAAGCAAACGTATGAAATAGCATAACATGGAAATATTCCAGTAAAGTACAGTTGATTAAATGTACTTAGATACTTTCCTTGACTGTTTGTTGTTTTGCAATAAAGTCTCAATTGATGTACAGTATGCATACTTACTGACTGACTTACAGCTCTGGTATTCACATTTGCAATTTGGATTTCAAACATTTCAAAATCTTTTCAGTATCACTGTTTCACATAATGCATTTTGAATTCTATTTCATATGACGAAAGAGATTTTAAAAAATACATGTAAAAGTCATTGAATAATTCCTCAGAGAAAAACAAAGAGAAAACAAGCCCTTTGGTTTGGGTGTATTTAGAGATGTATCGAGACCAGCACAGCAGGCCACAAGAGGCCCGGCTCTTTGATACTTTCTCTAAGGGTGAGTAAACAAAGATTTATTGAAAGAGCATAATTCACAGCACAAACACACACAAACATACACACAGAAGGACTTGGCAAATGATTTCTCAGGTGTGGCAAAATAGAATAAAGTTCTGCGAACTGCACCTGGCAGAAGGATTATCCTAATTCTTCTTCCCTCAGTTTCCATTTCCTCCAAACACTCTTCACCACCTGGCGTCTATCCAAATGGCTCAGTGACGCCGCTGGGGTGTCCGTGGCTTTGCCCGAGGGAAAACATCTATTATCCCCCCTCCTTGTTTTTCTTGCCTGGCAGAGGAAGAAACCCTGAACGATTCAGGGCTTTCACCTCTACTCTGATAAAGGTTATCTTGGCAATTTAGTGCTGGCAATATCGCATTATGGAGAGAGTTATGAGGCGGAAATCAAATTTTGCTCCCAGTGACTCTGAGGAGAGGGAGGATGAAAGGTGTATGGGACTGCACAGTAATGATAAGGTAGAAATTGTTGTGTGTTTGTGCATGCAAGGATGAGTGAGAGTCCATACTGTATGTTTGTTGTTAGTGGAAACTGCTTTTTACAAAATTGCTCTGCAGGCTCATACATGAAAGTGCCCATTGGGTAGTGTCAGCCAATCTGCTTAATGGACATTTTAAATCCTGCTAATACGTTTTAGAACTGCAAGCTGGGCTTTGCAAGTTGCTATATGTCAACTGTTATGGCAGCCTGAAAGCTAAATAGTCAGTTTGTTTTTTTTCCTAAATGTTTTATTTTAGGTGCATAAACCCTAACGTCAGGGGTTTTCCAACTCTGAGGGTGCAGAGGAAGAGAGGGTCAGCTGCAATTAACGTCGAAAATCTGAGTCATAACTCAGTCAAATCTGAACACAGACAAGATTAACATATTCTTAGATTCATTACATTACATGTCATTTAGCTGACGCTTTCATCCAAAGCGACTTCCAATTAAGTGCTTTCAACCTTGAAGGTGTAAACCTCAGACAAGTAATAAGTGCAAGTACATTAGCTTTACAAAAGCAAAACTACAAAGAGCCATATTAAAGTGCAGCTTTAAGTATATATATATATATATATAAAAAATTCCCCAATATGTGAATAAGCATCCATAAATCCACTTAGAAATAATAGTTTCTAATAAAGTTTTCTTCAGTGTCAAAGTAATCCAGTGGTAGTTTTCTGTACATCCATGGGCAAAATATAAACAGGAAGTACCAATGGCTATATTCAACACACTTTTAATCGTGCCTATTTGCAAAATGTAAACAAAACTATAGGCTAAAATAGCGGGGCTGAAGTTGTAGCCCACAAGTATTTGGCTTCATAGAAACATTATACTTACTGTTTATATTCACCAAAGCCCCAAAAATTATGGGAGCATAATTATACCCTAAATCAAAGTAAGACTATGAAGAATAATAATTACAAAATCCATTAATATTACCTTTTTTCATGTTGCACAATCAATATTTTTGACAGTACTGAGGCTCAGATTGTCCGATCAACATGGTTCTTATATTCTATATTTTTGTGTTTTGTACATGTAGTCAAAAAGGGGTGTTTGTCGGGGAAGATCAGACTTTGAAACCCCTGCCCTAATGAATCCACAGAGCAACATCCATTTACTCTGCAATACGGTAGGGTGGGTATACGAAAAATAAAGTGCTGATAACTCGGTGTGATAGTGACACCTCTTTCCCTCATAAAAGAACCAGGAAATTAGGGAAACACACTTCTATCAGGGCTACTGAGAGAACCTACAAAGCACACCATCACATCACACCTCCTGTATTTGTCAGATGCATTATCACATTATTATATTCACAGTTTACCCAACTCCCTGGAGAGCGAGGAAAATATGCTATTGCATGGCTCATTCTGCCAAAAAGGTTGCCATGACAATGAGATTTCACTCTTCTTTTTCCTTTTAGTTTCAGTATATTCAACTCAACTCCTTTATCGTGTACAATTAATAAAATATCAACATTGCAACCGTTTTGCCCAAGGATATAATTTCAGCTGCTACTATATATTTGCTGCTATATATTTTGTGGAACGGTTTTCCACTTTATAAGACTAGAGAAGAGTGCAACCTTTTTGCACCTCTGAGGTAGTCGCTGGAAGCTTGGTGTCCAACAGCAAATCGGTTATGTGATGGTGTTCTTCTTACTGTTGATGATGGGAAATGGGAAACGGTTTCATATCAGGGTGAACTTATACATTCTGAAGTACTGTGAGGATATGTAACAGCGGAGTAACGGGGAAGTAGGACAAAACTAGTTTCATTGTCTTAAACACATTCAGGTCACACAAAGAATGAACGCTTGGTGACATTTCTTTTGTGTCTTATCAAAATGGATGTCACCTCATTGTACTGAGTTCTTAGTGCCGCACCGTACAGAACACAAAATCCAAGTAAAGCACTCCTGTGAGTTTGTTCATCATTCCCATAGTATTGGGAAAGGGGGGTGGGGGTGTGTATGGTCAATATCAAAGCAGCAGAGGCCAATATATCCTGACTCTTTTAGTCCCTAGTTTATGTCAAATTCCAAAAACAGTGGATCCCACATTTCTCATAATGCAACTTGATAACATCTTTAATGAGACATTTTTCAAATGTCCCACCTCCAGTTTGAAATGCAGACTTTCTCTTATAAATGTGTAGTCTTTGAGACCAAGCTGAGATAAACCCGATGACATCATGATTGCATCATCAGGGTTATTTTCTCAAGCTGTGTTCAGATAGGAAACAAAGCATATTTTCGTCTCAGATCATTGGTGCAGATTTGACCACTAGGCCCGTTGTGCAGTCCCTATTTTCCTGCCCTAAGCAGCCAAGGTACTAATTATATGGATGTTAGCTATAAGTTAGCCGGCTACGAACACACTGAGCGTGTGTGTGGTGCTGTGCTCAACACCTACATATCAGCTCTAGTCTGAAGGTCCAGTAACATGACTACTGCTAATTGGTAATACATCAGACTTAGCCATTGGTTGTTTTTAGCTGCGCTAGCATCTTTGTGTGCTAGGTTCTAATTTGTGCTATAAAACGCTAAACAAAGAAGGTACAAATGGTCAACATAATAGCTGCTAACCATCAGCGTGGCAGCATTTGTGTAATAATAATTACAACCCTAAACCTATGACCATATGTGGAGAAATGCAATCCACTCTCTGTATCAGGGATTTGTTTTTCTCATCAAATATAGTATCGGACCAAAATGGCACATCAGTGTATTCGAAATTCGGCATCATAACAGAACACAGAAATGCAGTAAAGTCAAAAGAGTCATAACGTTGGCGGAAAGGGTCCCTGATGAGTCGCCAAGAAGTGATTGTGCATTAGGCTTCATGTCAATGGTTTAGTTACTGCATTTACGGCGACAAGCGAGTGTTCATGTCTTCTTGTGCGTAAAAAGCCAACTCAGGTGTGCATAGAAGAGCTTATGGTACAATAGAGTGTGAGCCTGCAACTCAACGCTTTCTCTCTTTATTCTGCATGTCAGTGAGCACACACTTTCATTTCAAGGGTAGGATCGAAAGGAAATATGAACAATTTCGGAGGGAGTCTTGCTTTTTTATAAAATGAAAGTCAAGATTCAGCCACCCTCCCCACCCCAATCATTGGCATACTATCCGTAACCAGGGAGATGTGGTGTTATTGGGTATTTGTGGCAGGGGAAATGCATCAGTCAGCTCTCCTAAAGACAATACGACTAAATGTTCACCTCATCTAATAATTAAATAAAGTCATTTAAAATAGTTAATAGTCTTGAATTTAGATTTTCCAGCAGACATTACATTACTTTTACTTGCTACATTACTTGTCAACTTGGACATTTGTGTAGTGTTCAGTCAAGTTCTCACCCACCCAGACAAAAGCAGGGCTAGACAAGCCTCACTCAGTACGCATATCACGACCCGGAGCACCAACAGTAACTATTCTGTGATTCCCTTTTTCTCCGCTCCAATTCTGACCGTGCATGTTATGAGCATCCACTGAGAGGTTTCAGCATAGCCATTGTGTACTGCATGTATTCTCTGTATTGTAATGAAAAGCAGAGGCAGCAGAGAAGTCAACAAGAGTTGGAACAGAGTTAGTGTTCAAAGCCATAAACTCCATAGGGTCATACTATTCATATTAGAGTGACATACAGAATAGAAAATAATGGATGTGAAGAGTGATGTCTATGTTCAGAAGTGGGATGAAACCGACTATTTCAGTTAACTGATTATGTGTGCAGAAGAGGTATTTATTTGCTCAATTAAACAGCAGATGTCCTAGGATGTGACAATTCCATTTCTGCTGTTTTTAGTTCTTACATGTGAAGTAATAATAATAAAATCCAATTCATGTTATTGAGGTCATTGCCCAAGACACCCTCTTGATCTGAGCCAGTCAGATATTCTTCTGTGTCTGTGGGCTCCAACTTTAAACTCAAACACTACCAGCCCATCAGTAGCCAAATAAAAATGTTTCTAAGGCCCCATTCAAATGAGAAAACTTTTTTAAAAAGCAAAACACAAGTAGTTACAGAGCAGCTTTTGGTTAAATTTGGGTGCGCTCCAAAATCTGATCAAAACAGTCCTGGTTTGAACCCAGCGAGCGGGATTTACATGCAAAAAGGCAGTGTAATGTCTTTGCCAGTGGTTCCCAACAAGTAAGCTAAGCAGCCAACAGAGTTATGTTACAATAAAATAACCACAGAAATAAAAATGAATTGTAAAATTCATTTTATTTCTTTGGAAATAACAATATACTCTATATGGATCATTAATTGGCGAGGATGCTGACTTTTTACCTGGGACATGTTAGCTTTAGCCTCAGTCTTTTAGCAATATAACGTGTGTGACCATTAAGTGCATACTCAAACCCCCTTTTACAAGATTATTATTTAAAACAAGTCAGATATAAATAGCCAAAAGTCAGCTAAGTACTACGGAACTCGCGTAACCTGGTTATTGATCCATAAAGGTATATATAGCACATAAATGAACTACTTTTTGTTGCACCTGTGTCAGACACATTTCTGAATAGATGTGGTTGTACAGTGCTACAGCCGACAGCTGTAATGGCCCACTCATCAGGCTACAGGATCATATCACAGCGATACAGCCGCTTGAGCGCCGTCTCAGCGTGTGTGTGCCAGCGAGGGAGAGGAGGCGATGGACTTTGAGACTCTGTCCCTTTTTACAAAGCTATTTCAAACAGTTTTGCAGTTTCTGCTTGAAAATCCAGACACAGTTCATCTCCTGCAGCAGCAGGGGGTTTCGGGTTTCATTTCAATTTTCTTATCTTTTCTTTTTGTGCAGTGAGGGCATTCTGCCGGGCTCAGCGGGAGTGAGATTCCCTGTTCAGGTATTCTGGGAGAAGAATAGAAAGGGCATTGCTTGTGGCGCAGGACAAAAAAACTTTTTTTGAATTTCTGTAACTCAGCCATCATTAAATACTCAATTTTCAAATTCAATTAAGTGGCCGTTTATTGTAAAAGGTAGGATTGACAAATCTTCTGGGGACACGATAGGTGAAATAATGTTATTGCCTGTCACCAAGCTATTCATTTAGAGAGTGCTACAAATACATTAATCTTCACACACTATTCAGCATTTATCTAGTGAATACAAATGCTAAAGGTGTCTTAATTTAATGGTCATGATGTATTTCTAACTTTGGTGGGGCTGGAGTATAGCAAATAAAGAGTCTTAGTGTTAGACATCCGCTCTTGATTGCAAGTCCCTGATCGAAACACAGTTGTGATTGTAAGTGCATGGTGTGCCCTAAGTAGGAACGGGAAATGACGGGTGTCTGTCCAGTGCACGTTTCCCACAACTTAACATGATCAGCAAGCAAACATTTGAGGAAAATTAGTCATTGGCCTTAATCTTCACCCTTCACTCACGCTTATGCATCGCTGCGTACCTCATCAGCAAATGTCTGTCTGCTGAGGATTCTTTCCAAAGTTATTGCCATTGCATCACAGCACCACAGATGTGGGGGAAAAACTCAGCGACTGAAACTTGTGTATCACGTAGAAATCCACAAGAGTCCGTCCAGCGTTGCTGAGACGAGAAGGAGCTGAAACAAAAGGGAACATTGTGTGCTCTTGCAGATAATGCTCCTTATTCCTGTCTTTTGTTCCGGGGGTTCTCATGCTAAAACTGCACGTTTTGTGCTAGTGTTAATTAATTTGAATTACGATGTCCAACAAATGTCATAATTTAGCAAGATGGAAATTTTACAAGCTGAACCATTTGCAATGTTGTCTTAAACCAGACAGAAGCAGGAGCATGACTAATGCATAATGGGGGGGAAAAAAAAAAAAAAAGAGGGATTGCCTGTAAAACTCTTAACTTTAACTCAGGTTGGGGTTTAAACCCAAACTATAAAAAGTATAGCCTACCTTTAGGCTAAAAATGGCTTCTTCTTGTGCAGACATCGTGTTAAAGTTTGCACAGGTATATATAACTGTATTCTGATAATATGCTGGTATCTTGCTTAAAATGCCAATGAACTGTAAACACGATGGTGTTACCAGAGATTTGGTTGTCAATCAGGTCTGTGCATGACTACACAGTCTTGAGAAGAGGTTTAATCATGTTTGTGTAACCATGATTGGTTGAGGATGGTGCAGTGGATATGACACATGCCTTTGGTGTGGGAGACCAGCATTCAATTCCCACTGTGATACATCAACCAATGTGTCCCTGAACAAGACACTTAACCCCTAGTTGCTCCAGAGGTGTGTGACTTCTGACATATATAGCAATTGTAAGTTGCTTTGGATAAAAGCGTCAGCTAAATGACATGTACTGTAATCAGGCAACTAGTGAAAACACCTGTTTGGGTGTTGACCATCAAAATAACATGATTTCTTTACAGAAACAAAACAAGTTTCCGGTCGCATGTTCCACCTGCAACCATTTACCTTTTTCATTATAATTTGTAACACCATGAACAAATACAAAAAGCTTTAAAATTAAATGAGCAGCAGCTGGTGAGACCAGAAAAACAAAAGGAAGGTAAATTGTTTAAAGAAAATGGGAAGTCTTGAAAGCCTCCTGACCAGGATCCAAGTTAACTTGCCAAGTTTTGCTGATTAAAGTTGATTAAAGCCACTTCTCCCAGTGGTGTTGTCCTCACTCCTCACAACCTCATAATTGTCTGGAACTGATCAGACACTTGATTACTGAAATGGAGGAGAGGGAGGACAGAGATGTCTAAGCTCTCGTTTTCACTGAAGCTCTGCTCTTTTTGTCCATGTCCAAGACTGACTGAACAAAGGCTAATTGGTCTTTTTATTATTATTTTTTTTTAGAAAAGGTCCCAATTTCATAGCTTTGACACTGTGTTTGGAGCTTGACTCTGTGTGTGTGTGTGTGTGTGTGTGTGTGTGTGTGTGTGTGTGTGTGTGTGTGTGTGTGTGTGTGTGTGTGTCTGGGCTTTTTAACAGAGCACACTACCAGAGTACACTGACTTCCCCTCTAGAATTTAATATCAAACTTACTAATTCACATCTCATTTTTGTCTTGTTTTTCCGTCACCTCTTGGACATGTAAAGGTTTCGCATTGCCTGTGTTTTTTTTTTATGCGTGCACATACATGTCTACGTTACTGCTTCTTAACAGGACAAATTGTGTGTGGTAGTGTATTGTACCATCAGTCTTAATTAAGCAATATTAGGAAACTTTCCAGATGATTGTCATGGACATTTAAACTTGAAAAGTGTCAAAATAACGCTGTATGCATTGCAGTCTGCAGTACCAGAGAACATCCACAACGGGGTGGTGCTTCACCATTATTCACAACAGCTGAGAGTAAACCTAGCATATTGGCTTGCTAATTAGTTGTATCAGTTGCCATGGATTGCTTTTAACCCTAGATCTATAGCAGCCTGGCAAAGAGACTCAAATGGTTCAAAATGAGCAAAGTGTCCAGGGACGGATTAACATCCTGCCCTGTAAGTCAAAGGCAAGTCAGTTTGCATATGGTAAAGTACTCCAGGGCCCTTGAGAGGACAGCTCTTAAAGTAATTACTTATTTGTTGCATCTCTATCAAACTGGTATCAAATACTTTTGAAATAATTGTTTTCTGTTGTGTGTGTGTGTGTGTGTGTGTGTGTGTGTGTGTGTGTGTGTGTGTGTGTGTGTGTGTGTGTGTGTGTGTGTGTAAATCCAATTAAAATATCTGCAGTTATAGTGGTGGAAAGTAACAAAGTACATTTACGCTTAACACTGTTCTTAAAAAAGTTAAAGTACTGATGATGCAAAATGGCCCCTTTTTACGTTATAATGTATATTATATTATTGGATTATTATTGTTACTGATTCAATAACATGTAAGCAGCATTTTAATGTTGTGGCTGATCAAGGTGGCGCCAATTCCAACTGCTTAATATACTGCTGGGTAGTTTGATCTATAAAAATGCAACATTTTGTAAGTACATTGTAAAGAAAAAAATAATCTGTACAGTAACAATAGCTATCAGATCCATGTAGTGGAGTATAAAGTACACTATCTGCCTGAAATGTAGTGAAGCAGAAGTATATACGGTAGTAACATAAAATGGAAATACTGAAGCAAAGTACAAGTACCTCAACATTGTACTACGCTCCTATATTATAGATAACACCACAGATATTTTAGTTAGACGTACAGAATACTTTTTTCTTTAAATTACCTTTTTTTGCTCACAGAATTTAAAGTAGCACTTGTTTTGTAGCACTTAATAGTCCATATAAGTGCCATTTCAAAGTCTAATGAAATGTATTGATTTTTGGTTTATGTTGTTTTTATATTTGCAGCCTATGTGAAACTTGACCTAATCTAAAACTACCCCACCATGAACTACTGTGTTTCAGGGAAGTGATATGTAAAAGTGCCGCTTCAAAAATGGGCCACGCACGATAAGAAATTCTGGACTTTAGGAGGGCAGCCCTCGTATTTCCACAGCAGTCGACCAGCAGAGTTTGGCCCCTGCAGTATAATTGATAAGACTGGGTGTGAATGGCTGCTCTCTGGCAGCCAATGGTTGAGCACCGGATGCGAGATATCCGCTGCAACAACAAGCGCTCTGTTCCCCCTTCAGCTTGACGCCATTTACAGCCCAAATCCCGACCTCCTCTCCGGAAAGAGCAAAACACACACACTCACACATGAGAAAAAATACCTACTCGCCAACCCTCAGAGCCTTGCGGATAAAAACCCACCGAATTAATACTACTTCTCAGCTGGAGTTTTGTCTCTCATTTGTCCCTTCCCCCCCTCTACTTGTTCTTCTGCAAAAGTGAAGTGAAGTGAAGTTTACACTCCGCCGGTGATTGATTGTGAAGTTTTCGTTTTAATGCCTCGTGCTCTTGCGCAAAACACGGGATTTACGTCTTAGCGCTGCCTTTAATCAAAATGCGCTCCGGTTGGAAACTTTCTCAATGGATTCTACCGACGGCTTTCCAGACTGAGTTGTTGACGTATGGAATAAACACTCCTTCATATTGGATTTACTTCACCTAAACGGGAGCTAAAGGGTCGAAAGCACGGTAAGTGTAGCCTTTTGCAAAACACAAACTAAAACAACACGTATTTCTTGTTTCATTAACATGCTCTAAGAAGTTTGAGTCGTAGTGTTTAGCTTGCATGTATAGCCTCTTTTACAACCCCCCCCCCCCTTCCTTTAGCTTACTATACGCTATATATTTTATTTATTCTCTTTTAATTATATTTATTAATGTATGTTAATCTGTGTCTTCTACTTTTCCTCTCATCCCTTGGTGCTGTAACAGTGTGAATTTCCCCATTGTGGGATTAATAAAGGTTTTTGAATCGTAAACATTAGCTTATGACGTTGCCAGGGCTGAGTCTAATGTCTAATTTAATTGTCCATCTCACTGCTGGCGTCTGCTTTATTAGGAAATAGTCGCGTCCAAGTTGGCACAAGTGTTTGCCTCTATGTGCATTCATGCATCCTGTTGCTTCCCTCCCATGCAAACAACATAGCATGTCTACTGAAACTGTGCGATACGATTTATCTTCTGCACAAATGGATCTTTGTAATATTAAAATAATCTGCCACACACAGTGGAAAACGCTGCCTTATCAGATGTGAATCAGAAACAAAAGGACTCATTGGATTTCTATATTTATCTCAACGTACTAGCCTTGTCATTTGTCAGTTTTTGCTTGAAAAGGCTTGTTTTCTTTATATCTCTAACCTCATTTTTAAGAGCTGATGCCATCACTATGCTCCAGTTAACTTCCGTCAGCCCCCACACTTAACCCACCCACTGTGGCCAACATGGCTTGCACACAGGCCCTGTAGGTGCACGAGGGGCCGCACATACCCCCCTAACAGGTTATCATTTGAGTGTGCCTGCAAGCTCTTCATCTGGAGCAAAAGGATCATAAATCCTAAAGGAGCCTCATGCATGCTCATAGAGAGCAGTGCTTCAGTCCCCCACCCCCCACCACCACCACCCTTGAAGGCATCACTCACACTTTACATGGACTCTTTCATGCTCCAAACTATCTTGTCACTCATCATTTCAAGTGTCACAATGTAAAATGGGTTAGAATGGCGAAGGTTGCTGCAGGCCTTTTACCATGCAACAAACAAAAGCCCTTCCTGTATTGTCATTGAAAGGGGGGACCCTCAAAGATGGCATTTGAAAGCTAATTACCACAAGTAAAGAGAATTAAGGCCACTACTGTCAGTTTCTTTACTTTGATGTGATATGTTGGTGAAAACAAGGCTGTGCATTTGAATAGGTTAGCATAGTGCCCTGTCACTCTGCATTTATCTAATACTTACTCCCTCCATACGGTAAATCAGTGGCATTACAACTGATCTGGGGCTGTGAGTGTCCATAGACTAGATGGCAGAATTTTTGCTAAGGTTAGAAACTTAAAAAATATATATATATATATACAAAGGGCAGTCCATAGTAAAACTAAAGACCATTTAGTGCCCTTGTTCTGCCTACACTCACTCTTATACGTAGCTTTAACTTATCTTATCTGTTTGGGCCATATTCAGTCTTCAGTAAAAATACCGACAGAACAGAAAAAAACGAACTCTGATCATCACCACAGCCTCTGAGAATGGAAATATTGATCCATATAGATAATGTATGACTAAGATATTTAGTGTAGAACATTGTAAATACATATTGGCTACCGTTTGACACATGGTAATTACATTAGAAGTCTAAGGACATGTGTCCAAAAACAATTCAGATGTCATGTTTTGTCTGACTATTATTGGGTTTTGGACTGTTGATCAACTTACTATCATGTATGGCAACAAAAGCATCAAACTCTTACATTTGAGAAGCTGGAGTCTGCAAATGTTTCCCACTGTTGCTTTAAAAAAAGACAAATGATTATTCGATTATCAAAATATTTGCAGATTAACTTTCTGTTGATCGACTGACTGACTAATCGATTAATTGACTAATCGTTGCAGCTCTTGGATTATATTCTTGATTTACCGTTTCATAAAATGGCAGAAAGTAGTCAAATAAATGCCCTTCACAATGTCCCAAAGCCCCAGTTGACATTTCATTGACCAACAGCCAAAACCTAAAGATCTTAAGTTTTATATCTAAAAAGACCAAAAGAACCAGGGTTTATTCATGTTAGTTCAACCAGGATATATTCCATTTAGTTAAATTGCATTTTTGGCAGTAAATCAATCAAAATAGTTGCACATTAATTTTCTTTTTCTTATTTTGAACGTTCTTAGGGCATTTTAAGCGTTTCGAGAGTCGAGAGACAACGGGAATTTAGGGAGAGAGATGCAACAGAGGTCTCCAGCCCGACTCGAACCGGGGATGTTGCAGTTCATGTTTGATGTCTTAAGCTACAGGAGTTAACTGCAGATAAACTTTCTGTCAATCGACTCATTGATTAATCATCTTTCACCAATCATTTCTCCCTCTCATTTTCCAAGTAAACTTTCTGATTTATTTGTCTTGGTGAGGATAGTCGTCGTCGTTTCATGGGTGTGGGGAAACAGGAAGTTTGCACAAAACAGGGAAGCATCTAAATTCAATAAAGATATCAGTTCATAAGCATGACACCTGGACCTGCAACTTGAACCCGCTAGTAGAGTAAACAAAGTTATCTGTTTTTTTGTGTGTTTTTTTTCTAGTAGCCACAGACGGCTGTAGTTCCATAGACCCACTCTTGCGTTAAAGCAAGTCTCCAAAATCTGATTCTGAAAACGTCCAACCGCCCCTCACTACTGGCTCCAAACATTACACTATGTAATCCAAGCGTCCATCTCGCTCCCCAACACTATGATGTGTTTGTTAGGCCTTATTTCCTTGTACAGATATTGGTTATGATTTGCATGTCATCATTTGCATGGCTTACCACCGACGGGATATCAACTGTCTGTTTCTGTTACAGGACTTCAGATGTGTCCCATGCCAGCCACAGTGACCCTTCAGTCCCGATATGGATTCCACAAGTCAGAACGACAGCGACGGGGGAGGAGGACGCCACGGCCGGTCACCACCCACGGCCGGCACGCCGCATGACGAAAGGAGAGCGCAACCACGGCCTCCGCAAACCCAAGGTGGTTCGCCGGATCCTGGGTTGACCAACAGGGCCCATACACCGGCAGTGCTGTCTCTGGATCAGATCAGCATAACCGGGAGTAGTAATGAGTACACAGAAGGGCCCACGGTTGCCCAAATCTCTCCAGCCTCACAGCACAGAAGACAGAGGAGTGACTTGGTTACGATGCCAGGTCCACGGACCAGCGGGCAGCAGGAGACTGTGGAAGAAGGGCCCAATAATCTCCGTAACCTGCGTTTATTGACTGAGTATGGAAACACAAATACGTCCATCCCTTCCAGGGAGGGCGCGCTGCGGTCCTCCAGTGCAGAGGACTCCCAGAGCAGTATCAGGACCAGCGTAGGGAGTACTTCGTCGGGCCAGCGTCTCCTCAGCAGCCCGCCAGGCAGTAACCAGATAATCAGAACCCAGCCGAAACGGGCGGAGCTGAATTCAGAAGAGCTGAAGCCCCTGAGCGGTGAGTGCAGGGCCGTGTTGGCCACGGCAGGCAGCGCAAGCTACAAAAATCATGGCACGCACGCCAACAAGTGCGAGGACTGCGGCCGGTGCCGGTGTCCAGAGTGCAGCCGCCCCCGGGCGCTCCCTTCCTGCTGGATGTGCGGCCGTCGGTGCATGTGCTCGGCGCAGAGCGCGGTGGAGTACGGGACGTGCATCTGCTGCGTCAAGGGGCTCTTCTACCACTGCTCCAGCGACGACGAGGACACGTGCGCCGACAAGCCCTTCTCGTGCTCGCAGTCGCACTGCTGCGTCCGCTGGACGGCGGCGTCGCTCTTCGCCCTGCTCTTCCCCTGCCTCCTGTGCTACCTCCCGGCTAAAGGATGCGTCGCCGTGTGCCAGAGCTGCTACGACCAAGGCACGCGACCCGGCTGTCGGTGCAAGAACACAAACCCAATCCACTGTGAGGATGTTGGCAAACCAGCGTAGACAAAGATGGTGGTGTTACAAATTATGTTAAAATGAAAGAAGGATGAAAAGACTCCATGTTGACTGAACTGATAGATGGTCCTGTAGTTAAAAGGTTTGATTTAGAGAGCTAATGATGCTTGTTTTTTTTTTGTGTGTGTGTGTTCCCCATCTAGATCTTCATGCCTACCAGATCTGGGTAGAAACATAGTCACATTTTGCCTTCACTTGTCAACTTTGAATGCTTGGCTGACAAAACTGGAGGTGCATTCACTCACCCTAGCATTATGAGTTTCACTTCCAAATGTAAACCAAAATAAGCACTCCACATGTTATAAGGTATGAAGACATATTCAACTACTGTTTTAATCCTGAAAAATAATTTCTTCACTCAAGTGCCCAGATATCGAGTTGTTGCTATGAGAGTCCAAATAGATAGCCTTTTTACATTTAATACAACTTATATGCTAAGAACAGACTCCTATTATTAACTGTATGTAAAGTAGGAAATGCAAAAGGTATGTACATTAGAAAATGAGTTTGACAGATGTTTTATTTTTGTACATATAATAATACTTCAACTGTGAAAAGTTTTC
Source organism: Sander vitreus (assembly GCF_031162955.1). Lineage (NCBI taxonomy): Eukaryota > Metazoa > Chordata > Actinopteri > Perciformes > Percidae > Sander > Sander vitreus. Next base: position 5,024,809 of record NC_135878.1, on the reverse strand, counting down.
TGCCATACCAGAGGCACCTTGATAAAGCCACATTTATATGAATCAGTAAACAGTTCATTCATACAATGTTTGTACATTCACTGGAATGTATATCAATCATTTAATGTAATTTACAAATGAAAAGTCTTATCCCTTCTACTTGTAAATTGTACAGTGACCTTATATGAAAAATTTATTTTCTAATTCCAACATTGCTTAGTGTAAAGTTAAAAAAAATATATATTTATTTGAAGGTTTATTATTTTATAATAAAACATATTTATTTTGAGGAAGCATTGTTAATGTGTCACCTCTCACGGGGGCTACTCTGTAGTCGCTGCAGATTCTGAGGTGACCTGTAGGAGTGTCAACGCTGGATCAATAGTTCACTATGAATTAGAAGACAAATATATTAACGTTTGAAATTAAACAACCTTGAAGTCAGTATTGTTCCTGTTTTTATTTCTGCATTGTCTTGTGTACTCTTTAAAACCAGTCCATTATGGCTCGGACCATATGCCCTTTTTCCCGATTGGATTCTTTTGCGATACCGATTCGCTTTGTATTGCAATTTTTATTTATCGCGACTCTAGAAGCATTGCGGTTCGATAGTATTGAGTATTGCGATTTACTTTTCCTTCTTTTAACAAAAACAAAAGTTTAAAAATACATTTCTAGAAACAACATATCATGAGACTTTTCTCTTTCGAGATTTTTATTTGTAAAGAAGTACTATGTATTTTCTGCTTTTTGGTCAGAAAACTGATATGATGTAGTCGCCGTCAGCGGTACTGTATGAACAGAAAATATTTAGGTGAATCATTGGTTTAAAAAAATGTATATGTTTTTTCACCCCTAATGTCCATTAAGTCATATTCAGACAATGAAGCAAATGATAGATATGACACAAACATAGATATGACCATAATGTATTTCTACACCACTATAAGAACATGTACAAGTGCCAGTTTTGTCTTGAGACTTTTCCGGATGGTTTAAGCCAGACTTAAGCACTTGTGTGTTTGACATTTTTAATTGAACGTCTCCACGAACGTCTCCGGTAGAGCTGTCGTCAACCCCGCTCTGCAACACAATCGCTCCACAATGTTTACAGAGATCAAACGAGGACGCATTAATGTTTCTTCCTTGGGCCTTCTTAAGAAAAACATCTGGCTCTGGTAAAGCCATGTGTATAGGAATGTGCTCATGTGCCCATCTGTTTGCATGCTCTCCAAAAAATGCCTCTTGAAAATGATTTACCTTTTTAAAATTGGGTTCTATATCACTTCTTTTTAATCTTAAAAACCAAGCACCCCTTCTGTTGTTTTTGCAAATATGCATTCATGTAAGCCTACAATTACACTCTGGCCTGGCTTCAAATTCACTTGATACACGTTCTTCTGTATCCTGCAGCTAGGCCCTTTTATTCCTCCTCTTTTTTTATCAAAGATTTGTTCAGGAATTCCTTGGTTTTGAATGTCCCTGCAGGCGAAACATAAGCCTGAAACATAAGCCCCTGACACTTGTTGACAGCATACGGACGTGTTTGCGGCACGGTATGCATTCAGAGCCATGATTGACACGCAGAGGCCCAACCTGCACTCACTTGTTTGTTATTCATCCCCTGACTTTGACTGACTGTGTGTGTGTGTGTGTGGGTTGCTTTACATAATTATCAACTTTCACCTATTTTACAGAATCGGTGGAGGAGATGGAAACATAACGGGCAGAATCCCATTAGAGACAGAAAAGGGAGAGTTGATCTTGTGTTTAGTCTTTATCTTTCCAGTCGCATGCCTCCTCTCTCCCTCCATTGTCTCAGCTGTGAATGAAAAGGGAAGGGGTGGGTGTGGAGGAGGACGAGGGGGGTGGGTTGTTAGGAAGAGGGACCGCAAAGGGTTAAAAGCATCACTTTAAATGACAAAGACCTAACAGTTTACCCCCGTATTCAGCCCGGCATGCATTCATCCTGTATTCAATAGTCAGGGGGTCGTTTTGGCTCCCTAACGCTCCTCTCAGCTACCTGCTCCTACTTGGTATTCCCATAGGGAGATGGTTGTCTTGTTGGGGGGGATTAGTTGAATGTGTTGAAGAAAATATATCTGTTGGGACATGCAGTTATAAAGCAAACTAAGGCATATTTTCACATGTGCTAATGAGAAAAAAAGTTAATTTCTTCACTTAAAACGCATTTCTCCACACACTGATCAATAACAGTGTTTTATTGCTACAACTTTGGTCTCTCAAGTCTACATCTCATCTGTGAGCAAAATGTTCACTGGCAAAAATGGCACACCTCGTTCTTAAAGCACACGGGCCCTCCTTGGATTTTCTCGGGTCCTTTTTAGTTCCCCCTTTTTTGGGGATCTGAAAGGGTTTCTTGGCAAAAAGCTGTATATCTAGGAAAAGTGTAACCGGATGTTCACGGTGCGCGTTACATCCAAAAATGGCTTCTATAGCTTTTTGGACTGACCGGGAATATGTTAAGATACACTGTTTGTTTGTTTTTAGAAGTAATACGTTTAGAATCACTATATTGCATTGTACTACTGATTACTACTTTTATGTTTGACTTTTATAATCTTCTAGAGTCAAATGCCATGCATGCACAGACTTACTCAACCAATATACTGACAACAAAGTAGCGCAGAAAAGGGTAAAAACAAGATACACGGAGAGACATTGTTTATCCGGCCGGCAGTCCCAGTGATTTGGCAGCAGAGAGTAGCAGGAGGAGGAGGAGGAGGAGGAGGAGGGGATGTGAATTGGAGAAAAAAAAGGCCCCAGAACGGCTCTCTTTGTTGGTTTTAGCTGCCGTGGCCCCTGCGGCTCATGGCGGCTGCGGGGCAGAGCGGCCTATTCACCCTGCTCACCAAGGCAGAACGCAGCACAGGAAGACAGGAAGGAAGCGAGGCTATTCTTCATGGACACATTGTCTGTCTGTCTGACGGCCAGGCTTAAGCAATCAAACAGCCCTGTGAGAGAGAGGGAGGGAAAAGAGAGGAAATACAGGCTGGTGAGGGAGATGCACGCCACCCTGTGAAAGCACTACAACTGTTAAAAATAGATTATAAAATGTACTAAATGTATAGTATGTCATGGCAAGAAGAATGTTGGCCTAACTGCCTCATGCACTGTTTAAAGTTAAGCTTATAGCCATATGTATGTAGAAAACTTCATTCTGCAAGTACTTTTTTTTAACTCTTACCACAAATGTAGTACTAAAATATAGTAAAAAGTTCATGTACTATACTAGTACATGAAAAGTACTATATATAAGTGTGCTGTATATGTAGTAACTTTAAAGTTGAAGAAAGAAATCAGTATTTATATCCTTCTGGTGTTTTGTATTGTATTTGTATATTTTGGTTAGAATTGTACGACGGAGCATTAGGGCCACATCAAGGGAAAAAATTAAGGAGGAATATGTTTTATTTATTTTGCATTTTGAGAATAAAGTCAACATGATGAGAATAATCACTCCAAGTAGGCTATGTAACTCATATCTATGATGTTGCCTACATGGCAGCTGGCATGGCGGACAGTCGCTCTGATGAGATTACGTGATAAAGGAGTTGAATTTATTCTTTTAAGTCATTTCAACTTTAATCTCGACATTTCGACATTATTCTCGAAATGGTAAAGTTCAACTTTATTCTCGTCATGTTGACTTGATTCTCGACATTTCGACTTTATTCTCGAAATGCAAAATAAATTAAAGCTGCAAGCAGCGATGAACGGGCCCTCCCCTTCTTGCAGTCGGGGGTACTGGCAGAGGCAACATCACATGTAGACCACACATTCTAAGTTTCATGTAAATCGGAATAACTTTTGCCAAGATACAACCATTCGTGTTTTAACAGCCTACAGGAAGTTGTTCCTCCATGCGCATTGTTTTAGCTATTAAAATTCTTTTGATAACTTTTTATCTCCGAATCTATATACCAGTTTTCGTGCCGATCGGACTCACGGCCAGTAGTCAGGAGTAGTTAGACAGAGTAGGTAAAGAATGTAAAACACATGAAAAATGCATAATAAAAAATGGCGACCTTCCGGTTGGGCGGAGCTAATGAATAGATGGGAACTATGTCCGCAATGATTAGAGAAATATGGGTATTAAATCTGGTGAATATCGGAGCAACTATGTCCAAGTTAAGGCCTTCCAGGCATTAGGGGGCGCTATGGAGCCCACTTACAGGTTTGGGCCAAATTGCTGTACAGTCTCGCAAAGCTCCCAGGTGTTTATGTGGGTGCCAATTTTTGTGAGTTTTCATATATATTGAGGCCGTCAAAAATGTGTCCATGGGCTAAAACCAATTAGGGTCCCATAGGCCACGCCCATTTTGACCAATCAGTACCTTACTGTAGGGGTGGCCTCATGAGTGGCCCTAGATGGTACCCATCAACTTTTGTAAATCGGATGAGCCGTTCATGAGCTATAAACTTTATGTACTTGTAGCGCCCCCTAGTGGCCAATTTTCGTAAAATGTGTGGGGCATCTCCAGAGGGTCATGGCAAACAAGAATCTTAAGTTTTGCGTCGATAGCCATTATTTTGGTCGAGATATGGCAAAGTTGGTGTTTGCATACTTAGGTACACAAATTTGTTTGTGCATAATATGTGCAATTTTTATCCTATAAAAATTCTTTGGATAACTTTTTGTCACGTCCGTCTGGAGATGCTACCTGCCAAGTTTCGCGCAGATCGGTCGCACGGTCTAGGAGGAGTTCGGCAAAGTAGGTTTTTGATAAATTGCGACTTTTCACGCATAAAAGTCTAGGCAGAAATGGGCGTGGCCTAAATCAGGAGATTCAGCTGGATCCAGGGAACGTGAAAATATATGGTTTTTGAATGTGAGATCTACGGTTTGGGAGTTATAGGGCCAAATGCTTTTTATCTGCAATTGCGCCACCCAGTGGTGGATATGTGTAGTTTTTTTTTTATCTTTACGATTTTCACCAGTTGTGACGTGTGCAACTTTTTGTGGGTTTTCGTGCATTCTAACCCACTCAAAAATGCGACGAGGAATTGGTAAAAATAATCTGAGCAAAAACAATAGGGTCCTTGCAGTTTCACTGCTCGGGCCCTAATAAAAAAAATATCTTCCTCCTTATTTCTTTTCCTTTGATGTGGCCCTAATGCTCCATGGTAGAATTGTAATTACCAAGAAGAAGAATAGTTTTATTTATTTTTCTGCAGTGACAGCACCCGCGTCTTTGATATTGTTTTTTTTGTTCCGACTGACAAAGTTTGCAGTTATATACTATTTTGAAAAATGTGCACAATAGCTGCCGTGTCATTATAGTTTATATGAAAGTGAGGAGAATTCCAATTTCAGTCCGACTTCAAATCCCTGCACTTTAAACACATTATGTAGATTATATGGGTCAGGCATATGGGAAAAGTGGCGGATTGAGTTGCAGTTTAGTTACTTCTCCACTTATGTGCTCACGACCGAGTTGATTTCAAATACAGTAAATGAACTCATAGTACCTCAAAGTGTTTTAGAGTCATTTAACGTTGCTACAGTTGGCAGAGGCAAAACAATACTTGTTTGTTTTTACCTGAGATGATGATGTCACTCTGTCATGTCAAAGACAGAGATGCCAAGGCATTTGAGAGTGGAATCATGGTTCTGTACTCTGAGAGTGAAATGTGTTTGCTTTTGTTTTATAGAAAGAATCATGGAAGTGAATGCTCTTTTCTCTTTGGTGGTAAATCATCTTCCGGAAAGTGGCTGGACTTTGCCACCGTGGTTTATCACGTTAGACAGTGATGACAGCAAAGACTTTCTTTGAATTACACAACCCTTTGTTACTGAAATGAGAACGTGCAGACTTCAGTGTTTTCAGAATAGTGTGTGCAGAGATGTATGCAAAAAAAAAAGAAAACATCAGGCTTTTAAACTTTTAATAGATATGTTTTGTATTGCTTTTTTTAATCACTCACATTGGTTGTAGCTTGTTGCAGAAAAGTCAGTTTAACATAACACATCAACATGGCCGCAAACAGAGGCTACAGACTGTAGGTCTAAAAGAAGAAAAAAAATACACCTTTCTCTTCTCTACCGGTGAAAACGCTTTCTCAGAAGCTGAACTTTTCTTTCTGGTTTTCCGACGTGGGCGGCGAGAGATGCACACATCTTGAGCTCGAAGCTAAAGCGCATCCCCCCCCCCCCCCACCTGACTGTGGTTTTACTTTCCATTCAGTGTGTCTTCTGCTACTCTCACCGTATATTCAGTCAAATTACATAAAGAAAACACGAGTTTTATTCCAAAATATGGAATAAGTGACACCTTGACACTGCCGCAAAGACTTTTAGTGACAAATCCCTAAAAAGTGCTAAAATGTCCACAATGGCACATGTTATATTAATAACTTTTGTACTTTCATATTCAATTTTTATAGAGCACCGAGGAGACACGTTCACCTCTGCAGCTTTGGGAGAGCGTACAGCTTTGCAAGGTGAATGACGGGGCACGTCTGCACTTAAAAATCTTATGCAACCTGAGTTCTATGTCAGTGACAGTGTACTGTTATGCCTTGAGGAAGAAGATTACAGCAGCCAGCAAGAGAGACGCTAGAGAGTGTATCTGTCATAAAAGTTTAGTGAGTGAGTAGAGATGGAGGGTGTGTGTGCAGCATAAAAGGCTGCAGATAAGTCTTTGCACATGTTGAAAACTTAAAAAAAAAAAAAAAATTGGACCTGTGCATGTGTATTCTTGCACACGTGTGTTTCTGTCAGCATAAAGGAGTCTTTTGCCCAGACAATAAAGCCCGACTGGAGGCCTAAGTCTAATAGCAGCACTTAACTTCAATCCACCTCAGGAAGTTGGCTCATCTACACACACACACACACACACACACACACACACACAGTCGGTCCGTTGCTGACAGCCAGTGGATATTTGTTGGCGACACTGTGGCTGCAAGGCTCTTTACAGCTTAGCAGCCAATTGTTGTTCACCCAGATACACACACACACACACACACACACACACACACACACACACACACACACACACACCAAGAGCTTAGAACTTCAGTTGTTATCCTGAAAGGCAATCCTGATCCCTATGCTACACAGTAGGACAGACACACATAAAAAGAGGAATTAGTGCGGTCTGACAGCTCACTATACCTCATCGCATTTAGTGTGTGTGTGTGTGTGTGTGTGTGTGTGTGTGTGTGTGTGTGTGTGTGTGTGTGTGTGTGTGTGTGTGTGTGTGTGTGTGTGTGTGTGTGTGTGTGTGTGTGTTTTGGAAGGGAGCATGCACATGTGGATGCAAGTGTGCAATCACTGACAGACGTGCAGCAACATAGCATAGTTCCTGGCCACCTGATTTAAGCACGCAACACTCTCCTTGTATCTCCTTGGTCTCCATCAACACCTGAGGGAGATATCTGGCTCCATAGCTCATTTTTAGCTGTGGGCCGCGAAACCAAAACAATGAGCTGAAAGTTGCTAAAACGATTTTTAAAGCTGAAAGGAACTGCAGATTCAAGTGATCATTTTCTGTGGGTTCGTCGCTATGAGCGACACCTTTCACATTACACATTCATTGATCGTTAATATAAACAATATAAACAGCTTTAAATTAGCCTGTTTAAGATAGTGGCTTCAAAATCAGGGCCCGCAAAGGGGTCACAGGATGAATATTAGAGGGGGTGTGAAATTACATAGATGTGAAGAAATTAAAAACATTGCCTTAACATTTATAAAAGAACATCTACATTTTTAGCTTTTTCCATGTGGGATTTACCTCTTTAGGACTCTATAAACTAACAAATTGGCTTTGAATTGTCATAAGCCAACAAGGTTGAGCGCTAATGTTTAAATAATACATTTGGTGGCTTTAGCAAGCTATTTTTCATGCCTGCAACACTGCTCTGTTGATAGAAAATGGGAATGGTTATTTTCACACATGGTACTGTAACATGCAACGGGCAGATATATTTCCATATTTGAGTATTTATGGCCACATTTGCAAGCTTCTCTTTTCCTAGGGGCCCCATTCACCTCCCATTCATGTGAATGGTATCATTTAGACTCAGATCAAATTATTAAAATTACAGTAGAAGGAAGAGGGTGAGGACATTTGTAAGTCAAATCTACACTGACATAACTGGTGCTGTGATGATTAAAAAATAAATAAATGATATAGCAGACTAGACACGCTCTCTTAAATCCTTTCAGCTCTGAAGAAAAGTAAGATGTAAAACCTGTTAACTGACGATGGTATCAGTGTGGTGCATACTGAGAGAAAGACAGACTGGGCCAGTGAAGAGTTCAGGGGAATTACATGGTGATATTACTGTATATGTCTCCATTGTCATCCTTCCATAGTAAGCTGGAGCTTGTGTGAGGGGAGAGAGAGAGATCATGTGGAACAAAGCTGTGGAAGAAAAAGATATGATCAACCTGTGTGACATTCAGCTCCATTAAAAACAGATTCCCCCTTTCTATGGCTCAAACTTAATGATGCGTTGGGTATGTCTTGGAGGTTAAAAGACTGTAACTAAGACGGCATGCACTGAACTGCAATGTGCCATTATGTGTGAAATACTGAAATACATTCGAGACCTCCGGGCATGTGTTTGTATTTGATTGTATTTTGCCTTTAGTAAATTCTAAGAAAGGCACAGGCATACTTGGAGCATAATTTCGTTCTTTTATTGGTTTTGTTTTGACAGCAAAGTCTGTGGGAAAACTGGTTGCCGCTTTCAGCTTAAGTTAACGATGATACTCATAGTTGGGCCTGGATATTAACGGCTACTCACATAGACTGTTGAACACATTTATTGGGGGATGAGATCCCGATATGTTTTCAGTGCTATAAAAATGGTCATTTGCTTTCTATATAATACTGTAAGTCAGTGTGGTAAAAACTGTTAGCGGAAATACGATTCTGTATGGTTAGCATTGTTATTTTTTCCAACTCAAACATAGTTGAAACCTTATATATATATATTTATATATATATATATATATATATATATATATATATATATATATATACACACACACACACAATTACGCTCTATACTTTCCTGTTTAGCTAAATATATGCATTTAATGTACATGAAAGAATAACTTTTTAGAAAATTAGAACAAACACCATTTAGGATAAATTATGCGCTGTTCTGTGTGTAAAATCTTTATTTATGCTTCCCATAAAAAAGATATGGCATAATGTCCCGGAAACTGGTTGAATCTAAGCTTGTTAGATCAATGTTAAAATCAAGAGTGCAGGTGAACTGTGGTTTTATACTGTTGCTTTTGACAAGTCGTTATTTCAAAGTGTTAACCACAAAATGCGTGCATGTACATGTTGCTAAGGAAATGGCGAAATGCTTTACTGAGCGACGGCTCAAACACCTCTTTCCTATTTGAGGTCCTATTCTGGCTTTTGTTTTTATGAATATTTGCACTGATGTCATTTTTGAAAATGATATTAAAGCCAAACATGTATTTTTTTTTATGTGAAGGTTCATTATAATGTGCTTGCTAAAATCCAAGTCAAACTTTGTACTTTCCCAATGTTCTTTCTGTTGGAGGAAATTGATCTCTTGAGTCTGTCAGGCAGCTATGAGAGCGCTGCGAGCCACCGGCTCTTGTTACCATTCACAGGTGCGGCACATTGACAAGCCGACGATTGACAGTCAAGCCGAGCCAAGGTGGTGGAGGTGTGCGTTTTGTGTCTGTGTGTCCATTATGTGCACATGAGAGTGCGTATGTGTGCATGTTTCCCCGGCCTGAAGACAGAAATTTGTCAATGGCTGCAGAGATTGTCTGCATACCTGGGATTCCTCTGGATTCCAAACAGCCAGTGACAAGACAGAGAGGCATATAAGAGAGGGAGAGGCTTTCTGCCAAAGCTATCCACTCTGCAACGGGCACAGGTGCAATATTTCACAAGATAAAGGCTCCTCTGTTTGGAGAAACATGCTGCTTTGCAGCCATGATATACTGTAGAATATTTAGAGGCAGCGGGCCGTGTAGCTTTTGGATGCAGATGTGCAAAAAGAACAAAATGAAAATGGATAACATAGGGCTGTAAAGAAAAAAACCCTTCTTTTGATTACCTTAAAGCATCGCAAGATGTTAGAAATTCATCAATTCCACTTGTCACAGGGTGAATTATGTGGCTTATGGAGGAGGTAATATTAAATACAATTTGTGTATGTAAAAGTCTTATTAAAGCTTCAGTCAGGATGCGTTACTCTGTCAGGATACGTTACTCTGTCACTATGTACGTTACTCTGTACAACAAACACAACACTGAGTGTGTGGGAGCTGCTGATGACTCAGCAGGAGTTGAAATAACATGAACGAACAGTAGTGTCTGGAACCAGTGCTTGAAACTAGGCTAATTAGCTACCCCTCGGAAAATGATAGCTTGCTAGCTTCCATTGTTTTTATAGTGAAATTCATACTTCCCTCAAAATTCCCAAATATAAAGAAAAAGAACAGATATCTTAAATAACTAACCGCACATAACCAACACTATTTGGGCTTGTTGAAAGAGAATAGCGACCAGTCAGTAGCAGAAGTTGACAGCGAGTCTCCTCGCAATGCCAGTCCTCAGATGTCACTCAATCTATGTCATGGGAAACGTCCACCCAGTGGCATGAAGCTTGGATGCCATTTCCACTAATATGTCCTGATGAAGGGGTTTTATCCTTTTTTGAAAAATAGAAATATAGCTGCAGTATAATTACAGTGCCTATTTCTTTACAAAAAAAAGTGAGAATTCAAATTTCAGTTTGTGCCAGTTGATAGCCACTTAAAATGTGAACAAAATGTTCCATAATGAAGCTCTTGCAATGCTGTGCATTGTGCAAGTGCATTTTGTTCTGAAAGAAAGTAAGTTTAAGTATGTGTTTACAGAACTTACCGTACGTTCCATCACTGATTCGCTGTAGGCCACTTGACAGAGATTGCCTCATTGCAGGCACCCTAAAGTTAGAGAAAACATGCTGCACACTAAACATGTCATTTCACTGCGAGGCGTCTTAAGAAGTAGCGCTGCAGCTGGCCCAGATCCAAAAACAATAGAATTCCTTCAGCTTGGAATGCCTGCTTGATTAATATAGAAAACAGTCTCGCTTGAGCTCATTTGGTGTAGACGTGTGGCACTTTCCTGCTAGTTAAGTTGCCTATCAAAATAACGAGGCACGTCTGCCATGATGGAGAAGGACTTGACCGTTTAAGGAACACTCAAGCGCAGCTTTTAGGCAGAGGTGTCAAGTAACGAAGTACAAATACTTCGTTACCTTACTTAAGTAGAAATTTTGGGTATCTATACTTTACTGGAGTAATTATTTTACAGCAGACTTTTTACTTCTACTCCTTACATTTTCACGCAATTGTCTGTACTTTCTACTCCTTACATTTTAAAAATAGCCTCGTTACTCCTATTTCAGTTCGGCTTGTTTTCATTCCGGCTTGTCATCGTTCAAAAACACACAGAAAAAAAACAAAAAACCTATCCAGATAAATCACGCCATCAGGATAGAGTGAATTTGATGGTTGGTTGGATGAGAAGTATAAACATATACCATTCTGACACCCTATTGGTTTGTGTGCGATCCATTGCACCTGCACAGACCCGGTGCTAATACGGCACTGGTGCCAACGACCGTTATCTACCAGACCGAATAGCACCGCGGATTTCGGTGCCTTATTAGGTGCCACTTACATGCCTGCGCTTCTCTCTGATGCTCCGAAAAACGGACGTTAGAGGGAACTGAAACATCGCCGTACGGGACGCTAGTCAACACTACAGTTGGCAGCAGGTAACGTTAGCCTACCGCTAGCTAGTAGCTGGATTAAACACAGTTAAAATGCTGACAGCTAAACGGTGTAAAAGTGTCTGTATTTCACTGTAGAGGATCGTAACACCAGACTGTAGCTGCCGTTGTCTGAAAAACACAGACTCAGCCTGAAATAAGTTATTGTTATAAGTTATTGTTATTACATTTTTAATAAATCATTTAATTTTGACCCTGTGGCCTTAGCAATACACAAGCCGTTCTTTAATGTCGCCTTGTGCTCCTTTTTGTTTTTTTTTAAGATCAACTTTTTATTGTTTAATATTTTTGAACAGACAAATACAATTGAACAAGGCGCTTCCTTTTTTTTGTGGAGGTGGGGTAGTGCACTATAAGCCCCTGTGGGGCGGGCTAAGCTTTTATCCTTAATGGCATTTTTTCCCCCTTACATTACTTTTATACTTTAAGTAGTTTTGAAACCAGTACTTTTACACTTTTACTTGAGTAAAAAGCTTGAGTTGATACTTCAACTTCTACAGAAGTATTTTCAAACCCAAGTATCCATACTTCTACTTGAGTAATCAATGTGAATACTTTTGACACCTCTGCTTTTAGGGACAAATTTCAATATTAGACTGCTTTGATTAAGCAAAAGAGAAATGAATCAGCAGTAGCTTTGGTCTAATCCAGGAGTTTTCAAAATGTACAAAGCAAGACATGGAAAGGTGGCATTTGTTTTTGCACAAAACCAGCCAGGGAGAGCAATGTGCTTCCTGGGATGTCTCAACCGGTCACGCTAAATCGACTTTGTGTCATATACTATCAAAGCAACAGTCAAAATCAATGCTCAAAGTTTCCAAGGTCTCATGAACACACCACCATTAACATTGATTTTCCTCCACACGCGCTGACACCAACACTGGATGAATAACACACATGAGAGTGCTTGTCCTTTAGGAATTTTGTGTGCGCAGGTGAGTGTGTATGCATGTATGTGTTGTGTTTGTGTGTGTGTTTGCCCAAAGAGGAAGTTCCTGTGGTGAGACAGCCCTAAGCTGAACACACACACACACACACACACCACTGGAAAAGCTCTGGAAAACAACTTCCTGTGGTCACCTGCGCTCAATGACCCTGAAGAAAGAGACCCTTACAAACCCAAACTCACTGTCTCTCTCTCGCTCTCTCGCTCTCTCTCACACACTCACACACACACACACACACACACACACGCACACACACACACACACACACACACACACACACACACACACACACACACACACACACACTGTACTACCCAGGCATGGTTGTAGCCAGGCCTCGGCTGTAACACACAAGGAAAGGAGGATGAATGGGGCCCTCTGAGAAACCTTCAGTGTGATGGTCAAGAGAGAGAGGGAACGCTGTGAAAAAAAATTATTCAACCCAGCAATCAGATAAATCACATTGACAACTTCAAATAAGCATTTATTTTGTATTAATTCATCCTAAAACTGTGAAAAAAAAAATATATCCTTGATTTCTTGTTTGGTGATAACTTCACTCCCTCTACAATTGACAATGGAGGTAATTCATGACACAACAGCAAAACAACATACACAACAATAACTGCATTTCATTGATTAAAATCAGCATGAAATTACTAAATGCAGCCGAGTGCCCATGTCAGATTACATAAGTTCCCCTTTTCGGCACAGGGCGCAGCCAATGAACTCATCATGCCTACTTGAGTTTTGCTTATTTAACACTGTTGGGTGGACTAATAGGTGTCCACGCCTGTGGGCACGTTCAGTGGCTGCATTCACCGAACAGACAGAAAGCAAAAGCGGTCGTGTGATGAATTCTGCATTTTATGAGAGCAGGAGTCGGGACATTTTAAAATTCCTAGACAAACTTATACGCCCTTGTAAGCTTAAGACTTTTTTTGTTTGCTTAAATCAGCTCAAAATGTATCTGAGGTTAACAGATGCCAGCTTGCACATTTATTATTCTGTATCAGTTGTTCCCAACTTTTTTGGTCTGATGTTATTGAACACTATCGCTTATATTATTACAATATTTAGTTTCATACAATTTGAAATGTTTAGTTCAGTTTGGTCAAGTTTGCATTTATACTACTACGACTTCCACGACTTTATACTACTACACTATCCATTCATTTTAGCGAACTTTTTCTAATTACCATGCTTTACCTTGCCCTTGCTCTCGACACAATCAACCACTAATAATTCCATGTATTTGCCAGTTACAGGACAAGATGCAAAAGATTTAAGAGTAGGGGTAGGTGTTTACAATATAAAAGGTAACATCGAAGACGCCTAAACATCTAAGAGGCTAAAGTGTTGTCCAATCTCCATTGTTACTACCATCATTCAACTCATTGCCAGTTGGATGAGAAATTAGCACAAGTTTCATCTGCATATCCTCATTTTGAAAATATACAAAACTACAGCATTTTCTTAACCTGCTTTCTCCCAGACCCCCGATGTTCACCTTGATGTTTGTGTATAGCAACTTTGTCCCCTTCCTTTTTCTAATATTCCAGCACTGCCGCTGACATGAAAACAGTCTAGCACTATTTGTTTTATAGTCCCTCGAGGGAGCAGTACTGTCATTTTCCGGCCAGAAAGACAAGCCAGGACAACCTTTTGCTGGTCTTAAAATAAAACAACAAGCAGAAAAGACTGCTGGGTGCTGTTCTACAAGAAAAATGTATCAAATCTTTTTGACTTATGACAGACTGTACAACTTGACTAATTATATGAAGGGTCAGAGTTCTGGAGATACTGTTAAGTTAAAGGAAGAACATCACTTTCCACTGCAAACTAATTTGCAATAGAAATGTACCTTTACTGGTGAGTTTTAGTTGTAGGACCTTAACCAAATAGTAGTTGCCATGGCCACAGTTTCCCTAACTTTAACCAAATAGTATAATTTCCCAAACTTGATGATGTGCCTTTGAGTTAGGCTTGATAGGCATTGTGGGAATTGTAGCATCCAGCGTTTTGAAGCTTGACTCGTACTTGGGGCTAAACAACTGTCCAACAAGATCTCAGCCATGAAATCAGTCCCTTCTCTGTCCTTTTTGAAAAGAAAACCAAGCAAATACTTGAGTGGCATTTGGATTTAAATTGCATATCAACATGTCAAATTAAGACTATATAAAAAGCTACAACCATATTTTGGCATGATCTTCCAAATATGATGTGTGTAATGGCCTTTAGCCAAGGAATAATTTCATGGCCTATTCTTTATAGCCAGAGAAATGCTGTCTATAAACTTATTTTCGTTGGCCACCCTAAATCCCCTCTGTGCAAAAGAGGAAGTTACTTATCAAGGATCTGGTCTACCTGTGCCAAGCTAAGCTTCATGTTACTGCCTCTTTAACCAACCCAATATCCTCTGTGTGTGTGTGTGTGTGTGTGTGTGTGTGTGTGTGTGTGTGTGTGTGTGTGTGTGTGTGGGTGGAAGTGTGTGTTTTCCATGTGTTTCTTGGAAAGAGGCGGACTGCCGCTCCTTCATGTTTAGCCTCAAACAGACACACACGGCGTCGCAGACACACTTCGGCACATATTCACACAACCACACAGACACACACACACACACACACACACACACACACACACACCCAGCACAAACAGACTGCTGCTCTTTGAGGCCGCGGGGCGAGAGCAGCAAATGATTGCCGTAAAGTTTGCTGTTGCTATCGACAAAGCAGCCTCTGTTCTTCATTTTGTGCCCCCCACCACAGACGCCTTCACCCTCCTCCTCCCACCCATTTCATGCCTTCTCCCGCCTATATCCCTCTCTCGCCTCTCTTCTGTGTCTCCATGTCAACCCCCTTCACCATGCTCTATGCTCCATCCTGTCTCTCTCTCTCTCTCTTTCTTCTGTCAGCCTCCTCCCTTTCTCCCTCCGCTCTCTTAATTCAGCTCACCTCTCCTCTCACTCATCGCACTTGGGATGTTTATCAGGGGCTGAGACTGCAGCAAAGGGACCATTTTGGTGTGTGTGTGTGTGTGTGTGTGTGTGTGTGTGTGTGTGTGTGTGTGTGTGTGTGCGTGTGTCGCTGCATGGGGTCAAGAGAGAGGTGTTAAAGGGGAGTGTGGGATGGGATTTCCACCCACATAGACAAAACTAGGGAAGATCGCATTCTAGATCAGTGAGGGGATACCTGCAGTGTGCAACTCATGTGCAGGTGATGCTGCCAGGGTTTCAGTGGGTTTGTCCTTGTAAACATCTGATTCTGGAATAAGCCCTTATGTGTACTTAATGAGTAAAACAAAATGAACTAAAATTAAATATAAAAAAACCATGGGTCTATTTCTGTTATCTGGTGGTGTATCTTTCTAACCTTTGCCACACAGTTGTCACAGTGCAGCAGCAGCAGTGTAGTTTGCAGCAGAATTTAGTTTTGTGATGTGGAGCATGATTGGTAACGCCACGCCCTCAGAATTAAAGAGAAAAGACTCGCTTTTATAACCAAACATTATCCAGACGAAGTTAGCGACTTTAGCTAAACTGTGTGCTAGCATGTTCGCCATATCAACTTAATAAGGTGAAATGTCAATGTTGTGTTTACAGCTTGTTCCGCTGCCCCCAAGTGGCCCAGAAAAAAACAATAATGCAGCTTTTAGTTTTAGATTAAATATTACAGATTGATATGTAGCTGTGTGAGAATATTCAGAAGAACTCTTTCTAAAATAGTTTAAAGCCCCAGTGTGTAACGTTTGTAGTTGTTCATTATCAGAATCTGTATTGCCCTTTACAAACTTGTCCTTTTTCATGAATATTTACCACCACCATCAATTCCAAGTATTCCTATTGGCTTGGAATTTTACATTTGCGCTTGCATGAACTGGGTAGACGCTCCAGAATGATGCGCCATCTTGAAATACGTTAGCCGGTAAGGGACATACAGGCTATACTGCTCCGCCTTTCGCGTTTTCGACTCACAGCTGCTGCTAATGCTGCCGGCAAATTTGAAGAAGGAAACATGGAGGACCACACGTATTCAAAATCCAAATTTCAGGAACAGGCGTCTTCTTCTTCGCCCAGAAAAAGAAAACGGATATTGAAAAGAGCAAGAGACCGGCGTCATCAGAAAAAAAGAGTGAACATTGGAGCTGCTTTGGACGCTGGAGTCTCCTTTTCTTTCTCTCTCCTTTCCGTCAGGTGGCGCGCGTGCCCACTCGTGGTGTGAAGCGTGCATCCGCACCACTCTCCGACATGAACTCATCCATGAACTCCAACAACCACGGCTGATAGACGGCCTTTTGTACACCTTCGCTTTTTGAAGCGTGAAGGCTGCCATAGCTGCAATACTGCGTGAGAGAGTTGATCTTAACGCTAGACAGGCGTAATTCTTACACAATGTAGCTTTAATACTGGCTTGTAATTCGGGATCGCCTGTGATGACATTTGGCTAGGCGCAAAGGGTAAACTAGCAGTTTTGACAAAAAAAGGAGGGAGTGAAGATGAAGTTGAAGAAAGAGGGTCATCTGGCTGGATGCATTAATTGATGGATCCGGGGAAAAAACAGGGGATGAGCAGGGGGAGATTGTAGGTCAGAATCTAAAGTTGGAATTAATTAGGGCCCATCGCAGGGCAAATGAATGGCTCATTGTTGTCACGCACAGACAGCAAGGAGGAACAATCTGGGCTTTGTGCTCGGAGTTCACCTCTCCGTCCCCCTCTTTCTCACTGAGTGCATACATACATGGTAATGTTTCAGCATGCAACACAAAGAGGAGGGTAGTTACATCATAAAACCAAGATATGATGTAGGTAGGCCCTAGTTAGTCTTTGTTTATTCCAACACTGCATGATAAAATCTCAATTTTTCAGTATTTTTCCACATAAGATAAATAGCATTGTCCACAGAGTTTTTTTTTTAATGGGACAATTAATATTTACACCCCAAATTATTTGCCTTGATAATTCATATGTGCATGCATCATTTGTGAAGTAATGTATATGAGCTGTTGTAAGACTGAGGGCTCTGTTTGAACTCAGCAGAGGGAAGAATGGGACAGGCAGGTGGCTCTTATCTCTGGCAGACCACAGCATGGGGACACTCACTGCATTGTTTTCTCCCTTTCACACACACACAAACACACACACACACATACACTCACAAACACACTCTAGCGCATGCCGGCTGGCTTGGTACCAACCATCTGCCGTGGAGGACAGGAGCCTTCCACTCTTTGGTGGTGATGTATGGTGTCTGGCTGCTACTTGCCACCTCACCCAGCAGTCACAAGTTCAACACTTCATCATATAGAGCCAGAAGTGGGTCAAACTCCAGCATTGCTTTGAATACTTTGAGTGTTTGAGTGCATGACTTTGTTGGCTCGCAAAGAACTACTAGAAGTTGCCTTTCATGATGGAATTCACCAAGTCAATGGTATATCAATATTATAAAGAGTCTTGGATGATGGTTTGTAGCACTTTTTTCTGTTGAATACTGGTTTCTGAGAGCAGCGGATATTTATTTAATAGAGTGTCTAGACTGACATATGTTTTAAATTATTGAATCACTATTACGTTTCTTACAGACATTACTGGTTCCCAGAGGATGAACCCTAACAACTTTGGTGATCCTCTGACTTCTCTTCTAGCGCCACCATGAGGTTGACATTTTCGGGGGGGGGGGGGGTTTGTGAAATGTTTGGAAAATTATTGGATTATTAGATTATTGGATTACCATGTTCTTTTTTTCTTCACACGAATGGTCCCCAGAGGATGAATCCTAATGACATCACCAGTTCAAATGTATGACCAAATGCCTGCTGAACTAATGGCATTACCATCAGCTGTGCTAATTAGCAAATGTTTGCTAAACTACAATGATGAGCGTGGTAAACATTATACCTGCTGTACATTGACCCTTATTACACTTCCTGCACAGCTGTCATGTCAAGAGGAAGCACTAATCTTAGCATTATCATTCTAACTAATTTGATAATGTACCACTTTACTGACTTTAAAGAAACCAGGTCAAAAATGTTTTTGTCTTTGCCTTTAAAGATTGGTCCTATTGACTCCAGTCCCGCATTCAATCTCAGCTGTCTGCAAGCGAATTGGAGAACATTTGCCAATACGTGCTGTTTATTGCTTCCAACTAATGGGGATCTTTGCATCGGAGAGACTGTAGACAACCTCTCCTCACCATTGACATCTTGATAAGTGGAAAATTGGGCCTGGAAATGGAGCTGGAGAAGGTTTACAGAGTCTCTCCACCCTGCATAATTGCAGCCTCGAAGCTGGCTGTAATTAATCTTTGAGAAAACTTGTCAAATTATTAATAGGGCCCTTAAGTGATGGCTCTGAAAGGAGGCCACTGTTCGGAGACGTAGGAGAGGGAGCAAGAGCTTTTGCAAGGGCTGTTTACTGTGAAAATACGAAGAGGTCGCTCTCCAGGAGTTCCACAACTCCACGTGTCAAAGCTCTCCACACATGAAGGAGTTAAAGGGAATGTAGGTCTCTCTGGAAACCAGAGAGCTCAGACTCGAAACTTGAAATGTCATCAGGTATAAAGTGGGCTGCTCTGTAGACACTAGATGGAAGATTTTTGTCAACGCACCAAGCAGTATATGGCTTTCGGAGAGAGATGCTGCAGATATACATAAGAATTCCTGCTGTTTTCCAGCACATGGGCAACACTCTTTACCCTCTCTACCTCTCACCACACCCCCTGCTCCTGGTGAACACAACGACCATTGTTTTCACCAACAGGCCACCTCACACCATCCCATTCACACGTTTGCATCTTTACAAGCCTCAATATAGAGGCGTACAAGGAGGAAAACTCTATTCAAACCTATATATCAGTTGCAGTTGCTTGAATGTGTCACGCATACAATATCATGAAATTATTTCCAGTAATAATTTCCAGTAACAGGAAATTAAATCAGAAAGGAGCCGCCGCAGCTAGTATAATGCTCGTCTTTTATTAGTAGAGTTAATTATATTAGTGTAAATTAAAAAAAACAAACTCATAATACACTCTATAGTCAATTTCATGCCATACTCTATTGTTATCAGCATGGGTACTTATTACATGCTTGAGCACAGTTCTTCAACTTTCATAAAGAAACAAAATGAAAGCCAAACACTGACAGACTGAAACAGACTGCACACTGAAAATAGTGACGAGATTAAGCTTTATGTGAATCCGAAGGCCATGATCCTTATTGTCAATTCCTCAGGAATGAAATCCTAGAAGAGGCAGGTTCAGTGAATACTGGGGCACAGAAAATGGCATTTATTTCTAAATTTGCTCCAAATGAAGAATGTTGAGATGTTTGTTTACTTCCACTATATTATTCTTTTTGGCATGGTAATCATTTTACTTTACAATAAGAATTATTGGTTGGAAAGAAAAAAACGCTGGTACACCTGGTGGAGCTCTTTGTCTTTTTAAGTCATTTTGGTTACCACTGCTCATGCTAAATACCTAGTTTAAGTAGTTTTTCTCTGCCTTAAACATTAGCTCTCGTTGCTGTTGGGAACAAGATACAACCTGAACATTTACTTATATAAAATGTGTCCGGATTAATGAGCCGTTGCATCGTTTGGATATTATTCCTCAACTGGCAGACCTGAGGTGGCATCCACAGGAGACTATGTCAATATTTGCTGACGTTGAGCTTGTACCAGTGTGCGTGTGTGTGTGTGTGTATAGTATAAGTGTTGTTCCAGAAACACAGTGCTGCATGGGAACAAGGGATAAATGGTGCAGAAGTCAAACAAAACATGAAAAAGAGGTTTGTTGTTCAGTCTGGGACTAACTGCTGTTTTCGAGCAAAGAGATGTCACTTTGGGTGTAGGTTATACAGTATGTGCTGCTCAGGCTGAATGTCACCTGTTTTGGCCCTTCATTAGCAATATTAGCTGCTAAAAAGTTGTTTTGGTGGATTTGTTGCACATGTACTTGCTCAATTCCTCCCACAAAAACTGTGCACACACCTCAACCCCATTCTCTGCAAATGTGAACAAAGTTTTTGCCAACAAAAACTGTTTAGGACCTTTTAAGACCACGTAATGCCATATTGTTTTGCTAGCTACTAAGTATAGTTTTATACGTAAGCTAAGTACGCGGGTTAGTTAGTGGTCTCATATTTGATAGGATAAAATCATATATAGTAAGTATAGTATTGTAAAAAATACTACTTTGACATATATTTAGCATATAACAAGAGCTAACTGAACAATTAACAGGGACAGACAATTAGAACTTGGGTTTTTATATTTTAGTGTGTCTTTAAAGATGTGGGGCAAATTCTTTTTTTAGTCCCTTTTTGAGTCTATTTTGGGTCCAAATAGGTGGGGTTTGCCTGACAGGATTATACAAAAAAGTTTAGACAATTCCCGGAAAGAAGTGAAGTAAGCTTGCCAGTGCAGGACAACCCACCCACAAAGAATTACCACCACACTATTCATTATACAATATTTGGTTAAAGACTTTGCATCCCATTAACAAATTCCTTGTTCTTTTTAAAGAGATAACCTACAGGCCACATTGGTAGTTTCACATTTGTGGGAAATGCCTCAAAAACCCCTGTTTATGTGCATGTATGTGTGTTTGGAGGGGTGTGTTGTGTGTGCGTGCAGTCTTGTGAAATGTCACAGTCCCATGCTTGACATTCAACAACAGACAGGTATGTGTGTCCATTCTTCCTGTATGTATGAAAGATGCCCCGAGGCCCTGCAGTTTGTAGTGACTCCAAAATGAAGGAGGCGTGTGTACACGCGAATGCCAAAAAGCGGATCACACAGCCATTCTGTTCTTCCGCAACACCGTGTTTCGTGCTCACTTGAAAGCAGCGCTGCATTGTGCCAAAGAGATTACATATTTCCTCACCTAATGCCACAGGGTTAAGAAGCTTTGCTTTTGTGTGGGCGATTGAAAGGGGTTCAGTGGTGGAATGAGTTTAAATTCACAGAGACAATAGAGAAATAATCTAAAAGGAATAGTTTAACATTTTGGACTTTCTTAACGAGATCTACACGGGAAGATCAATACCATCTGTCCATCAAACATGAAGCTGGAGCCAGGAGACGGTTTCAGAACAGAATCATTTGTATTGCATATGCAATGAGTGAACGCTCAAACACAAAACCATCTGTACATGGAAAGAGTTAGTCTTTGTGGTTTTACAAGGCTGATGCATTGACATTCGGTACACTTCTGTGTATGATCGGATCACTTCAGTGGTTGTCTATAATTAAAGTTGTGTAAGTGTGATAGGATAGCTGTCACACCACAAACATTTTCTTTCTAGGAAGGCATTAAAGCTGGCCACTGGTTTCCAGGTAATAGTTCCAGCATCTTGTTATTTACACATTTTTGGTATGTGTACGGATTAAACAAGATATGTTAAAGGGGCTGTACTAGATATTCAGAACATTAATATAGCAGCAAACAAATGTTTGCTATGCAAAGATATAGTGGAGTAATTGCGTTCTGAGCAGAGAATAAGTCACACTCCTTCTGTGTGTTGGAATCCAAGTTTCTCTGTTCTTAGTTTTGGTAGGCGGTCCGTCATGTCAGTGCATGTGACCGTGAAAAAACTTGGGTATTTCACGTGTTAGTGAACGGTCTGTGAGAGCCATGTGGAGGCAATCCCAGCCTGCTGTTTTCAGTATTTGTAGGTGTTTTTAAAAGTTTGAAGAGCCTGCAAGCTGTTTCCCCGTTTCCAGTCTTTATGCTTAGCTAAGCTAATCAACTCTCTGTGCTAGCTCCACAGTTAAGGCACAGGCATGAGTGGTATCAATAATCTCATCTAACTCTCAGCAAGATGTTAAATGAGAATGTCTATGTCTAACTATTTTTTGAATGTTTTGGACCTATACACCAACAATGTGAAGGCAGGCCTCAAGTCATCTCATTGATCACTGTTTTGTCTTTTGTTCTGAAACTATTACACTTACCACACATGCTTTTTGGCTAAGGCAAGCTGTTTGCTATGAAGAAACACCCACACACCAGAAAGCTGCTGGAAGAGCATGGTGAAGTAGACACACACTTCACCAGTTGGTTTTCACCTTGACACACACACACACACACACACACACACTCGGTAGTAGCCAGGCAGCCGAGGCCCTCAGATATGCTGTTGACAGAGATTATCAGTGGAGTTCCCTGGCTGCCTTTCTCTCTCTGCATGTGACAGAGTTTGCTTTGGGCTGGAACTACACCCTGACAAGGCTCCACCTGGTCAGAACGTGGGCGAGAGGCTTTCAGATAGAAAGACGGATAGCGAGAAAGGATGAGGAAAATGAGTTCGGAGACAGGAGAGGGCCCCATAAAGGAAAACATTTGCAAACCGGAAGGGAGTTATGTAAATGGGTCAGTCATTAAGGCCTTCTAAAAAAGAGGAGGCCAGATTGGGGCCAGGGGAAGGCGGGTAGGCAAGTAGGGAACATAAACCCATTATGTGAATAGGCTTCTCTGTTCAACGTAAGCTCCTCTTTCTTTTCCTCTTTTTTTAAATTTATTTTTATTTTTATTTTTTGTACAGTCTTTACTTAAAGGCTAATATCAGCAATAAGAATATCTTAAAGCGGTCATTATAGTATTTCCCAGAGCAATGAGGCTTCTACTTGACTCATCCTTTCAGTCCAACGTCTCGGACACTGATTGTTATTCAGTGTGCTTCTGTGTTACTATGGTTTTCAGCTACATCAACACCACAGGAATTCACGGTTAATTCAGAAAACCTATGCAGAATTTGTTCTTTTAAATGAATATTTACATCTAAGATGAAGCGCATACTGTATTTGGCACCATTTGAACTGACAACGTCGAAAACCTTTTGTCTGTTTCTGCGCAATTGACAGCAATCCATGATATACAGCGTATATGGCTTTGTGGTGCCGTCGACAAGCAGCCGCTGTAGAGCCAGTTCTGACAGCTCGCATAGCTGTCAGCGACACGAAAAAGAAGGAAGAGAGAGACAGAGGGGCGGGGGGGGGCAACATCCTGTGTCTAATGTGACACCTATCAAAACCTGGTGTATAATTTACACAGGAAGGGAAGTGCAACACCTGAGCCCTGTCTGTCAGAAGTCAGGAGACACCTTGTAGCTTCAAATGTTTCACAATGAACAGGCAAACGTGGTCTGGCACATGTAGCGACCCTTCTCACAGCACGGAGAGTGCTCAAGTCTAGTCTTGAGTGATGTCATGAGTCCAGATTCCTGCACTTTTACTTTTTTACTGACTAAAACAGGATCAAACAGTATTGATCTCCACTTTAATGAAACTGCCAGAAGTCACTGTCATCCATTACGTTGAGGTGCAGAGGGCAATGGGATAAATTGGATCTGGATCTTCTTCTTCTTCTTCTTCTATAAAGATTAGAGCCTGCAGGAGCATGAAGATCACAGGAACCTCATTCCGCTTTTACTTAACCTGTAACATCTCCACTGGAGCCAAACCTCAACATAAAGTCTGTGGTTTTACTTACCAGCTCCCCTAGGTGAAGGGAACATGTGCAGCCACTTCCTCCTTGTGGGAAAACATGGAATGACACTATTACCACCCTGCAGTTTTGTTTTAGTGCTAATTAGCAAATGTTAGCATGCTTAAATAAGATGGTGAACATGATAAACATTATACCTGCTTAATATGTAAGCATTGTCATTATAAGCAGCTTAGCATGCGTGTGTTAGCATTCAGCACAAAGCCCTTCTGTGCCACAAACTCAAAAAGCTGCAAGCATGGCTGTCAACTCCTAGTCTTGTTTATATGTAACTACATTTTTTTAATTGAAATGATGGAAAATACTGACAGGTTTTTGATGAAAAGACATTGTGGAGAATATTATCGCAGGGCTAGATTGATGGTACAACGCTGCATGAATTCTAGGGCTGCAACTAACGATGATTTTCATAGTCGATTAATTAAAAATAATTTTTTTCTCGATTAATCGATTAGTTGTTAGGTCTCTAAAATGTCAGAAAATGGTGAAAAATGTGGATCTGTCACAGAGGAGAGAAGAAACTAGAAAATATTCACATTTAAGAAGCTGGAATCAAAGAATTTTTACTTTTGTTTTTAAAAATTACTCAAACCGACTAATCGGTTATCATAATAGTTGGCGATTAATTTAAGAGTTGACAACTAATCGATTAATCGTTGCAGCTCTAATGAATTCATACATACACAGTAAGCTTTCACTTAGCAGCTTTAGGAGAATAAACTAGGCTGTAAATGTTTACATGTAAAGCTCACTTTTAAGCAGGGTTTTACCCAGTGTATTGCAAACCTGGTAGCCCACCGGGCCTAAATTGCCCCCCACCAGGGCTAAGCCACTTGGAATTATTTTTTTTTATTGTATTTAAAGACTTTTTTTTTTTTTTAACTACAGTTACAGTGGGGCTGCTCTGTTTGAAACTTTTTTCAAATCTCCAGTTAGCTTTTAGCACTGACTTAATGAACGGCCCTATGGAATCTGTCTTATAGCTTTTTTTTTTAAATTTCGTGATTCCATCCATGATTCTGTTATCACAGAAACTATTGTGCTCTACATTAATGCTGCTATCAGTCTGTGACTGGCCCCAACCGGGCCCTTGTCTGAAAACCGGGCCACCGGGCTAAACAACTTTTCTGGGGGATACCCTGAAGTGTTTCAATTTGCCAACCTTCATCAGATAAATGTTTGACGCTACACTTCCAGATACTAAAACTGATAAAGGTTGCAAGTGTCAAATACAGTTTCCACTTTAGTTTTTTAATCAGATCATCTGTCTATTTTAGGCTTCAACCAAAATGTTATTTTGAGCACAGTTTGTCAATCTTGCGCTGACAGAGAGCCACTTAATGACCTAGTGATTTTTCTGCCTCCTGACCAGTGGTGTCTTCTGACATACTGTAAAACCAAGCTTTTAGATTTTAACATGGGCAGCTGTGTGAGGACAGAGGGCCTAGTTAACAGCCTGAGGCACTGGGCTGTGTGGACATTGATCTAGCAGAGAGCAAAAAGCACTCCCAGAGCAGTGCTAAAGAGCCCCTGGCTTATATTTATCAAGTCTCTCTGAGCTGGACTGCTGAACTCGGCTCAGTGGTTAGGTCACACCACCATTTAAACTTCAATAAAACGACGAGTAAAAAATGGGTCACAAATCACCAGTGTAGCAGCACAGCAGACTTTTAGAGAGACTAAATCATAAATATAAGATATCCGATCATCAATGAAACAGGAGCTATCTAATAAAATGGGATAAGAGGTGTTGAATCAATATTTCAGAATACTTTTCGATTTTATAGATAATAAAAATGTCGTCAAAGACGTGAGAGCCACTCAACTGAAATGATCTCACGCTGGTCCCTCGCTCCAAGACTTTAACAATATTAATGCTGCCTCCTTGACGAGTCCCTTTGCCTCTATACTCATGAAACTTAAATTGAATATAAAGGACTTTATTTTTCAGATGAAAAAACACTAATTCACTTTTTATCTCAGCTAAGAGAAACAAGGATCTTGTTGGTGGAAAAGAGGCTAAAGATGACCCATAAATTGAATGAAGCAATGAAGTTAACAGAAACCCCAAAGACATGCATAAAGAAGGACATGCTTGAGTTGAAGAGCTTTGACACTGATAGGAGCTTTGACCCAAATACAGAATGTGTACTGAGCTGCTAATGAAACTACTACAGTGGAATCTTACAAGCAGTATTTAGCTCCATCTAGTGGACGCAATGACTATATCTGGTCATGCCTATCGCACACATCATTGTGTTTTATATGAAAGTATTGGGTGGTCTTCTCTCCAAGAAAGATGTGATACTCACTGGTATCTCTTTATCTATAATGCTCTTATTGGAAAACTACCTTACATAACTTCTCTGTCTCTCAGAGGGACATTATCAGACTCGCTCTGCTGACAGGCTTTTGCTTCATTTTCCACAAGCTCGGTCTGAACTTGAAAAAACTGCCTTTAGTTTTAGTGCACGCCGACTACTGGAACAAATTACAGCCTCTTAGACAATTTAGAAATCTGGTTTTAAACCTGCAAACTTCTACTTGTAACTGCTTCGCATAGTTGTACTTTCTTTTGCATCGTGCAAATCCATTTTCAGTTTCATTATCTTTCCATAGGAGTCTTACGATTGTATTTTCTGTGTTCTGTTTTTGTCTTTGTAATTTGACTTGATGACATTGAAAAGGAGGGTCGCCCCTCAACGATCTCTCGAGGATGAATAAAGGTTGAATGAGTGAGTGAGTGAATGAATGAATATGAGCAATGTTCATCATCTTAGTTGAGCATGTGGTAACATTTGAAGTGCATCTGAGGCTTATGGGAACATCATTAGTTTCTAAGTATTTGGTCATAAACCAAAGTAATCATTTCTCATTTGTTTTCTTAAAGGCATTGAAGCATTGTTAGAAGCTTCCCCTCTCCATCTACACGGGGCATTTTGGGGCTTTAACTTCAAGTAGTTATCGTTTGAACATTATATTTTCTTCTTTATTGAGCTATGAACGGAAGGCCTGGGGGGAGATAATGCAACAGAGAAAGGCCCGTGAAGCTGGTTTAGGGTCAGTTTCACACTAAGAGCCTGATGATTGGCTGGATGATAGCCAGTACGTGTCCATGAATTAAATGTGGACGCCTAAATACTAGCTTGCTTGTGAGTTAAACTGACAAAATTCAGGTTTTAAGTGCAAAAAAAAAAAAAAAAAAAAAAAAAAGAAAAGAATCCAGAGTCAAACTTAACCGACTTTTGAACTTTATTGGCATTTTTTTTTTTTTTTTTGTCAATTTCATTCCAGTTACGATAAATGCACAACTGCTTCAGAAGACATTACAAGAATTATCTTAAGACAAAAAAAATAGTTTGGCTGCCTTCTCATTTTTTCTTTATTTACAAAGAAATGTAATTGTACTAGATTCATTCTAATATTACCCCACTCATTCAGGTGGACAAATCATGCAGCCGAGCTTTAATTTGTTGAAAGACCTTGATATTGCAAAAAAGTTGGATATGAGCAGAAAAAAAAAGCATAAAAAAAGTTGGGCAATACTTAAGCTGTCACAGTTTAGGCTAAAAGCAATGAAACAAGACATACAATAACAATATTATCATTACTGAAAAATAAAAAGTGCAAAAGGCAAATTATCTATTGGGGATGATTAAGTATTCCAGTTGTCAAACTTGGATGGCGAAGATATATATTTTTTTCTTCTTCTTTTCTCTGTCCACTACAACAAGTTAAGCAGATTCACAAATCATACTGTACAGAAGTTCTTCAAAGTGCAAATATTATGAATTGCATAAGCTGGTATATACATTTTGTTTTCTGGATGACAAAAAAAAAAAAAAAGCATTAGGCTCCATTTTCATGGCGCAAAAGCTCAAAGACTACTGCATCCCCACTGGACTGTACCCCCTGACTTCATCGCTGTTACTCTTAGAGAACCTATGGCAACATCTGCTGATGTCATTCTCATCTTATCATATATTAAAAAGTGTTTTCCTCCACATAGAATCCACCTTTCTAATAGGAGCTATGTTACATCACCAAAAGCTTCTCGCGCAATGAAAAGAACATTTTAATCTAATCATAAAAGCTAAAATCTCAAAGAGAGATCCATGTGTTAGGTTTCTCGAAATCATGCACAACATGCCCGAACCAGTCCCATTTTAATAGCTTTTATTGCATTTTTCTTCTGATTTACTGGTAATTTAAATCCTTGTGTTGGCAAGTGTGTGCAGTACACACACACACACACACACACACACACACACACACACACACACACACACACACACATATTGTGCAGCTTGTTCAAAGGGCACCTCAGCTTTATCCCAAAAATGAACACCCGCTTCACTCTGGGCGGAACCTGATCTCAATCTCTAATGGTGAAACTATTCCATGATCACAGGACTTTAACTCCACGACTATTGTAGGTCATTACAGAGAACTAAATTGCATATGACTCTTTTGTTCCAAAGAGTCTTACTCAAGTGGTATTTAAAATGCTTATTATCGGTTCCCCTTCCACAGCACTGAAGCAGGAGCTCACTTTCCACATGGTCTTGCTTTTGGGCCACTTTCCACCGATCAGCCTGGAGCAGCCTGTGTGGTCTAAAAACACTGATTTGTCCAAGGAGCCTCCACTGATTAGCAGCGCTCCTCCGCAGCTTACAGACACTGTTTTGCCAGTGTGGAGTTTGAGAAGAACAAAAAGCAGTTTGTTTTACAGACCTGTTTCGGTAAACTGAGCCCCAGAAAGGTGACAAATGTGTGTTGCTCTAACATATGGTTAAAAACGGATTATGAAGTTGTTGTTGTTTTTTGGTAGTTAGGCAGATGCTTTTTATTTTTCTTTGATTCAAACAGAGCAACTGTAGCCCTCTAAAAATGTCATGCTTGATGAACATCTTTACTGCATAGGTCAGCTTAGCATGACAGTTATCATTAAAAGGCAAAAAGACTAGGAAAAATGTATGGAGATCTTAATGCGCACATGTATCACATATATTAGGATTTTTTATTTTTTTATTTTTAGTAAATACGCAAATTTTACCGACTTTCATTGACTGCCTGGCTTCCTCTTTTTCCGTTCAGTGACTCAGAGATTATCAATAGAAAAATTGTTTCCTGTTTCATTTAGTTCAAAACTCCCAAAGTTCAAAGTCAGGGCTTAATTTAACCATTGGTTGTCTCAAAAACGTTGACGTTAAGAAAGAGTTTCAATTTATTCCAAGCTGTTTTCTGGCCTTTGTCATATTTTGCCGTGTCACGGTAAACGGAATAAGCGTGGGCGAGTCGGAAATTGTGTTTGTTTTAAAAACACTAAATGCATCTGGGTCTGTGATATGTAAACTGATCACTGCATTACTCTGGTTTTCCTTATACATGCACATTTGAGTGCCCTTGAGATGAAAATCTTCCATCTTTCCTCTCGGCTGCCTAATTGTTTTCAGGGTAGAGAGGCTGAGATGTTAGAAGGATGCACGCTGTCAACTAAAGTAGACCGACTTTGGCCACGTCACACATTAACGAGGGCGTAAAAATGCTACATCACGGTTTAAAAGTAAGACTTGTTCAAAACACCTTGAACTTAAAAAATGTGGAATGGCAAAGCTAGTGCTAAAACTGCTCGCGATATATTGTAATGTGCAAAAGTCGTAGACAAAGCTGGAAGAGGAGATTTGAACATGAAGGCTCGGAGTAGGTTTCCGATTGCTGCACCTTTTGTCTATTTTTAAAATTACTAATTACTTTGGACAGAGGTTTTCTCAAACATAAGCTGATTACACAAATGAGCTAGAGCAACTTTTGTGTTTCTGACATTTACGACGCCGTTTCATTGAAAAAGTTTCATTGTGCTTTCATTTAGCATCTCTGCGACTCCTAAAATATTGGATATCTCATTATGGGAGGCTGAATTTGCCTCCGGTAACCATGGTCATGTATCTGAACAGCACTCCCACTCTTGAGAGATACATCTTGACACGTATGTGGGACTGCTTTTTCTTTTGTTCAAACTGTGTTTAGAATCAAAGGAAAATGGAAAAAGAGAAATGAAAACGAAGCCAGAAGATAGATCATCGTAGACTAATTTTTTTCGGCTCGGTTCAGAAGTTCAGAGTGAGCCGTGTTATGCTGTTAATGAGACTGGTAACACTTTCTCCCTACGTCTTTCCTTCCTTTCTTCCCCGTCTCCTCTCTGCACTGCAAGGCTCCTCGCTCAGGTTATTCGAGGGGTAGGGAGGGAACTTCACATCGGAAAGGAATGGTGATGGTGTGGAAACCTGTGGGACATTATATAAAAATCATTAGAGCAGGCTAGGCACGGGCCGGTTACCGGTTTCAAGGTCTACCGTGCCACGGTTTGAAAAAGTCACGGCCTCAAAACCACTCAAATTTAACGAGCTGTTTCTCATGAGTCTTAAAAGGACAGAAAGTGCAGTTTAGAAATGTCTCTCCCTGTCAGTGTGCAGTGTGTTTGAAAATGAAATACATTGTGTTCAATGGGGGGGGGGGGAAATGTTTTTTTACCCAGACATTTAAAAATAATACATTTTAAAGCTGTTATTGCAATACCGTGATATCTTTGCTGAAGGTTATCATACCGTCAGAATTGCCAATAGCAATAGCAGCGATATTGTGATTTATTTTAAATTTTTAGAAGAGCTTTTACTTTACCTTTTTAGTAGAGGAAGAAGAGGCGCGTTCTATGAGAGGTGGCCATATTCTCTGACATGTTGCGGACTTTAAGATAGTTAACGAAACCCCTGAAGAACAGCAGGAGACCTGTGGAGGGAAAGCACAGTTCAATTCACAACAGAGATCTCCACTTGCGAGTCGGCAAAATGTCAAGATGAAGACCTTAAAAATGAATAAAAGAAAACCAAACATTTTTAACGTTATACTCACCGAGCAACAGGAAGATCCACCAGAGCCAGTACTGACCATTAAAGTAGCCAGTGAAGTAGTCGGAGAACTGGACACAGAGATCATCACTTTCAGTATTTTTATATATATATATATATATATATATATATATATATATATATATATTATTTTTTTTAATGAAGAGGTTACAATTCAATTCAGCACTGATATTGCAAGAAAAAAGCAATTGTCAAAATACCCTGACGATGAGAATCCACTTAATGAGGGAAAGGCCGAATCCACAGATGGCTCCGTAGCGTCCTGCGATGGTATTGGTCAGACAGAAGGAAAGGCAGAACCCGATCCAGTTGAACAGGAAGGCCACTAGAGGGACAAACACAGAGACATTTAGTCATTTTGCTTTACAACAACAAAGAAAGAAAATAGTCATGACAATTTAACAATTTTTTTATTCATTTTCTGATACATTAAGGAACATTTATTACATTTTTTTGTCATATTTTAGTTTGAAAATGGCTATGGGAATTTTCTAAATGAAAGCACTGGGAAATTGATGTCGAATTGGAATGACTTTTAGAGATGGAGGCTGATTAGGACAACTTAAAAAAAAAAAGAAAAAAAAAGGCAACTACATAACTAAAACACTAACACTTAATGCTGGCCTTGTCTCACTGCATTGCACTGGATTTGAAAAAAAGGAAAAAGAATAATAAATAACAGAAGCATTAAAAATGTTATCATGAGACAGACTTACTGAAAAAGGCCAACATGAAGATTCCATCGTTCCCAACTCGAAGCTGATCAGCGTCACTGAAATCATCTCTGGGAGGGAATTCCTCAGCCTGGACACACACACACACACACACACACACACACACACACACACACACACACACACACAAAATGTACATATGAGCTTGGTTAAAAACATGTGGTAACAAAGTCAACAGATGGGTTGCAAAACACGTTCGAGCCCTGAGAGCTATTTCATTCACGGGCGTTGCCATCTCGATAAATGCTCCATCAATTCTAAAAATAAATGACTCGTGATGTGACACTGACACAGTGTAAAGAATACAGAATGTGATGACTAATTACTACCATGTATTTTGATCTTACATGTCCGTTGGCTGGGGTAGTTTAGATGTAGCGTGCTTTGAGATCAACCCCATTCTAAGGACATGTAAGTCAAATTATACACACACCACATGAATAGCTTGCAAATATTATAATGTAGCCCAGGTCTGAAATCTATACTGCTTTAATGGAAGAACGTTGATAAAACAAGCCCATAGAAACACAGAAAATGCGACAAATAGCGAGAGGAGCATGTGTGTGAGCGCTGGTCCTCACCCGTGGCATCACCTCCACAGTCGAGGTAGCCATTGCGGCCGCTTTGGCCTTCTCCGCTTCGTCATACGTGGGCAGTGATGTGGCGACACTGTAGGGCGGAGGCACTGGGAAGTCACCACGGTAACTAGTCTCTGTGGGAATGACAGAGAAGGAGATAGATAAAGGGAAGAAATGGGACCGCATGCAGTATCTAGCTAAGTAGCTGCCCATAATGTGGTAATGCTGTCATGGAAATGAGCACTGACTCATGAGTTAAGACGCTCCAGAAGTTGCCTCGAAACTGCTGCTGTTGCTATTTTAGGAAGCATGCAACCACACCAAAAAAATGAAGATGCAGCGAAGAAAATGTAGTGTTTTCCCTAGGTTTGTGGAAGACATCGGTGCACATATATTTGGTGGGGGATTTAGGTGTCCTCCCTCAAGAAAATGTTCCGTTTTTCAAAAAGAAAAATGCAATTTCCGATCATTTTGGACCATTATTACTATTACCTCATCTATGTTTAAAACATTGTAAAAACTAGAGAAGATAATTAAAGACAAAACTTGCTTAAGAAGTCTACTGGGGACCAACTACAATCATTAGATCCGAGTCATTTAATCAAATAATGTAGTTAGTTTTGAAGAGTAGGTGCTGCCCAAAAGGGCTTGTGCACCTAAGCCGTGTAATGGTAGGGAAAACCCTGGGCGTGGACAAAATAGGAAGTAATCCCGTACTTACCGGGTGCTGCAGCAGTTGCTCCCAGGTCAATGGAGGCGTAAGGGGGTGGAGGTGCCTCCGCCTCCCCCTGAGTCCCTGATCCCGACGCTTGCTCTGCTGCTGCAGCAGCGGCAGGCGCCGGGCCGGCCTGGTTCTGGTTCTGGTCCTGGCTGCACCTACCAGCCTGGGCTGTGGCAGAAGTGCAAGGCTGCTGCTCACTGGTTGAGGCCTCCGAAGAGTCATCCTCATTGTCCAGCTGGAGAAGAGGATGATACGGGAAAGGGGGGGGGGGGGGTTAGAGGAATCGGCACAAGCAGATCAGCTAATCAGTCAGCCAAAAAGTGTGGCTGCTCGAGGGGATGTTCACACTGTGCCAAGTTCCTTTTGTTTCTTATGGTTGTTTGTCATGTTTTCTATTTGTATTTAATTTTCTTGTATTTTAATTTGTTGTACTATATTACATTTTATTGTGAAGCACTTTGTGATTTTTTTTTGCCAGGCTGAATGGACGGCAGAAGAAGATTGTTATTTTTAGCAACATTTTTAGCCACGTTTTTTATAGTCGGACATTGGTACTGTTTTCTGATAGCGGGTAGTTATTATGTAACTAAATGAGCACAATCTGTTTTTGTTTGTCAGTGCAAAATGTGGGTCATGCTGAATCGATTTTCAAGCTGAATAAGTGGGCAACACAATATTTGTGGAGGAACAACTTTCAATGACATAACTTATGTAATGGGTTACATCTTAGTAGTATATATATTAGGGCTGTCAGCATTAACGCGTTAATCGTGATGCGATTAAGGGTCGAGCATAATGCGTTAATTATTTTTAATCGTATTAATCGCATGCCGCCATTTATTAATTTATTTTTACTTCACTCGGCTTTGCGTCGTGCCTAACAGGCTACTATTTTGCCGTACTTCCTCGTAACACATCCTGCTGCTGCAGGAATAGCAACGCGGATTTCGGTCCCTCATTCTGGTGCCACCGGTATGCCTGCACTTCTCTCTGATGCTCTGAAACAGACGTTACAGGAAACAGAAACACCGCTGCACGTGATGCTAGTTAACACTATACTCGACAGCAGCTAACGTTAGCCTACCGCTAGCTAGTAGCTGGATTAAACACGGTTACAATGCTGACAGCTAACGCTAAACGGTGTAAAGTGTGACCGTGTTTCACTGTAAAGGATTCCGACACCGGGATTGTGGTGCATTCAAAGTTGTTGTTAAATGCCCTTTTCTCATCTGGTGGTTGTTTTTGTCATTCAACAGCTATTTACTAGTGAAATAAGTTATTGTTATAGTGATTACATTATTATTAAACATTTAATTTCGACGATACGGCCTTAGCAATAAACAAGCTTTCATTCTTTAATGTCGCCAACTGTTTAGTACCCTTCTTTTTTCTACTTTCTTAAAAGTATCGGTTCAGGCACCGGTACCATTTTAAAAGCACCGCTTTAGCACCGGTATCCAAACCAAACAATACCCAACCCTAATATTGACTCTAGATTCAAATGTGTGACTAGATTAAATATATAATAAACAAATACAAATCTTAAAATCAAGTTCATAAAGTAACTTTCTTTGCATTCATTTGATTCCCAATCAAGATACACTGGTAAGAATTGCTTTCCATTGTTAATATGTACTTAAAAACTGTTCTGAAATGTGAAATAATATAATTTTAATTATGTGATAAAACATGTGATTAATCGCAATTAACTATAGAAATTCAACGATTAATCACGATTAAGAAAATGTAATCGTTTGACAGCCCTAATATATATATATATATATTACTGGTAGTGGCGGGGTCCACCATTTCTCCACTGTATTCCAATTGCCTACCTCCAAGGGATGTAAACCAGCTCCATTTTATCTCACTGATGACAGCTTCACTGTTTACTGCTCACTCTCTTTACACTGTATCAGAGCGGTATTTATTTACCACTAAAGCAAACAGAACATTTCCTACTGCCGCTGCTTCACATTAAAAGTGTTAAACTGGTGGCTTTTACTGTGAAGCTGCCACAGAATTTACAACGCAGTATTACAACTGGAACTGCTATTTGGAAGTATGTGTTGGAATAAAATGACTGGGGTACATACTGTATGTCTGCCCGGGGCAGGGTAAGAACCTAACCGTTTGCCCTCAGCAGAATGTTTGACACTGTAAGCAAAAGAGACTATATCGGTATGTCAACAGAGGAAGGTCTCTGGAAAAGTGATACGCATGTAATCAGTTAATAAGCGTCCTCGCCACAGCTGATAGAGTCGGTTACATTTTTGTCAGACCAAAGAGCCAAACACCCTCTGAAATTACAGAGGGGCAACGGGAACATGACGGTTACAGAGCGACTGGCGGGAAATCTGGGTGGGCAAAGTGAGGGAGTAAATCCTCATCACGTTCTCTGTGACTTTCATTAAGAGGTCCCCTCAAGAAAGTTAACTCAAACCCAGACAGCATTATGCAACCTTGTGCTCAATAATATCAATTAAGCTGATTTTGGCCTTGATAAAAATCAGCAGCACATATATTGTTGTGGCTTTATGGTTCATTCACTAGTATCTCACCTTAAGGATAATGCTACACTACCCAGTTTTATAAGATAACAACCAGAGGCTATTCGTGTGTTATACTGCTGACACAAAGCAAGCAAACGCTATCTTAACGTGGCTGAGCAAGTTCAACTCATTCAGAGTCATAAAACAAAATAACAAAACAAAACATAACCCTTCCGGTTCTAACGTTTTAGTCAAATAGCTACCTTTATTGAGATTGCAGTTTGCTATTTTAGTTTTGGTGTTAAAGGGTAATTTCGGGGGGTTTTTTCAACCTGGACCCTACTTTCCTATGTTTTTGTGTGTAAAAAGTGACTGATAGGTGTAACCATAGATATAGAATAAATTGTTCTATATCTATCGGTGTAACAATCTTTGAAATGGGTCCAGTATTCAATGAAGTGTATTTTACGATGCTAAAATTACTGTTTATTTTATTTTTATTTACATGGAGTCTGGTGGCTTTAACAAACGCAATTTCGCAGATGTGTATATGTTCAAAAAAAGGATCTTACTAGAAAGGACGACCTCCTTAGAAATCCTTTCCCTAATGTCGTCAGACACTTGGAATATTAATCTGAGCCTGTCAGTGGCAAAACAAGCGCTTTAGTGAACGTAAATACAAGCTGCGCAATTGCCCTATAACTGTATGAAATGTGACGTAGCTTGTTTCGCTGACTGCCGACAGCAGCGGTCTTGCTTAATACCGGACCAATGTCAAAGATTGTTGTTCCCATCAGTCACTTAGACACAAAAACATAGGAATATAAGGTCCAGGTTGGAAGAAACCAAAGTTAGCCTACCCTTTAAGCTTGCTTTAGTTTTGACTACAAATACAGTGGGGAGAACAAGTATTTGATACACTGCCGATTTTGCAGGTTTTCCTACTTACAAAGCATGTAGAGGTCTGTAATTTTTATCATAGGTACACTTCAACTGTGAGTGACGGAATCTAAAACAAAAATCCAGAAAATCACATTGTATGATTTTTAAGTAATTAATTTGCATTTTATTGCATGACATAAGTATTTGATACATCAGAAAAGCAGAACTTAATATTTGGTACAGAAACCTTTGTTTGCAATTACAGAGATCATACGTTTCCTGTAGTTCTTGACCAGGTTTGCACACACTGTAGCAGGGATTTTGGCCCACTCCTCCATACAGACCTTCTCCAGATCCTTCAGGTTTCAGGGCTGTCGGTGGGCAATGCGGACTTTCAGCTTCCTCCAAAGATTATCTATTGGGTTCAGGTCTGGAGACTGGCTAGGCCACTCCAGGACCTTGAGATGCTTCTTACAGAACCACTCCTTAGTAGCCCTGGCTGTGTGTTTCGGGTCGTTGTCATGCTGGAAGACCCAGCCACGACCCATCTTCAATGCTCTTACTGAGGGAAGGAGGTTGTTGGCCAAGATGTCGCGATACATGGCCCCATCCATCCTCCCCTCAATACAGTGCAGTCATCCTGTCCCCTTTTGGAGAAAAGCATCCCCAAAGAATGATGTTTCCACCTCCATGCTTCACGGTTGGGATGGTGTTCTTGGGGTTGTACTCATCCTTCTTCTTCCTCCAAACACGGCGAGTGGAGTTTAGACAAAAAGGCTCTATTTTTGTCTCATCAGACCACATGACCTTCTCCCTTTCCTCCTCTGGATCATCCAGATGGTCATTGGCAAACTTCAGACGGGCCTGGACACGCGCTGGCTTGAGCAGGGGGATTTTGTGTGTGCTGCAGGATTTTAATCCATGACAGCATAGTGTGTTACTAATGGTTTTCTTTGAGACTGTGGTCCCAGCTCTCTTCAGGTCATTGACCAGGTCCTGCCGTGTAGTTCTAGGCTGATCCCTCACCTTCCTCATGATCGTTGATGCCCCACGAGGTGAGATCTTGCATGGAGCCCCAGACCGAGGGAGATTGACCGTCAACTTGAACTTCTTCCATTTTCTAATAATTGCGCCAACAGTTGTTGCCTTCTCACCAAGCTGCTTGCCTATTGTCCTGTAGCCCATCCCAGCCTTGTACAGGTCTACAATTTTATCCATGATGTCCTTACACAGCTCTCTGGTCTTGGCCATTGTGGAGAGGTTGGAGTCTGTTTAATTGAGTGTGTGGACAGGTGTCTTTTATACAGGTAACGAGTTCAAACAGGTGCAGTTAATACAGGTAATGAGTGGAGAACAGGAGGGCTTCTTAAAGAAAAACTAACAGGTCTGTGAGAGCCGGAATTCTTACTGGTTGGTAGGTGATCAAATACTTATGTCATGCAATAAAATGCAAATTAATTATTTAAAAATCATTCAATGTGATTTTCTGGATTTTTATTTTAGATTCCGTCTCTCACAGTTGAAGTGTACCTATGATAAAAAATTACAGACCTCTACATGCTTTGTAAGTAGGAAAACCTGCAAAATCTGCAGTGTATCAAATACTTGTTCTCCCCACTGTAGGTTGAAAGTTTGTTTCCATCATATTGCTTTTAGCTTAGTCTGAGGCTGCTTGGCTTCTGTCAAGTCATCTCCTGACCTGTCTTTTTATTCCCTATACTGCTTTTTAATCAATTTTTTGATTTAATTCCCTCGCCTAACTTCCTTCCTTTTTTTTAACTTGACGTTGGTTTTATCATGTCAGTTGCTTTGTATTACTTTTTGTATTGTTGTTTGTCATGTACTTTCTATTTATGTAGCCTGATGTTTATCTATAGGCTACATCGTGGCAGACTTCAAACCATCTGCCTTGGTTGTAAAGCACTTTGGGTCAACTTATGTTGTTTTAAATGTGCGATATAAATAAAGATGACTTGAACTTATTTAGGTCACATTTTCCATGACAAAGTGGCTATAGTCTTGTTGTGGTAAAACACCACAGTGTAGATAGGGAAACACCCTTCGTAATAACAGCTGACATCATACTGACAACTAAAACATCACAGGTAATAACAGGAGATCTCAATCAACTACTGACCCAAGAAACATAGTCATAATTAAAAGGAACTTTGTTCGTCACCAAAATCTAAAATTCAAATTCTAGCCACCTTGTAAAACTCCACCAGGGCAGGGTCAATGTACAAGGCAGTGAGTGACGTCTGGCTTGGAATTGAGGACAAAGCATAACACACCCCCGCGCACAGGGGATTACATAAAATCTTCATAGCCACAAGCTTCCTTGTGTGTCCAAATATACCCAAAACTCATGCAGGCCCACTCAGAGCAGCAGTGCCCCATACTTGCAGAAATCCAAGTATTATTTGGAGAAGACGAATAAGACAGTTAGAGGGTAAAATGTGGGAAGGAATGAAAAGTGTATGTGTAGACATAATGAAAGGAAGACCGGGCTGTCTACAAACCACAACATCGCATGTTGGTCCGGACGTGTTGAACATGTAAATTATCTAAATAATCCTTGAGAATCCATTGTCTAAAAGTTGATTTTTGTTGTTGTGCTAATGTTATTTTACAAAAAACTTTATTAATGTTGAAATTTGC
The DNA here is from genome assembly GCF_031162955.1 of Sander vitreus. Taxonomy (NCBI): domain Eukaryota; kingdom Metazoa; phylum Chordata; class Actinopteri; order Perciformes; family Percidae; genus Sander; species Sander vitreus. The sequence continues at coordinate 4,985,568 of NC_135878.1, read as the reverse complement.
ACTTTGTTCAGTGTTGCAAAGTTAGAGCACAATGCTGATTTGCTTTGGTTCATGTGGGATTATCACACTGGCATACCCAGAACCACAGGCATCAGAGCACAAAGCGGACGTTTATCTCTAAGTGGCAGGAACCGTTTCCAAAATACCTCAGCCACTGTTGTTACTTTATACGCCTGGTAACACTTTTAGAACAGCAATACATTCCACGTTTAAAATGCCAGTTAACCCAAATATTCACCATATTGGGAGGTTGCCCTTTTTTAAACTCAACATCCGCATTGCTTTTGACTAGTAACTAGGCTACTGGGAACACAACGTTTACTTCCATGAATAACTCACTGAATGTCTTAATAAGCTGTCTTAGTAAAATGTATGCTAGGAGATGCAATATAGTCACACCTTGGAAAATATATTAGTTACTCAGTTGTTATCATTCAGTTTACAGGACTCTTACTAGCTAGCCCTTTGGACTTGAATACCTAACCGGGGTGTTTGCTAATATCACTTGACTAGCTAGCTAAGTGGCTTTAAAAAGTGCATTTAAGCTCACGTTAACGTTAACGTTACATATTACATATTACATATTAGCCGGTTAATAACTTCCCCTGCTAACGCTAACTTACAGCTAAGCTTCTTTACACTTGTGTTAGCTTGTCAACAGTCGTGTAACTTAACAAAGGTTTCATAGTTAGCAAGTAAGTATACCCAAGAGAATGCATAATAAGTGTGTAACACAGTTTAGGATTATAACTATATATATTTAGAATGTTAACTTTCGAGGCCTACAATATGCGGAAGTGCTTGAGAGGCTAGCTGCCATAACAAAACAATTCCGAGAAAATAAATAAAGCCAAATACAACAGAAGTAAATCATTCAGAAGGAAACTAGCATTAACGTTACATGTTTTGCATTTGTGACTACATAATATAGCTATAGTAATATTCTACTTGAATATTTTTTTTATTTTAGTTTTTTTAATGCCTTAGCTAATTCTAGCAAGGCCTTGTTTCCTGTGACAGGCAGGCCAAGCTATCAAACGCTGTTTTGATCTCATCTGTCCTCACTCACCACTTGGTATCGGCTTGCTGGGTCCATCCCGACGAGATTCAGCTGGCAAGCAAGCCAGCCGAGAGAACAATAGGGGAAATCTAAGTTGTTGTAAACGTTACTCCAAAATGTGTATTACAGACAGGAGATACTTCTCCCAAACAACGTAGAATTACAGGACACAGACCGATGACAGAAATGGCTGCAATCTACTGTGTGTGTGTGTGCACATACAGTCTATGCTGTGCACTCGCTTAGAAAAACACCGAGTCAAACTTCTCATGGAATCTGATACTTCCTATCAAATATTTCAAAGTAAAATATATAAAAATGCTACGTAATTTCCTTATTTTGAGTAACAGAAATAATATCAAAGTGATAATACATTAATTAGCAATAACCTCCGAACTCCGGGAGCTCTGCCTTAAAAATGTTAGTAAGTAGTATCAAAGGAGTAAAAAAGTATTTGCAGTATTAACCATAGTTCCCTGGGAGAGTTTTAACTAATTTATATACTCTAATATATTGTTAAATTGAATGCATCAAATTTCATTACATTTTAGAAACTGATATGTTCTGAATGTAAAATCTTAATTTGCAAAGTAAGTAGGTAACTATAGCTACCATTCAATTTAGTGTTATAATATGTAGTCTTATGTATCTTATAACATACTTTACCATACATACCATAAAATGCCACTCTAAAATGTAGTAAAGTAGCCTAAAATGGAAATACTAATACTAAGTACTACCTCATAACTGTACTTAAGTACAGTACCTGAGTAAATTTACATTCTACCACTGCTTTTAAATTAATTGTGTAGTACTCACTCTTAGTGTGTTAGATGTTCTTGTGAATGTGATCCTATAATTTTGTATATTCTTTTTGAATGCGATTGTGACGTTTTTGTAGAATGTATTTTTTGGTGCAGTTGTGTAGTGTTCCAATCTGTGTGGAAATGTGAAAATGACTGTTAGATGATAAGCTTTGTTTTATCTTTTTTATTTAAGTGGTCTGCTAAAAACAATTTTTGACGGCTTTAGATGTTTTATTTTGAAGGCAAAATCCAATTATTTCAATTATTTCCGATTTTAGTCTGACTCTGGCTAACTTGATGGTGGGGGTTGTTACCGGAATTCCACGGATTGAGCAAGCGTGATGACGCAAATGCATACAAAAATTGTGAATAAATGGGCCACAAGGTGGCGCTAAAGCCCCTTTATATCACTGACCTGCTTGATGTTTACATGTCTGTTTTTCAAAGACATGTCACAAAAATGTAAATAATTCCATGATTATCGAAAGTGGGTTGCATTTTAAAACATTGTGTAGTTCTTTTTTTTTTTTTAAATGTTCATTATTAAAGGTAGCAGTAGAAAAAAATAGGCCAACGCTGAAGAGAACTCATGTTGTAGCACAGAGACAATCTGGCCTTGAATGAAAGACGAATGGACACATATCTCTGCGATCTATGGACTCTCTGGTATTCCGTAGTATAATGTTGGTATAATGTTAGCTTCTGTGTTATTATATGTTAAAGCCTTAATGTGATAAGTAACTTTTGAATGGAATAATGACACTGGAATTCATAAGTAAAAATGGCAGATTGCGGATGACAAAATTCTACAGTACATTTAACAAAATAAGCATTTTCTGGAGCTTTTAACCACATCGTGGCCTTGATCAAGTTTAACTTCAACACCGACAGCAAGTCCTATGGATGAACAGCTCCTGATGTCGCTTGTAAAAAGCTCCAGAAATATTTGAAAATAGTTTTTTTGCGAGATGCATGCATTTTCTATGCAACAACCTTTATAAGTCAAACCCATGTTGTAGATTATTACTCACAGATTCTGAAAACTTTGTGACCTTTAGCATTGCAGTTTAAGACGTAGTCAAACTCTTTTTGATAGTTTGGACTTTTGCTGTGATGTTCTTGCGTACTACCTTTCACCTTCAGCATCTCTTACCAGTACTGAACACCCTGAGCTCTTTAACAAAAACAGCCCTCTCCTGCAGAGAATAACCTCAGATGGATTTCATGGTTTTCACTCCAGGATGTGAGTGTACTGGGGGTGGGGGGGGTTGCACTCTTGCAATATGTTGCCAACATTAACAGCTCCCTGTTTAAAGAAAATAACACTGTTGCCATGTCACAGTCGAAATAGTTTAGCTTGCTTGTGTGCGTTTGTTACTCAGCGCCAAAGATTCTGTGATTTCATTCAAATTCCTATAGATGATGCAGATTTGTGTCTTTACCTAATTCTGAAGTTTACTCTATCATGTGTTCTTGCCTCTGGGCTAATCCTGGATCAGCAATACTGTGGATCAGTGCACAATAGGCTCTTGGTACTTTTATGAATGCAAGCACTGGAGTTTCAAGGATAAAGCACAAAGAGGTTCAGAAACCATTACGGGTTGATATTAAAGGGATAGATCAGGTTTTTAGAAAGATGTATAACCTGTACAAAGCCTTTACAGCTGTGTTTCGCCTTTAGAATAATAGGAATGTAGTGCATGTGATGCATTGCTCATAGAACGTTTTGGTGCGATTTTTCACCAACATCATTTTTTAACCCCAGTGACTCTACTGCATTTGTAACAATATGCTAAGAAATGCTCCCTCCAAAACTAAAGTAGTGCAGATACTTTCTTGAAAGAACTCCAGTGTGTGTGATTAGACGCTGTTCTTACACTCCTACTGTATCTGCCCAATCTACTACATTAATACACTTACCATTCCTTCAATTTGCCAAAAGCTGGATAAAGCCACCCTAGAGCGAACACTGAAAACACAGCGAGGTATTGATAAAAGGCTCTTCTTGAGTTAAATATTAATCCCATTCGCTAAGAAGGGGATTACTGTAGTACATGTATCAGTTAAGCAGCTCATGCTGAGACAGAGAGGGTAAAAAAGGGTTAGACGAAATGTGAAAAAGACGTGAGGTGTGATGCAAAAAATCAATATCCTGCAAAATAAAGTGTTTTGCCCTTTGCAAGGCAGCAGGCATTAGCAGCATTAAGGATCAATGTGTAGTAGTGATATATGAGTTCCTGCCTGCACCTTTTTAAAGCAGCAGACCTGCATGAGAGTAAAGAGGACTTGAAGTCATTTGCCCAGCTACTGTTAGAACCCCACTTTCACATCCCGTAATTGCGCTTCAGAACGTCCATCACTGACACACTCGCACACATCTGCCAAAAGACACCCACTCATGCACACACACACACGCACACACACCCACGCACACAATCAGGAGGTTGTTACTTGGCAACATCATTTCAAGGTAAATAAGTGCTGTAGAAAAGGTGTTATATAAAGAAAAACAGTGGGTGTCAGATGCTGCAGCTCTTCAGCGTGGTAGACTCATTCTTATGCTGTGAAAGCTTTGCTATTTGACTGGAGGTGAGTGTTTTGTTAGAGGCTGATGGGATCGTGTATTACAGGAGATGACATCTGTTAGCGTTGTGAGGACACAAGCAGCAATTTAATTGTCTAGCTGCAATGTATTTTGAGTCGATTTACATTTCATGTGTGGAAAATTGCATTAAAAGGAAGGCTGTATAGAGGACTTCAAAATATTTCCTAAATGCTACATACAGTATACAGTACATTGTTACAAAAATGATCATAATTCAGGCTCTACAGCATAACACTGAAATAGTTCTTGTAAGGGACTGTGTGAACATTTTTAAAGACGGAGAGGCGGGTTAAAAAAGGGTAAAGGGGTATGTTTTGTTGCAGAGGATTACACTATCTTTATTGATATTAGTAATTAAACATAATTTATAGCAACAGTCATTCCCACAATCATAAAAAGGAAAAAGTCCATTTTGCAAAAGTTTTTTGTTAATGTCCTTTTCCCATTGACAATGTTACATGAAGAGACTATTGCTGTGTCTCAACTCGGAGAGTTCCGTGAGCACACTTGGATGTAGTACACTGTGTACACCATGTACTGTTACGGTTCAGTCCATCTGCTAGGGAGTAGGTGTGGTTTCAGCCTGATGGACAGGGTCGGATTGACATGTGCACATATGAGGGGTGTGGTGTTAATTAAGCCCAACAAGCTGCAGGTGGTGTTTGACTCAATTAAAGGCAGGGTTGGTGATGTTGAAAAGCTAGCAAGATTTGAAAGTAGCATTTCCTTAGATTACAGCAGATACAGATGACGGATCTTTTTCGCTCATTTTCAAGTCATTAGTTATTTATTGCTGTTGCGGTGTGAAGACCATTTCAAACAATAAATAAAAAAGTGTATATTGGAAATGGTTACCAACCCTGCCTGTAAGCCCAAGAGGGCACTGATGACAAGACAAAGAAAACTGGAGCGAGCAGGCAGTTTCGTAGCGCGGATGAGAAGTATCTGGGTGAGTCACAAACACAGCACAGCCCCTCTCAGACGGTAGCTTCAGGGTAGTATTTGTCTCAAATCCATAGACTGTATATAGAATGGACCAACAGATCCTGTTGCTCTGGATGGAGACCAGTGAAGGCTTTTAGAAGCACTTTTCCGGTGAGCGCTGAGCGTTACTGCGCAGCCTCCAACTGAGAACGACGACGTAAATGTGACGTGAGCAACCTGTCTGAAAGTTGTAAGTCTTCTGGTAGCTGTGCCAAGAGAAATCTCAATCATTCCGAATATTGCAGAGACGGAGAGCGTATAGGTATACGTAAGGAGATAACATGGACACAGACTAATTATTGCTAACAAAAATGCTAGTTAACATTAGTAATTAAACATAAACAGCTAATGTAAGTCGAAACTGCCTGCGAGCTTCTCCTGTACTATACGGTAATTCCTCTACTATGCGACAGTAAGTCCCGTGGTTATGACACAATCGTTAGCCTATTTTTACAAAAACGTCTGCTACGGAGCCATAACGTGAGGTACAAGGTAATGGAGCCTTTTATACATTGTCGTGTTTCTTTAGAAATAAACAATGGACAAATAGAGTCTTTAAACGCTTCAGATGTAAAGTTATTCGCTGTCAAAGTGGCGCCAAAATGAATGGCAGTCAATGGGACGCTAACGGGGGGGTGAGTGCTTGTTAGCATTAAAATGGCGCTATAGGAGGTACACGTTGTGAGGAGAAGCTTACCCCCTTGCTCAAATCGCACAAAGCCGTTATGCACTGACTGGGAATTTATCTTCTTCTTTTTAATGGTAAATTGCAACCTGTGGAACATCACTGCCACCTATTGTCACCTGCCAAAATGTATACTGGCTTGTTTTCTCACTATCCGACTACAGTATAGTAGTACTTATTGAAAACAAAAACAAATGTATAACTTACACATGTATACTGCAGCTTCCTTGCCTGCCATTTTCCCAAGTTTTAAAATACATTGGTGATCCCGCAGCTTCCGCTTCGTAGCAAAAATGGCGATCGTTGAGGGCGAGTAGTGTCCAGCATTCATTTTGATTGTTATGGCTATGAGTGCAGCATCCTAGGACTTGTAGTGTACTGAATTTTGCTATACTTTATCAGTGTAAACGCACTATGCACTCAAAATAGCAAGTGTAAGTACAGAAGTGCGCAAATTGAAACATGGCATCTCTCTAGCTCTGTACCAACAAGTCCTCCAACCCATACAACCACATAGGTTGTTTGTTCCTACCCTCTAATATGACCCACAGGAACATTTCATAGTTTTAAACACGTGGTTGAAGTTGTAAAACAGTCACAGTTTGGTTAGCCTTAGGCACCAACACTACTTGGTTATGTTTAGGCAACAAAAGTACTTGGTTAGGTTAAGGGAAAAAATGTGTTTGGATTGAAATCAGTACACGTGTTACGTTACTTCACTTCCATGCATGGCGTAATTACACACATAACGTAGTTGGGTTTCTTACGTAGAGATAAAATAACTCAACATTGACACAAACAGCTGTCCCTTGGGTCAAAGTCCTGTTTGTTTGACACATCCGTCACCCCTCCAACCCGTCCATCCGCCTACCCATCTAGGTATAATTTGAATTACGATTGCGTTACATTCAGAAATAGAGTAGCACTTAAGACATGTATTTATCTGAAAATGTATACGTATGGGTTTTACTGTTTTGGTGCAATTCTCTCTGATTAGACCATAACACATACAAGATTTTTTTCTTTTTACGGCGTCAAGTAATAAAGGCTTCAAAGTTTTCTGACTTTGAAATGTATTGAATTAATTCACTTTAAAAGCCTATAACAAGACATTGATATCTAGCTAAAGTGAAGACTTTGCATGCATTATTTATAAGTGCGTGCACTTGTTTTATCATAATATACCAAATCCAAACATCTGTAACAAAATACATCAACATTTAAAAGGATACTGAATAACGATTTGGATTCATCCAGCCCACACTGGCTGTATATGAGAACAGAGCAGTAATTGAAAAGTGTAAATAAGCAGAAACTCCGTCCATGAAATTGGACCCTGCACAGCACAAACTACAAACATGGAGTAATTTAACGTGTAATTATGATGTCTATGGCTCTATCGACACAGGCTAAATAAAATGTCTTTTAAATAACCGTCAGTATGAGATACAAGCAGCTGCTAATTAGCAAGAAATGTGAAAACAGAGAGCATTAATCACACGTACACGCCTCTCTGTCTCTGCAGATGAATGTGTGGGCGTGTGAAACTGTGATAGGGTGGGGGGGATGCAGCACACAGAGTAAGCATGTATGTACTTAAATCGTCCTGCAGAGGGCAGAAAATACTAGGTTTTGAGGTGCTATATTTTTTTTAATCTCACCTTGCTGTGAAAACATTAATTGTCACTTCTCCTTTTTAAATCATTTTAATTTTCAATCGTACTTGTGAAATACAAATATTCTCATGCATTTCGGTGTGATGATTAACATTGTGTTTAAATGTGATCAAATTCATTGTTCTGAGTCAAAAATGTGCATTCAATTTGTCGGAAAAACCAAACCTAACCCTAACCTATAAAATAAAATTTTTCTGTTTCTTAACTTAAATGTATTTTTTTTTCTCCTTTTGATCCCATATTGATCTCTATAGAAGAGCATGTTGACACTTATTGTGTGACTTACACACTACTTACATTTGATTACAATCCTGCAACCAGAATGATAAAACGGACTTGTTAACCTTTTTGGAGATATATGGTGACATTTAAAATAAAGGTACTTTTGTGGCTACGCTCCCGCTATCCCTGGCAGCCACAGCTCACTTTGTACTGATTACAATGAGCCTAGGGAATAAAAGAGCTCCTGTGGGGAAGTGGTGGGGGGACAGGCTGATAATGTCTGAACACAGAAAATGGGAATGTGCACTCACAAACAAAACGTGGCTGTGTAACAAGTGATATCATGTTGTATTTAGTCTAAAAACCAAGAGAAAAAAGTCTAGTAATGTCATCGAAAATAATTCATGAAACCCGTAGCATTATTTTGGCCATGATGTACTGAGATTTAATTTATTCCACCGCATCTGGCATCTTTTTTAAGATGGTCATTTTCGTAGAAGTTCGAAGTTTGTAAAATGACAGTGGCAGTGGTAACAGTGGTAAACAGTGGTAAAGTGCACTAATTACATTTAATGTTGGAGAACTTCAGTTAGACTTGGATATTTGGAATGTATGAAGCTGTCTGAATCAAAGAGATCAAGTGTTTTTATACCCAAACTGAATTTTCCAAACTCATCATGCAGCATACATTGGGGTTTAATTCAGTCAATTTAAAAACCTGCAGAGGAACCTGCTATTCCTCACCTGCCCACTAGTTGTCCTCCGTGTGTTTTCCGCCTAAACCATCACCTGACCAGTCACATTTCTACACACCTGCTCCTCATGACTCATCAGCCCAAGTATATATTAACCTCCAGCCCAGCAATCACACTTTGGCCAGATTGTCTGTGTTGCCTCTGCTCGTTCTATCTATGTATATGTGTGACACTTTATTTTGAGACAAATCTATGTGCCTCAGCCCCTTTTGGTTTTGTCAGTGTATCTGACTGCCTAACAGTTGTGTTTTTACCAAGTTAAGAGTGTTTTTGACCCAACCCCTGTTTCACGCATCTGCATTTGAATCCTCAATTTTATGCCAGTTCAGTCACTGTTGTTAATTTTTTTTTATTTATACTGTAAAGTGGATATGGCTAAAGTGTTAGCAAACAGTAGCTTACCTAAACGTTGAGTAGACACGGAGAGCAACATTAGCATTCATTTTGTAGTTGTGCTTCTTTCCACTGGACAATGTATGTCCAATATTCCATTTAGCCAGTTTGGTTTACAACATCTCCTGAGAAAGATATTTGTATCCTTAACTGCTTAATGCTCAAGCTAGTAGTTAACTTTCTTTGATAGCCATCTGGTGCTGGGCAGGTAGTGTACAGTGGGTTTTCTGAGCTTTTTCACTCTAAACAACTGCCATCTGAAAATGACGGCAAGTACCAAGTACCAGTATGTCATCAGCTGTGGTTAAATACAATTGTGAGTACTTTCAGCTATGTTTGTAGTGTACAGATAAAAGTTGATAATGCAAACCAAAATACAAAGACGATGATCCTATTGGGCCCACTGACATTTAAAAAAGGCTTTCAGGGGGCAGCCTCTAGTTCACCCAGTAAGAGCGTTCGCCCCATGTTGGCTGAGTCCTGCAGCGGCGCGGGTTCGAATCCGACCTGCTGTCCTTTGCCGTCCCCCATGTCTCTCCACCTTTCATGTCTATCCACTATCACTGTATAAATAAAGGGAAAAGCCCCCAAAAAAAATCTTTAAAAAAAAAATTGCTTTCAGATGGTATCTATGCGATAAGTGGATAAGTGTCTAGCCTCCTGTCAATTACAGTGTGCCAATGTACGCATTTAATTTGCATCTGATGATGTTGTCTAGTAAATCAAATAGCCTGCCACTACTGTATTCTCCAAAGCGATGAAGACAGCTGAACAACTCCAGATATGCAATCATGTTCAATTAAACACTAGTGCAATGCCGTTCAAAATGGGTCACTTCGGAACGACCGATTGCTTGGCCTGCAGTATTGCTGCTTGCAGCTTCCTCCCGAACCGCTCATTCAAACAACTTAACACTCGACACTGTGCTTCCTTGGGTCCTGAGCAATACACCTGTTCTTCATTGTACCCAGCATGCCGTTCAGGGATGTAAAAGTTAATAGTAGGTCCCCTCTCAATACACAACAGTGTGTACATAACACGCTACTAATACATATGTCCTGTAGATCTCAAGAGCTCACACTTGCACTAACACTGCACTTCCTTGGGTCTTCAGCAAGGAACTGTGGTCTAGAAAATTGAAGGACAGACATATATACTGTACATACTTACATATATACATACATACAGAGACTCCTTTCTTTTTAGTTAGACAAACATTAGTTTGGGTTACATGTCATTGCTACAAATGTAAAGCTAGACTACAAAACCTTCCTCTCCAGTTTGACAAAGCAAAACAGTGGTCAGTATTATCTTTAATCTTTTTCCTTTTTTCTTAATTATTGCAATGAGCAGATGTGACTCAAGATATGAGTGAGTTGTTTCTGGGTCATACATAATAAGACATGTTATTCTCTGTAGCATCGGACACTTGGGGAATAGCCCTTTTAAATGTTTAATGATTCAGGGATATGTAGTTGCCTCTTCAAGGAAAGTTTATTGTCTAGGGACTTAAGGGTTTCATTGTAGGAAGGATGAGCCATCAAATTGTTGTCTTGTACAGTACGCCCTTGCTTGCCAGCTGATGCAATGAAGTGTGTCTTACAAAATAAAAGACTTAAAAGGTTATAATGACAGACCAGAAAGAAGGTGCATGCAAGAGAGGGAATAATGTGTTGATGACGGAAAGGGAGCATGCGAGACGAGGGTGAGAACAGTAAAGAAAGAAGTAGGCTAATACGCTGCTGCTGCTGTTGTGTATCATTGAGTTCATAAAACAGAAAGGCATCATCAAAAAGCACATAGACGAGTCAATGTATTCCCCCTAGTCTCCGAGACAGTCTTTTGATGCTGAAACACACTTTCTTTCTCTCTCCATCCTCCCATCCTCCCTCCTACTCTCTCCCACGCCCCCTCCATTGCTCGCCATGCTGCTGATGAATTAAAAGAAAGTATGTCAGTTGGCAGGCAGGGAGGGAGGAAAGAAAGAAGACATCAGAAAGAATTCATTCAGTGAGTTTCTCAACAAGAAACAAGGGCTGAATCTTCACCACCTCGGGAGTTTTCGGGGCTTGAAGGTGGTTATTTGGGTCAGTCATCAGAGTTGAGAACACACCTTGATCTGTCCACTTAGCACTTCCGACAAAAACACAACAAAACACGGGACAAATGTATTGCTAAGCTGATTCATATTCCCATCAGAACAACTTGGCCCCAGTGTCTACGGGGTGCCTCATTCTTAACAAGCAGCACTAAAAACATCTACTGTAAGCCCAGGCTCTGGAAGTTGTTTCTATGCGACTGTTGAGGGCTTGTTTGGAGTACAGTATAGCACCGCTATGCTAAAAGTTGAAATGTCTTTATGTCGCAGCAATTGATGTACTACAACATGGCGAGCTCTCATCACTGCACGATGTGGGCAAGCATATTAAATTCTCATTTAAATAGACAGAGAGAAGAAGTGGATGTTCTTCTCTCTGCAACTAGTCTTTTAGGGTTATAAAACAGATTCTAGTATATAGTTTAAACCTTTGCTGAAGTTTAACATAACTTTTGTATAAGTGTGACTATGTGACTTTTGAGACTTTTAAGAAACAGACTTTAGCCACACAGCAAAAAGTTTGCTAACATTAGACACCATAAGCTACAGGTCATAAAGAGCGGCCATTACACATTTTTCATTAGGCGTAGCCCATCGTAGGCTAAACGTCACAGCTCAACAGACGAGGCAAATCCATGGGCGAGTCGGAGGTCGCAGTCAGCTGGTAAGCTTACGATTATGGATGAAGAGGACCGAATAGTGTAGAGGTTTTAGACAGCAGAGGTTACAGACTAAAATATGGGGAAATTATTTTAGAAGAGAGTTAGCAATGAAGCAAGTTTGTCGAAATATGGTCGGTAATTTGCGGTGGAATCTTTACTTGACGAATTACTGACATGGCACGGGATTAAAGAGAACAGACAACCTCTTTAGTATCACAATTTACTCGAGGTTCCCAGTTTATACTAGTCCCGTAGGAATAGGGCTTAAGATGGTGAAGATGGTAAACATTATACCTACTAAACACCAGCATGTTAGCACATTCTTTGTGAGCAGGCTAATGTTGGCATTTAGCATTTAGGCTCACAGAGCTGCTAGCAAGCTGTAGGCTCTTGGTCTTGTTTTACCTATTTATATTGCTTGTCCAAAGAATATTTCAGATAATTATCATATTTCTGTCCTGCATGTCCTTTGTGCATTTTTATTGTTTTCATATTGCTTGCTGCTGTTGCGACTCCATTTCCCAATTGGAGAAATAAGTTGTATCTAATCTATATCTAATTCTTAACAGGAAATAATATTTTTTTTGATTTTTTACATTCTTTTAAATGCTCTTTTATGAAAACAATAAGTCATTTACCACAGTGCTTCAGAGCATCACATAGAGCTCCACTCTGCTTAAGGTCATGCCTAACAATGCCTAACAAGGCCACCACCACCACCCCCATTAAGTCTTTTGAGGTTTATTGCCTGTGAACAAAGAACTATGATTTGTGTATAGTTTTGACAATATTCATCACCCTTGATATCTGAGCTTTACTCTTTGAGCAATTATACAGATCTTGATCCTTTGCACTGCATGATAATGATGTCAAGCCTAGAGGCTCTGGCCTTTATCCATAGTTATCACTTGCCATATTTTTCCTTTTCCGTGTGTGTGAACAGCTTGTTCCTTTTAAAAGCGTAAGGATCAGGATCCAGACCGAGTCAATAAGATCAAGGCAAAGAGAGGAAGCTGCTTGTAAAAAAATAATGTTTTTTTGTTTTTTTTAACCTTTTGACTTTGGCTTTATGGCCCCCTGGAGTGCTTTTTATTAGTGACTTGGCATCTTGTTTGACCGAGGTATCTATCAATATCTCTCCCAATCCCTCTCACTGACCTCCTGAGAAACAGGCAGGACGGTGAGCTTTAATATGAACTTCAATCCTTTATTTATTCATTATTTATCTGTTTGGATGTTCTAAAAGAAGGACTGGTGGTGAGGTTGTTTTCAACACAGCAAAGGAACCTGACAAAGTTGAAGAGTAGGAGTATGTTTGTATTTTTTTTTCCTCTCAAAACTGAGAACAGAAATGATCTGGGGACCTGATGTGCTAGAAACAGTTTGACAGCAGAAGTTGCAAATCTGTCCTTTGGCTTCTTTGAATGTGACGGCACAGAGGCAAGAACTGTTGGTACTGTGAGTAGGAAGTTAGGCAGGCAGTTACGGCTGGATAAACAAACATATTGACTGGACAACACATAGAAGCTTGTCCCATTTTTTTTTACCTACAACATCTTAGCTATCAACGTAATCTAACCCTTCAACTAACCTGATTATCCAATAATTAGATATTATGTTCCCATTTAGCCCTCGTGAATGGCCAAGCATCATTATAGCATATTCAAACTGCCAAAATAGTATAAGTTGCTTCTCTTCGTGGGGTTGAGCCTGTCCTAGAGACAAAATATGTGCCTTGTTATCAATAACAGCACCACTCACAGGCCCCCCTCAAACTGCTGAACGATGATTTTCTTTATTGATTAATTTAATGATAAACTGTGCAATATAGTTTTAGGGTTAGAACCCCTATACATTATAAAGGAAGGGGATTAAAAAAATCGATCACGCGTACCCCAATGGACTCATGTACTGTGGGGGGGGATAGAAAGCCAACTCAGCATTTTCTTCAAAGTACGTATTACAGCTACGGTAGCCTTCACGCTTTTTTCTGATGACGCCAGTCTCTTGCTCTTTTCAATATCCTTTTTCTGGGCGAAGAAGAAGACTCCTGTTCCTGAAATTTGGATTTTGAATACGTGTGGTCCTCCATGTTTCCTTCTTCAAACTTGCCGGGGCCGGGAAGCTACGATACCCATTAGCAGCATTAGCAGCACCTGTGAGGTTATCATGTGACAGCGAAAACGCGAAAGGCGGAGCAGTATATCCTGTATGTCCCTTACCGGCTAACGTATTTCAAGATGGTGCATGAATATGGAGCGTCTACCCCAGTTCATTCAAATGTAAAATTTCAAACCAATAGGAATACTTGGAATTGATGGTGGTGGTAAATATTCATAAAAAAGGACAAGTTTGTGAACAGGAACACAGATTTTGATAATGAACAACTAAACATGTTACACACTGGACCTTTAAGTCATAATGCATAAATAGTGTAATATGAACTATATATATTTTCTCTACCTGGGATGTAGGGCAGGTCATCACGCTCCAAAGGAAATTTCATTTGGCTGTTTCCTCATTCAGCATTCTCTTTCCAAAACCGACAAAATGTTTGTTTGATTCCCTGCCTCTGCTTAAATTACCCTCTTCAGTAGGTGTTGAATTTAAGACATTCCAAACATGTTTAACTGTCTCACTGTTGTCACCCACAGTTTGAGTAAAACCCACCACAATTGCTCACAGTTATCTTTGCGAGTGGTCCCATAGAGACTACGTTATTTAAGACGGACTCATCCGTAATGAATTGCATTGCTTGGTTTACCTATACCCAGCTGGTCTATACAGTTAATTAATTGTCATGTATTATTTACAGTTACTAGTTCACCCAGGTTTAGTGTACTGTACAAGCGGCAACCTCCAGTGCTGAAAAATGAAGCTAATGCGCAAGTGCCAACAACTGCAGTTCACCGAGCGGCCACTTGATTGATTTTGAGTCAATCCCCGTAGACCCCCATGTTAAAATGGCCAACTTTACAGCTGAATTAAACATGTTAACAGCCAGGTACAAAAAACAGTTTTTATATCTATAGCTTTTTTTATAATTTACGATTCAAATTATATTCAGGCTTAAAGGTCTGCATAATTAAGGGTGTTCCACTTTGAGTGACAGGTGGGCTGCCATCACAGGAGGCAAGTGTAGACTGTAGACTTCATTCATCCCGCTTCAGCTCCATCCATGCTGCGCCTCATTGCCCATTTTTTAGATTAGCCGACGTCGGGCACTGCCAAGATGGTGACAGACGGAGCCACCAAGAGCCTCCCAATTTGAGCTTAATTTTTCAAGATTAAATCTTTATTAATCCCACAATGGGAAAGTCACACTGTTGCAGCAGCAAGGGTTAGGGGGAAAAGTACAAGACACAGATAAACAAACAATAAATATAAGTAAAGAGAATGAATAGTAAAATTACAGTATTGCTGTATTGTAACATTTTTATTGCACCCATAGCTTTTCAGAAACCTATGGTTGATGTCACAGAGACTACGTCCATATTTTAAACAGTCTATGGTACTGTATCAGTATTATCAGTATCTGTATCAGTGGTATTAAGTAGCTGTAAACATGTTCCCCCCCCCATATTCTGTGTTACTGTGCTGTTGAGTGTTGATAAAATCAAAAATAGTTTTGTGTGGGTCCCTTTAGTGGCTCTGACCTCCTACTAATGGCCTAATTATAATCATTAGCTTTAAAGCAGGAAACCCTGTTTGTAAATACACATTACACTCTATAGTTGTGGGGTTCTGGTGTAGCTTCCTCTCATCTACTGTTTAGAAAAAGGGGCTTCCTTACCGTTTGTTGTTTGCCGCTTAACAACAAAAAATTAGTTCTTGCCCGCACAATCAACATATATGGTTGTTTTCTGGGTGAGGACGGTCTGGAAAATGTTTATACAAACCCACAAACTGTGCAACATTATTACATAGACTAACATTAAATTGATTCGTTTTAGTTAATGTAACCATCTCATCACCACATAAGAATTGAGTCCATATCTGTATTTATGTTTATAGACACCATTACTATTCTTCCAATATGGTCACCCCACACTATGATTCACATGGGTGCTAACAATTGCAAATTCTCTAAATGGGTAATAAACAGGACAAATGGATACGAAACATTTCTTTTTCACTTCCTTTTCTCAACTGTTCTGGAGACAGAAATAATCTGATTGGTCACTGCTAAGACATCTTAGGTACAAGCTGATATTGTAAAGACTTGAGCACTTGATATTAACTGGAAAAAACCTTAATCAAAGATAAAAACTTTCTCAGATGCATACTACTTTTTTAACACTTGTACTGACTAGGCTAAAGAAATCATCATGAACTTGGTGGCACTTGAGTAGGGTGCAAAAAATGGACAAGTTACGGCGCTGAGTAATAACCTCCAACTGCAGAGTGTCTTTTTTTGTCAATCTTTATTTATCTGGGGAACTACTGTACTCTTATTTAACAACAACTCTGGCACACATTCATAAAGTTCACTTCATACACAAAAGATGTCCAACTGGGAGTCTTCAACTGTCACTGTGTAGCTGCACTGAAACAGACAGGGATTGAGTGCCTTGCTCAAGGAGAATACATTCCCAACAAGTTTGGGGATATGTACAGGCAACATTTTATTAAAATTGTATTGTATGTCTGAAATGGTTGTTTATTGCATTAGCTTGCTCTACATGTACAGTATATGGAGATTCATACGGAGTGTCATGCATGCTCGCAATACCAAATACACAGTTACAATGTATATCATTTATTTGATGGTTTAACATGATAATCTATTGAAAAAGGAAGAGAAACATACAGAGATATACAGTATAAATCTAAGCCTAAATACAATTTGTGGCAGCACAGAACATTTCACATTCCATTATGGGACCAAGGCCATACAACACCTGAAGTCTTTGACTCCTTATTTTTACTTTTTTTTTTTTATTGTAGGCTCACATGGCATATTGTCATCTCTAAAATGAGTAGCTCTCATGAGTGAGTTTGCAAAATATCTTTTTTTTTTAAAGTCTTCCCATGTTATGAATTGTAGTTGCATGCATGATAAACGAGTATCGAGAGTTACCGCATCTCACTTTTCAACTGCACTATATACTGTAGTTTGGTAATTAAAATAATGCACAAATGACCAACTGCAAAATCCTGACCCGTAAGCAATCGTTTTAATCAAAGTGAAACAGTAAGCAAGTAAGTAAAACTATTTCCAGCTTCAGTGTTCCAGAAATCTGAAGTCTTATTCGTACAAATTTCCTCCTTCAACCAACACAAAGCAGCTTGATCATCTTTGGACAAACTGGTTCCATGCCTTAACAACCATGAGATCACGAAACAAAGCTCTGTCAAGACATCCTCTCTTACTCTGTGTTCAGACAGAACGCCAAACGAGTTTTAGTGGCGGCGCAGTTGCATACATAGTCTACGGAAAGACACAATTTGACACAAAAACGTATCCATACAGGTTGAAAATGTTTCAACTTCCGAAAAAATTGCACAGATTCTATGGCTTTATGAATCTGTTTTATAAACATACAGAGACTAGAGGGATATACCAGACAGAAGTTTCAGTGTGTCCATTGCTAGCTAGCTTACAGCTAACGTACAGTTGGAACATTGGCTGTTTGGGGCGAATTAACACAAATTTGTACGAATGACACAAGGTGAAAACTCACTTGGAAATCTTTCTGAACACACCTTTAGCAGGATGTTTTGTCTTATTATATATATATATTATTTCTTGGACCCAGGTCATATGTGCACTGTGCCCCGTCTACACAGTAGAAAACAGGTCAAGAAACCAGCAAGAAACTTGGGGTCACTTGAATGTGGAATCAATGAAGCCCTAATTAATCAGAGTTGAGGTCAATCCTGTTTCCAGAAAGAGAATTGCATTTATGCAGGAACAATCCAAGTACAATACATTCAGTTCTTAGTCATATATCAATCAATCTGTACACATAAAACTTAACATTTTTTTAGTTAAATTGATCCCAATGTTGTCAAGTAGCATTTTTTTTTACTCTACATGTATTCTCGTACATGCACAAACGATGTATGTATGTAATGTATCAATGACAGATTTACATCATCGTCCATGAGTTGTAACTGTCTGATTGCTCTGCGACCTTAGGTGGAATGGCACACAGTTCATCAAGAGTGGGACAGGAGAGCTATTTTTATCCACAAAACTATTATACGTTGACATTTGCCCATAGTCGAGCAAGCAGCACAGAAAATAAATGGTCTACCCACGCCCTTCCTATCTTAAGCTCTCCTTATCCATTTCCCATCTCTCACATACACACACACACACACACACGCACACACGCACACATTCTTAAAACACCATTTCTTTCCTCTCTTTCTTCGTCACTTGTAAGAATGGGCGTGTTACATTCTGATGGAGAAATGATGACCATGGCTCATTATCCTCTCCCTGAAGAATGCATACAGTCATTACATTCAGCGCTAGCATGTGCTTATTAGTCGACAGACCGGTTATTGTGGTCTGTCTGCGGAATCAATGAAATCCATTTGCATCTGCTGCTGTATGGCGGGGCATACAGTAACTCTAAAATGCAGGGTGAACATACATACAGTGTCTAGTGTGGTCTTGAACATGGACGGATGTTTGAGAAGATATTCAGAGTGCCCCACAAAAAACTAAACTGATGCTTGAAACTGACCTGTTGGTTAATTTGTTTAATCCTTGTCTTTTTTGCACTAAATATTCTGACATTTAATAGCCAGTATGACAATCACAAAATGCTCAGATCAGTTTCATTTTGGGTTGTACACACAGTATATATATATATACACATTTATGTATATACACACATATGTACTTATATACAAAAAATGGATTTCATTCCTCACCATAACACAGTTAGTGTTGAGCAAAAAAAAAAAAAAGACGGGTTAGGAAAGTCAAAGGAATACCTGAAGACACAGAGTACAAAAATATCATAATATTTCATGGGTTAAGTAACCGTGTCGCCCAAAAGGCCCTTGGCAGTTGTTTTAAATGAAAGTAAGACCAGTTTTTTTAGAAGAAGTTTGATAAATTTGAGTGCAATTCTGTCATGCTATCACTTGAAGCGCTGTTACCAGAAGGTAGAAGTGAAAAAATGGCAGTTTTATTCGTATATTTGTGCTTTCTTTTCCTTATCAAGTTACCAAAAAGGATTAATGACACTTTTCTTTGTCAAGAAAAAGATGTCAAATAGCAAAAGATTCAGAACCTGAGATACAATCATCCTGAACAGAGGATAAAATCCTCAACTTTAAATTATTATTTTTGGGTAAAGTTTTACCAGATCAACAAATGACATGGTTAATAGCAAGTATTCTGTATATTATTAACGCTATAAACAAATACACATCAACAGAGTCTTCTGTAAAGTTGTGACATAATCCAAGGCAAAAAAGGAGTAATTTCTTCACTATGGTTGATCATTCCATGCATTAATAGTGCATATGGTACCAGTCAAACATACATTAGTTTGTTTAATGGACTTTTAGGAATTGCCTGCATTTATCTGACCACCTGTGTAGTATAAAGTTGTTTTTTTATTAGAAAAATCATTGCGTTAACTGCCATTGTGTTTGTTTTTTGCTAATTCTGTATTATTTATTCAATTGCTGGCTTTGTATCTCTCTATTTACACATTACTGAAAGGGCAAATGTTGGGAAATGACTGTCACAAGTCCCAATTACAGTACATACTTTCGAAAATAAAAAGACCTTGGTACTAAGGATTCAAAGACTGCAAATATAAAAACAATTTTGACAAGAACTTGGTCCTTTCTCAGTCTGTTGTTTTTTTGTCTTGAAGTGTTGCAGTCTTTAATTGAAAGATTCGATCATGTATAAAAGCAACAGGAAAAACGGAAGAAAAAGAAACAAAATGAAGAAAAGAAATCAAACCAGCAACAACAAACATCTCAACAAAACAGTCCAATCAGACATAGTAGAGCCAATAGACGAGGTTGAACAGTGAGAAAACAGAAGGGAAGATGATCCGTGACCAGCGGTCGATGGCGTTCACATCCGTCAGGTCGGGGATTTTGATTTTGAGCTGCGAGGACCGCCTCCGCAGACGGCTGCGTTTCAGCTGAGCGGCCCGGTCCAGGGAGTGCTTGCTGGTGGAGCGTGGGCCGATCCCGCCGCTCTGCTTGCGGTACTGGATGTGCGACGAGGCCGTGCTGTCCAACTGCACCATGGACTGAGAGTTCCTAATGTCCGCCAAGCTGGTGGTGATCTCGCCTCCCGCCACCTCGTTATGGATCTCCAGGGTGGTTAGCAGGATGTTTCCGTGGCCGTGCGGTTCCGCCTGAATGGATAAAGAAATGGGAAAACTAATTAGCGACATTATGTGCAAATAACTGGAACAGCTAGATAGGACTCTACCTGAAGTGTTAAAGCACTCTCCCTCAGTGCACAATGCATTCAAGACCATGAAATGTTGATGTCATCATGGAACGATTACTGAACGGGCACAGGCCCAGGGGCCCAGAGACTCCTGACCACAAAAACTGGCAACCAGTTACATATATACAGAAAACATCTACAAAGACACATAAAATGACTCCAAAGGGATGCTAAATGACTATAAAGAGACACAAAACATGTTGTTTTGCATCTCTTTATACTTTCAGTGTGGGTGCTTTGTCCCTACGAGAGGTGGGGGTTCTTTTACATGACTGTGCCAGGGGCCTATTGTCTCATAATCCGTCCATGGATGTCTCCTTAGAACATTGGGACATATTTTCTAAAACATTGCAGTGCTTTGCTCCAGACCTGACATGTGTGTAAGTTAAAGTGTTACAATAGTAAATTGTGATTTTGGGCACCAAATGCATGCTCTTTTGGGAATTGTTGGTTCTCTGTAAATTATAGTGTGGTCTAGACCTACTCTATCTGTAAAGTGTCCTGAGATAACTTTGGTTATGATTTGACACTATAAATAAAATTTGAATGAAACTTATCATCATTAAGTGCATCGCAAGAAACCTTTTTGAGTTTTTCTTGCATATGGAAAAGTAATTGAGTGGATGAAGGAGCAGTTTCAGGCACAGCTTGGGTCTCAAGCGCCTCTGGTCCTTGATGGCATTTTTATCATTTAACGGCAGCCACTACAATGTCAGCTGCTCTGTATGACTTGATACATTGACATTGATAAATGATCAGAGAAATATTTTCGTTTTCTTGGGTGTCATGCCTCCTGCTATAACCTGTGGACCTCCCCTCTGAAGCACATGAAGATTTTCTTTTTCCCGGACTGAATAAGTCCACACCATCACTTTCAACAATTTAATCAATCACATAGGACACACATCATACTCCATGCCTATGATGTGTGCACCACAAAATCAACAATAATAGACAGTGGCAATCATTCATGCAAATGTAGCAACTGTGGAAGTCCCACATTTCCCCTTTTCTTCTAATGTCAGTGTTTGTACAGGTCAGAAAGGATCTAACTAAGACCTTTTAAGGTGTGTTCACTGACTTCCAATGACTTTGTATGCACTTGATTTGAAGGCAGTGGGCTATAAGTTACTATTATTATTCTCAGTTTGATTTAATATTTTCAGAATTGATTAAACCTTTTGAAAATGTCCAATTAAAAAAGAATCATGGTACTAATGCAGAAAAAATGGGGGACCTCTGCATTAACTATCAACTGATTTACCACATTCTGACATGCACAGTGTCAATCTATGAAAGCTATGTGAGACGTGGCTTTTAATGATGATTTCAATGAGAAAAGATATACAGACAGCATGCATTCAGGATATCCTCTGAAAGGAGAAACAGGTTCATATCTGAAACAGCGATTTGACAATGCAATCGAGCACGAGCATCATTTCAATGCAGAAACAACTGCAATGAAGAAGTCAAAGTCAAAATAAATACTCCTGAGAATATGGCAATGTCATGAAGATGTCTGTTGTCGCTTGACTCATTCCATGGATGGGGAAATATTTTGCATTACGGCAAAAGAAAATTAAAAAGACATCCATGTCAGCTGATGGCAATGGCAGAGTTGACTCAAGGATATTGAAGAGTCTCACTGAACAAGCAACTCACCGAGCGTGAGTGGCGAAGACCTTTAACCTGATTGGACCGCTTTAGGGATGCGGTCCTACTACCTGCCTCCTGAGGAGATGAAAATATTCAGCCACATGTGGGGAACAAATACCTGATTTAATTTTTTTGAACTCAACATATTTTGCCTACTGAAGCCTCCAGATACAGTGATACAGATGCCTGTGAATAATATGATGATGTAATACAGGTCAATTATGCTGAACATTTTCCTTTTGCTGCTTCTGCGATGGAGAGCTGAAAAAACAAGTTAATTTTAGAATAACTGTGGTGTCAAGGCTGTTTTATCATTCATGTCCTGTTAGGAGGAAGAAAAAAATAAGGAATTTAAGAGTCCACTCAGACGGTCCTTTTTACAGTGTTGTCCTGCGGCATTTTCTGTGGATATAACCAAATATTCATACATGTGCAGTACCATTATTTATTGATTAATACTTTAATTCAATCCATTTATCAACTGATCATTTGAGTCCAGAAATCATGTCACAAACGTCACAATCGTCAAATCCCAACTCACCCTTGCTGCGTCGTACTTGGCTGCCCTCTCATTGTTGGCTTTCTCTGCCTTCTCCGCTAGCTTCTTCTGCATCTGGGGACCCCTTCCGAAGAAGATGTAGTTGACGAAGGCGTACTCCAGCAGGGCCAGGAAGACCATGACGAAGCAGCCCATCAGGTACATGTCGATGGCCTTGACGTAGGGAATCTTGGGCAGCGTCTCTCTCAAGTGGGTGTTGATAGTGGTCATTGTCAGCACCGTGGTGATCCCTGACATAAATAAAAAGAAAAACATGGTCTTTTTAATCATTTTAGGTGTCATTATGACCAAAAGAGCATTAAATAACCACAGGAGCAGAAACTGTCATGAGCCAAAAGGTAGTTAATGGTTATTTTGGATAACAACTATCAGTCATCAATATCAGTAATATAAAGCATCAATATAAGTGAGAGCTGCAAATAGTCGATTAATCGATTAGCTGTGAACTACTAAATTAATCGGCAACTATTTTGATAATCGATTAATCGGTTGAGTATTATTTTTAAGAAAAAAAAAAGGCAAAATTATCTGATTCCAGCATCTTAAATGTGAATATTTTCTAGTTCCGTCACTCCTCTGTGACAGTAAACTTTATATCTTTGAGTTGTGGACAGAACAAGACATTTGAGGACGTCATCTTGGGCTTTAGAAAAACTCTGACCGACATTTTTCACCATTTTCGGACACTTTATAGTGCAAACAACTAATCGAGAAAATCGCAGTAAATTCTACCTGTTCAGATCATACAGCATCATTTAGAGGATGAAATGTGTTATCTTTTTCTCCAAGGCTTTCTTAATACCAATCTTGGCACTCAATCTGTGATGGTAAATTTGACGCTTAATTAGTCCAAACCTGTTTTACCCCCCCACACACACACACACACACACACACACACACACACATTTTCTAAGCAGATGCTTCGATCTCGTCAGTAACCTTAAGGTCACGTTGAAGGAAAAACTCCAACAGATGTCTTAGGTGTTACTTTAGAAACAAGGATATTTTTTATAGAAAACATGTTCGTTCCATTTCCTCTGCTAGTTCAGAGCAGAATGGACCTAGTGGGGGAAAAAAACCTATGTTGCTCTGAGATTGCCTTGCTGAAGTGTCAAAGAAACAGTGAGGGCGGGAAAAGAAAATATTACATGCACAGTATTTAGCTTGAGCACTTCCTGATCACTTTTATGTTTGATCTTATTTTACTTGCATGAACACACAGGCACTGGTAGGTGTGTGCATAACCTCTGCTTCATTGGCATTTTAAAGGTCTACCTTGAAACCTCCAACTGCCCCTTAGTCATCGGGCAAAAAAAACTCATTAGAATAGTGCTGCATGTATCTAGCCCCTAGCTCTTTGTAACCTTAACCACAACGGATACAGAGTGACGCGCTTCTTTGCTGTATCCCAGTAAAGGACCTTCGCACCTTGTCTGTTTCAGAATGACAGAAAGAGAGAGACACTAAGTGAGACGCGTATAAAATGACAAATAGATGAGGGGAAATTGAATTGGCTGAGGTTTGATACATTTCTACAGTGGCTCTGAGAGCTCAATGCACTGTAACCTATGAATATGCATGCAAAAGACTAAACACAATTAAATACAGGAAACGCAACCAAATACAGAAACGCAATGCAACTAGGTGTGGGCAATATATCACGATAGTCAGGGTATTTCTGTGATAATGATATTCTTGATGATATGGCAACATACTGAACAATTTAGGGCTGCAACGAACGATTATTTTCATTATATTGATTATTTTCTCGATTAATCGATTAGTTGTTTGGCTTGGTGAAAAATGTCGATCAGTGTTTTTCCAAAGCCCAAAATGACGTCCTCAAATGTCTTGTTTTGTCCACAATTCAAAGATATTCAGTCTACTGTCACAGAGGAGAGAAGAAACTAGAAAATATTCACATTTAAGAAGCTGGAATCAGAGATTTCTTCCTTTTTTTTTTCCATAAAAAATGACTCAAGCCGATTAATCGATTATCAAAATAGTTGGTGATTAATTTAATAGTTGACTAACTAATTGATTAATTCATTAATCGTTGCAGCTCTAGAACAATATTTTATCAATAATTTAAAAAACATACAATTGCAACAAAATAAGTGTTAATTATTTTATGTCATCAACATTAACAGTTTGCCTTTAAATATTCAGTAAAAACTATTTAATCAACTCAGCTTGTAATCAACTCAGAGTAACTCAGAGTGAGATTCTGTATAAAATTGTACAACAAAGTGCACATCTAAACAGTTTCCAAATTAACAAGCAATTACGTCAACAAGTCGGAATATTGCCATTATCACAATAAGATTTGACCCAACTGCAACAACAGAAAACACAACCCCAAATACAAAAAACGATTTACACTTTGTAGCTAATTTCCATTGTGATTATGTGTGACTTGCGACGTGTTTCTGCACTTATGCTACCATGAAAACCCCATGTATCTTACAGTACCATCTTACATATCACAAGTCATAGCAAATAAACACATGCCTCACTCATATTCATGCAAACCCTGACCTCCTGCAATGCAATACCGCTATATCTTATCTCATTATAGATATGTGGCAGATACTATCTCTACTACTTTATCTACCCATGCTGGAAATAAATGGAGCCTATCAGTAGCCGGGCCGCTCGTATAACACACATGAACAAGGCTTTTGTGTGTGTAAGTGTGTGTGTGTGTGTACGAGTGTGTGTCATAAATTACAGTGAAGAGACAAGGGACAGTCGGGAGGGGTTGGGAGGAGGGAGCAGGATAGCTTAGGTCAATCTAGCCCTTAGTGTGATTTATTGGCACATTACAATGCTAACACACTGTGTGTGTGTGTGTGTGTGTGTGTGTGTGTGTGTGTGTGTGTGTGTGTGTGTGTGTGTGTGTGTGTGTGTGCGCGTGCGCCACATCACGGACAGTGTGAGAAGCGGGTGCGTATAAACAAGCTCACCTGAACATGCACATGCTTCGTGTCTAGGCTCCGCAATCTCTAGGTTTTTTTTGCTTAACAACAGCCTTGTTCTTTATAGGTGTTCTCTCAGCTGCGCCATTACTCTCTGTCCTTTGCTCCCTCCCTCCATTCCTCCCTCTCTTTTGCTCGCTCCCTCCCTGTTCGGACAATTTAATCAAGGGGCCATGCGCCCATGGGCCTCTCTCCTTTTTCATCACGCTGTTACACTCCTAGGGGAGAAATATAGTTTTATATGGTCTCTCTCACTCTCTGTCTTTTTCTGTCTCTCTCATCCCCTCTCTCTGTCTCGTCCCATTGTTCGCTGCTATCTCTCCCTCTCCCTCAATCTGTCCCTCTGCCGCTCTTCATTTATCCTGTACTCCCACACACACACACACACACACACACACACACACACACACACACCCAGATCTCCCCATCATTTACTGGTGGTTTCCATCTTTCCATCCCCCCCTTTTTCTCTTGTTATATGTCCCAGAGTCTCTTTTCAACTAACAGCTGAAACAAAGGAACACAGCAATCAAATATCCTCTAATCACAAGCCAATAGGCCATTAGCAACACTAGAAAAACAGAAAAGGTATCATGTAGGATGCAATAAAGCGCGTGAAAGGCAATGGATGTTGACTGCGAGAACAGAGGCATGGGCATTAAATCACAGCAACGTCAATTAAACACTTCCATTCATCACTTGCAGACAGCACAAATTGTCAACTATCTAGTTAGCATGCGCAATGTTTCAAGACTTGTCATTTTGAGAGTATGCGGTTTAGAAAAAAAAGGTTTTAACGCACTGGAACAACATACAGTGAACTCAACTTGTGTCTACCATTACACTAAAAGTGCTCCTACACCAATTACAGATAATGCCCACACCTTGACTGTTATATGACTTGACTGCATATATAATATGATTGTGAGTGAAGGGCATGACTGTGGGAAATGGGTTGCAACCAGATTAGGGTGCGAGCAGGTCATTTGTAACTTTGCAATCCTTTGAAATTGCTCAGGAAAATGAGATTCTCCTTCAAACAATTCAATTGTTTGCCTGCTGCCTCCTTGAATTGATTTCTCCTTGATCATTACGTTGCTCTTACTGGCAGGTTTGTACACACAAGAGGAGCAGACGCACACAGGCATATACACACACACACACACACACACACACACACACACACGCACACGCACACACACACACCTCCTTCCACCATCAAGGCACCTGCTGAAAGCTTGTAATGATCCATCAGGAAAAGTGAATGGACCTCCGGTTGCCTCTCAGTTGAGTTAGCACACACCGGATATTGTAGCTATAGCAAGACATTACACGTACACATTCCCCTTACTAACACACACACATGCACAAACATAAAAGCAGACCTACACTCTAAGGTCGGATACTGCATGCCTTAGAAAAATACCTTAGATGCCTTAGATAAATAACCAGTTTAAGCAGGCAAATAACGGTGGCTATAAAACAGATAAAAGTACACGCTCTCCAGATTCCAGTCTCTGTCGAGCTGTATGTGCCTGTGGAAAACAGGTAATGGATCAAAGCATGATTTCCAAAAAGCATTATGATGTGTTAAGGTCATAACTGTTCCATTATCTACCTATATAAAGATGATTTAAGGGCCAAAGCAGCAATCAATTGGCATAGCCAGAATAAGGTTAGGACTTGCTGCTGGGCCACACAGTGAATCTGGGCCTTTTAAGTCCCCTTGAGCAGATACCTAATTTGCTTGGTTTGTATTCCAGTTAATTGGTGAGCCGCTTTTGCTTTGACGGTCACATTCTCAAAGGGATCTGGGCATGACTAGCCTTGATTTTGTCTTTGCATTGTCTTCTAAAACTGCTTAAATGCCTGTGAGTGGAGAGACAACTAGATAGTGGCAGATTTAGCATAGCAAAAAATTATTTCTTTAGATCATTTTTTTGCGTTTATTGTATAGTGGATGGTGAAGAGGCGCACAGGAAATAAGTGGAGAGAGAGAGAGGGCTATGACTTACAACAAAGGTAGGTCCCTGGCTGAAATTGAACCGGGAACTCAAATTGTTTAAACGATGGGTCTTTTATTTAAGACAGAGGTAGACAAACCCAGACACAGACTGTAACCTTGGCTTTGTGTAAGTAGTAGGCTTACATTAGAGCAGATAAACGATAAACTGCATTCTTTAGACTTTTGTTCCTGTGTTTTTTTTCGGTTTTGGAAAGGCTAAAAAAAGATTCAAACCTCCAAACAACAGTAGGTGGTGTTATCCTAGTTACTGTTGCTAAGCTGTGATTGGACCATTGCTGTTCAGGGGAGGCATTTAGCGAATGGTCAATTGCCAATTTACCATGTGTGCTAATTATGACTGCTGTGGAAAGTCTGTTTTCTAAATTGCAAATCATCTATTGTCTTGACAAGCTTCATATTGCATAGCTTCCCTTCCTAGTTCCTCATGTCGTCTGGAACTACGCGCTTCAATATTCAACAAAGACAAAATTGTGTTGCAACCTCCTGTGAGAAATCTCAATGATTACAACCCAGAGACCTGCTGCTTCCACCTCTGCCTTGCCTACTGCTCACAGGAGCCCGACAGTGCGTGGGCCTTTGTACCTACACAATCCTCCTCAATAGTGAAATTATGCTCATTAGAGACGTGATGTATTTTAAACTCCTGGTAGCCTCTCAGTGACCACGGCAACAACAGGCACAAGGAATGACCCAGTTTTGTTAGAGTCAAGGTTGTGTATTCCTGCTTTTGTCACATGGAAAGGCACAATGGACAAAATGTTTACATGCTTGTTCCCGCGTTACAGCTACAGTATTTACACACTTTAAAGTAAAATGGATGCCTATGTCCAAAGATGACAGGGATGTCTTTTTTTCTCCACATAATAGATGTGTTCTTCAAAATGTCCATTTGGCCCACCAATTTCCAAGTCATTCCCTAAAGCTCCCACTAATACCAGCACAGGATGGGAAGTTCAGCCAGGGAGTTCGTGTATCATTCTGGGCTCCGTTCTCATCTAAAAATCCAAATACCTGAGCCTTAACAGCCACTGCTTCTTACCTAGAGCCACTCTGGCTGCTGACGCGTCATAATTTATCCAGAAGGAGACCCAGGAGAGGATGGTAATCAGGATCGATGGCATGTACGTCTGCAGGATGAAGTAGCCGATGTTCCTCTTTAGCTTGAAGCTCAGAGACAGTCGAGGGTAGGCACCTGAGGAATGGGGAGACAAAGATCAAAGCAGTGCGTTTAAATCTTTTGGTTTAGAAACTACATTTTTAGGTAGTATTAAGGATCACTGTACATCAAATGTACCTACAACAGTACATTTGGTTCAATGGTTTGAAAACATGAAATTGTCGAGAGTAAAAACATCTAACTTATATTATTCATAGGAGCACACGGGACACCTTGTGTTTTTGTTTGTTTCCATGACAACCCCGACAGCATGGGTTGGATTTATTGCCATGGTAACAAGTATCCCCATCACTAGCGCCAGCAGAGACCAACTCTCTCACAAGCGCACAATACTGTAACTCTATTTCGTGACGATGTGACACAATATTTAGGATGGTGATACAAATGTTCTTGAGTATTTTGATTCATCTATTCTCCACATCACATCCACCTACATAATTCATATGATGATTCTGAGGGATTCAGCATTACTGCAGGAATAGTAGATTTCTAAATGCATGTAGCAGTGCCTGTGATTCTAAATCAGGAAAATAATACTCCTCACCACGATCTGCTTTGACAGAGCTTTTCTGTCATTCCTTTTCCATGACCTGGAACATAAACAGTAGCCTATATGTGCGTTCTTATGCTTGAATATAAGTGTGATTTATGATTTCTCTCCGATCGCCCAGCATATGTCTCTTTATGGATTGAATCTATGGCTTGTTACTCCCACTTTTCCCAGTTATTTTCCAATTTTTTTCTATTGGAGGAGAACTGGGTGCCATTACACTGTAATTTCCAATCCGTGGGTTTCAGCCAAAGCTACTTGTGGCGAGCGTGGGTCCAATCAACTGCACCCTCGTGTGCACGGTTGGATGGAGAGTCACTCTGAAAAAACACACAATCTCATTAGGTTCTGTGGCGACTGTAAGTTAGATTGCAATAAAATCCAAACATGTTATTGTAAAGGGCTGGGTTGTTCATCAAATGATATTATCTATAACTACTGACTGATGTAATTGGCATCCAAAGGCAGTCAGCAACCAGAAGACCCAGTTTGTAACCTGAGCAAATATATGGGTCTACTGTATATGGGAATTGTGTTGTTATTTACTCTTTTATGCATATACAAATGCACAGCCCACAGTTCACCAAAAATATTGTTGCAGTGGTGAGACATTTGTCACACAAGAAATAAATAACATTTAACATTAAATTGCAGACGTAAATTGCAGTGATCCCTCAATCTTTTCCCTTTAGCGCCACCATGACGTTGACATTTGTAAAATGTCGCATAGATTGCTATGACATTTGGCACACACATTTATGTTCCCCCTCAGGATGAATTGTAGTAACTTGTGATGCCTTCATTTTCCATACAGCACCATCACAAGTCCAAACATTAAATGTGTCCAATACTTTGGAGGGGCCTTAACAAGAACCACTTAATATATTATAGTCCTACTTTATCATTTTACTCCATATCTGTTATTTTTACTATACCCTTGCACCTTAATTGAAAAATTAAGTAAGAATTAAGTGGTACCTGTAATGTTATCTTGTACATTTTTGCAAGTGTTTGCACGTTTTTACCTCTTAAGTCCGCCTTCATCTATGTAAAAAAACCAAAAAACACCTTGATATATTACAACCCATTCATTTATCCAATATCTAATGAGTTGTTTATTCTATAAAGTCTAAATGGTGAAGCCAACATCTTCAAATGTCTTGTTTTGTTACAGTCCAGAACCTAATTACATCAAATTTACAACTAACTAGCTAAACCTAACCCTAACCCAAGTTTGCTTGATCTGTAACTTAAACAAATACTAAGTTACAAAAAAACATTTTATGTTGATAAACTAACTTATCAAGAACTTTGTATAAAATCAAACGATCAGCTCATTTTAATATAAAGCTGGTAGGTAGTTGAGCATATATAGATCTGCAAACCCTGCCTTATCTATCACATTAGATGATCCTCCTGTATTTGGCTTGTGGTTAACAGTCTGAGAGCAGTGAACAAACTCAACACACGCTAAACATACATTTCATTACTGTGTGAATATAGGAATAGACTGTCACAGGTCTTAAAATATCCCATTCACTTCTTTTGATGTATCCTTAATGGCAGCTCCGACAGCCTAAATGGGAGCAGAGTATCTTCACAGTAGCAGATGCGAGAGTAGGCTCTGGTTCACTTGTGCGTGGGTGTAGAACTGTACTGGCTGTAACTGCTACACCAAACAAAATTCGCGAGTGGGAGGAACACCATGTGTGAGGCAGAGAAGAGGGAGAGAGAAGAGGAGATGGGATGAATATAAAAGTTGAGTGGATGATAACATTAAAACAGTAGAGACTGGGATGGTGGCTAGGAGAGTGCTGAGGAGTAGGAGGTCTACTGTCTCCTTTTTTGTCTCTCTTGTCACCCTCATGGCAGGGGAGTTGCAGTGAATGAATGTGATGTAACACTGGCAGTTTTGATCTGATCAGGGTTAGTTCTTTTTAAAGTTTCTTTTGCCCATTCTGAAACCAAAAACACAAGAGCAAAACTGTAAGGAAGGGATTAAAACATGTCTTTTGTCTGCAAATGTTAGGATGTCTGGCTTACTACCTACAGTAGTAACCTAAATGAGAGTTACTTCTAAGGCCAAGGAGCATTAGCTAATTAGACTTTGAAGGGTTACAGGTTACAAGATCATAATAGCACCCACCAATATTTCAACCACTGTGTCGGCATTACACTTCAGAAACCTTAAACCCCTTATCCAACATAGCTTTACGTCAGGCAGAAACACTGGTCCTGTTCCTAAAAGCCTTTTTTCTTGTAGCTTTAAAAATGAAATATGTTATGCTGGATTCTGACTTTTTACCGGGGACATGTAGTGCAAGTGCATATTTAATCTCTTTAAAAAGATTCTTAGCAGGAGACAAGAACCTGTTGTTTCCAAATGAATTGTGAGTGGTAAATCTGCCACTGTTATTGTAATATGTGCAATTTGAGAATGGAAAGCTTGACAGGCGTAGCAACAGTCACTAAGGGCTAGCGCTAGAGTCCTAAGGTATACTAATGATTTCAACGCTATATTAAAGGGCTAATTTCAAAAGCCGTTAGTGACGCAGTTCATGTTTTCAAACACCTACAAATGTGAAGGAATATTCAAGGGCTTTACTGTCAAATTACAGCAAAAACATGAAATATAGATAGAATTTTCAAAGCTGTTATTTTTGCAGCTATCTTAATGAAGATGACTATGAAGTGGTCATCCACTTAATGAAGTAGATGAAGACAAAAAAAGTGATGATAGCCATGACATTGATTAATGGGCACAGTGCGCAAAATAACACTCTGAAATGTCACCTAACACAGCGACGTTATCCGGTCACGCACACGTTTGCATATGGACATGCTTACTGTATGTACACACACAAACAGGCAGTGATTTTATCTGTGCTTAGAGGAGAATAATTGATGTGGGCCTCATTCCACATAAATATATGATGCCCTGAATCCTGGGCTGTTTTTCTGTCAGAGAACAGGGTAATTGGCATCCAACCGCACCTCTCACAAGAGAGAGGAAAATATACAGTATACTAAAGAAGATTGGGGAAGGGAAAGAAAAAAAAGTAAAAGAAACGACAGCGGGTAAGAGAGATGCCAAGACAGGACAGAAAGGGGGAATAGAAAAAGGGGGTATGGAATAAAAGGCTGGCTAGTGGCACATGTACTTAGGCAGCCTTGCGGGGAGCCTTTGATGTGCTTCACACATCATGCTAAGAGCACAGGAGTAGATCACTGGACACTAACCTTTAATTGTCGCCACCCACAGGGGACATGCCCCTGCTCATAAACAAGTGCACTCTGGTGCGCTCGCCTCATCACATTAGCAAGTGATTCACACATGCAGGCAGAGACGTGTGTACTTTACACAGCCAGAACTGATGGTTAACGCAATGCAGCACGTGCAGTATTGTGAGATAACAAAGAGATACCCACAGTGAGAATGAGGGCGAAAAGGATGCTTTAGCTCAGGGTGAGGCACTTGTGGGAAGACTTGGCATGGAAATATACTGTGTAGCCTCAATAGAAATGTTAAAAATACCCAAAAAGCAAACAATTGTTTACTCTTCATACCCTTTTCAGACTGGGTGTAGCTCCTCCTCATGAGCATAACTTTGTGTTATTACTAAATGTCACACAGCTTTTATTTCCCATTCTCTGAATGAGTCTCCACTGACCAGATTATATGGCAGTTGGTTAGGGAGCGTCAATAAAGTGCTGTATCTAGGACTAAATGTACACATAAAAAATCTGATTAATTGAGGACCTTGGTGTACAACAAATAAAAAACAAAGTTCACAGCATATAGCAGATCACCCCTGTGAGCAATGAGGATCGTTGAATTACTTCAATACACTTTTCCAAGTTAGCAACACAAATGAATCGCATGAATTACAATACTGCAAATGTAAATATTTAATCTAACTTACTTGACAAATTGCTTTAACATGTCACCCTGTAATCTAATTAATTGTCTTGATAGATGAAAATCTCTTGTGAAAATGTCCATTGTGAACCTATAAATAACACTTGATTGATGGGTTTCACAACACCAGTTAATGATGACACCATATATAAGCTGTGTACATCTCTTTCTTGTGTTTGCATTTATTTTTCCTGAGCATCCATGTTTCATTTATGATCACTAAATATTAATTTGCGGTTTGGAGGCTCCATTGGATCCGCTGCAGGGTATTGATACTGTTTTTGTTGCTTTTCTCACCGGTTTGGTGGGCTAGGCATAGTTGTGAAAAAGTGATGCCACGTACTTCCATGCACCAATCAGAATAGAGCAACATTAGCTGAGTTTCTGACTTCTATGGATGTTAACTTAGATTGTTGCTTATTTAATCATGCCTATTTAATGTTTAAAGAAGTACTTGAGGTTTGAAACTAAGTTTCCAGGGGCTTTTAGATAAACCGGCTGCTGACATTAATTGATTGTATTGACTGACAGAATTAATTTTTTTATTTTCATTTAACCAGGTAGGCCGTTGAGAACAGGTTCTCATTTGAAATGGCGACCTGGCCAAGAAAAGCATAAGCGTACAAGACAACATATAGTTTCACATTCAATATCGTACAAGAAAACCGAATACAATAGGCTACAAAGGTACAGATTAAGTAGGCAGTTCAAGCCGGCTCAAATTGAAGTGTAAGTAAGTCGATGGATATGCGAAGGTGGTATGGTGATAACATAATATACATGAAATAGACAATCTATAACATTTCTGAGAAGCGCAAATTAAATTGCACTAACTATTATTGGGGTCCTCAGCTACATTTTGTTAGCATCAGCATGATAACCAAACTATTAATTCCAGCGTCACCTCTCAGGGTCAAAGGCCAACTGATTTTGACATAAGTTGCTCCATAAATCACAGCGTTTACATCATGTTTTGGTTAAGTACCATTCCACCATCCTTGCCTCGCCACTGTTACTTGCGGGATACTTCAAAGGCAGCGCATTTCCTCACTTCAACCCAATTAGAAGCACTGACAAACACAAACTCTTTGGCTCTGAGGATTTAAGATCAACAGATCAAGCTTTGGCACAGATTTGTTTACTACATTAATTGATTAAATAATCATCTTGGAAATAGACCAACGCTTGATATGAACAATCTCAAAAAATGCTGAGATTGACTTGTCAGTCTATCATGTATTATTCCAGTGCCAAAGCACTAAATTACAGTAGAGCATTTACTGTACCTGTGGAAAAGACTACGTTTCTGGACACCAGCTTGTAATCGACAATGGAGAACTGAGGCAACTCGATCCGCGTCACCCCCGTTACAGCTGTGTCGCCTCCTTTCCAGTAAAACTCAATGTCGTCTGTGGTGTAGCCATCTGCACAAGAAGAAACACACACACATGCACCAAGGTGTAACCATCTGTCTAACCATCACTGGAGACCAAGATATGCAGTGTTGCTGATCATCCAACTGGGCTGTCATTTGGAATAAAACATGTTTGAAGTTGTTTCCAAGAACCAGACGTTGCTTTGAAAAGCAAGTCAGTTAATGGGTTCACTTGAGTTCACAAAAATGTCAAAAGATTTACAAAAATATCTGACATTTCCTATATTTTTGTAAACTCCTTTTTTAGAAATCTAACACAAACTATTAGCAAAAAGTCTCATTGACTATTTGAGAAACTAGCTTTAGCTCAACTTAACCTATAAGGATGCCAACAGGATCCAGGTTTCTCTGATAACCCCGATCCTTTTTTATATCATGTGTTCTGTGGGTCTGGAGGGAGGTCTTTCTGAAAAAATAACCTTTGTGATGTCCTCAGGCTAATATCAATTTTGGCTTGGAGACCACAATGGCTATTGAGTTGTGGAAAGTGTAGCACCCAGTGTTATTGGAGCTTGACTGATATTCTGCCTTTTTTAGTCTTGACTAGCTCAGCCTGTGCTGCTTCAATTTTCTTCTTAATTGTCTCTCAAAAGTCTCCAAACTTTGTGGAAGGACATCATTATATACCCCTTTAAGGTGCTGATGAATTCTGCCATTAATAGTTGCCATACAAGATTTTAAACAAATGCTAAAGACCTCAAAAGAAGAAGAAAAAATAAACCAGGTTTGATATTGTTTCTGTAATATTTCACAGTGTTGGTTTTATTCTTAGCCTGCATAGTGTGCGGATAGTCAGTCCTAAAGGCATTAGGTCTCTCTACTCACAGCTCTCTATCTCCAGAGTGCAGTTCTGTTCATCCAGGGGATACCTCCTAAGATCCATCATACACGCTGCTGTTGTAGTAATCCTGAAAAAGGATACACAGATGAGGGAAGAGAGGACGCAGGAGAGAATAGGTTAAATACTGTATGTGATTTACACAAATTGTATTGACAGGAAGATGGATGGGAAGGTAGTAAGGAAGCGAGGGGTGACACAAATTTTGTAGCCCATTTGAATTATTATAAAAACTGCAAAGCAGGTAATTAGTTACTTAACAAGGAAGTATAAGGGACTGTGGAAATACAATTAGATTAAAGCACTAGGGGTGATAGCACTTGACTTTGCCTTATCTTTAGAGGAAACTAAATCTCCATTTGTCTTTACACTAAGTTCCTCAGTTGGCATCATATTACTGGAGATTATTGGCATTGTCATTTTAAAATAAGATTATGGCACCCCCTCCAAAGTAAAATGCTGACTGTGTAACTGTATACATAATTATGCTATAGATCACAGACAGACAAGCAGTCCTCAGTCTTGTATTTAAAGCAGTTCATGTCCCCCAAACAAACTGGCTACCCTCCATCCAGTGATTAAGTGAAAAATTATGCAAATAAAAATCATATTAAGGCAACACATTTTGGCAGAGTTTAGTGGCTGCTCATCTGAACTGAGTCATCAGGAGGTATCCCTTTGTTTATTAGAAGTATGAGCTCAAATGGCTGATAATCAGACAGTTAAAATAAGCAGCAAAGTGAAATGCAAATTCAAAGTGATTTAGGCTAAGTCTGCCCTAATTAAAAGCCGGCTGCTTGGCAGTTAGCCACTGGATGTCTTCATTCAGTTAAGACTCAGATGACGCTGTGGAAACCCATTAGGTGATATTATTATACAGCTAAAATTACAACAACATAACATGGTGTCTGTAAGATATAGATGTATTGTAATTTCTGTGACTGCATTTTCTCACTTAGAGAAGCCTGTATGTTACATCACCTTTTCAGAAAATACACTACAAACTACATATTGCAAACTTCAATAATAATAAACAGCAGAGTTGTATAATTTATAGTCTCTGTAAGTAAATCTAATATATTTTGGGACTGCAGGTTATGTAGTCAAAAAGTGTTAAATAATCAAATAAGACAATGGAATTATTGCATGCATAAATTGTGTAAAACATGGGCTATAGCCTAAATGACCCAATACATTTGGAAATAAATGATTCAAACTTAACTCATCATTCTTATTTCCAAAATAAGATAACTTTATTGTTGTTCTTTTTTTCCATTATAAAATCTTTTTTTCAAAATGCCTGTTTTCAATGGTTTGTTTCTAAGGTTCAATTTAGCAAAAAAGTATAGGCTATATATATTTCAAATAAAAATCAATGTAGGGTAGTAGAATACTGCCAATATGAAAACCTCTGGCCTTTTTTCACTATTTTCTGCCACTTCATAAAGCAAATGCTTCATAGATTGAGAAAACAATTAGTTGCAGCCTTAATAAATAGCAAACATACAGAGTGCATTATTTAATACCATGAAAGAAATCTGTATTCAGCATGTTACTCAGCCTTACCTGACATACATTTATTTAACAGCTCGTATCAAAAACACCACGTCACAAATCTCCCTCTCCCTTTGATCTCTTAAAAGCATTGAGAGGTCTAAAAGTAGCCCACAAGGCCAAGTGCTATGAACTCCACTTACAAAATCAAGCATGGCTGTATGACTGTGAAGTATCAACACTGACGGATACAAACACAAGCACGCAAGTACACGTGCAAACACACACACGCACACACATTTCGCTCTGCACTCAAAGCATGCATCCATATTCATAGGTCGCACTAACTCTTCTGAACCTGCCAGTCGAAAAGATCAATGGAAATTCAAAATAAGGGCTTTATGAAACAAATATCAAACAACAGCTGCAAGCTTAACATTGCATTAATGCACCGTCTAACCTGTTCATACTTCCTTTCATGGGTGATCTCTGACTGCACCCTCCATCCCTTATGCCAGGTTGCCCTTGAGCACGACACATAATCCTCTGGCTGCTCAGCAGCCGGCAGCAGAAAACTGCCAAGTTCTCAGCATGGGCAACTGTG
This sequence comes from Sander vitreus, assembly GCF_031162955.1. Taxonomy (NCBI): domain Eukaryota; kingdom Metazoa; phylum Chordata; class Actinopteri; order Perciformes; family Percidae; genus Sander; species Sander vitreus. The sequence continues at coordinate 4,947,943 of NC_135878.1, read as the reverse complement.
GTGCCGTAATAGGGCTTTAAACACATAGAATTAACTTGACACGGGGAAACATCTGAGAACATTTTGACCCTGAGCTTCACTTTGTTGTTCACCTGTTGTGGGGAGTGTTGCTCATTTGCATGGCCCATAAATTGCACATTACCACTCTAACAACATAAATAAACTCACTGGGAAACACAACAAATAGTTACATGTAAAATCAATTAAATTTAGATTCTTTGTGTTTTTCTTATTGCAGACAAACGATGAAAAATCCAAAACTAACAATTTGTCAACTTCTCTGACTGTGGCACACAACCCCAAGGCCAATGGTTTCTACTGAAGACATGCATCTCTAAAATCTGGTCACAAGTATATAGTTTGAATTTGTAAAAAAAGAAAAAGGCTCAGTAGTTTCCTAAAACAGCTGGTCACTGTAGTTTTTAGCAAATGCTCCTCGAACAGGAGGAAGTGGTGTATTTGTTGGGGACTATTTTCACTTGGGGATTAATACACATTTGGTGCTCTAGTGAGTATTTCCGGCAGCAGGAGAGTGTATGAAGAATTAAAAAAAAAGAAAACTGCTGTGCCCAGGTTCATGGTAATGAAGGAACATGTCACATAGTGCAATGCTGTGGCTCAATGGTGTGTTCTTAATAGTTGTTGGTCAACAGTGGAGCTCTATGGCACAGAGGAATAAGACATATAATGTGTTGGTTACACAGACAATACTTAGTTGCACTGTAGGATCTATTAATTGTTGGTTTTGGTCTTTGCTCCGTCTTAGGGTTTGTTGACAAATAATCCTTGGAGAGAGAAAATCGCCAGTCTTTTCCAAATCTAAATTTGGGCAAATAGAGGGAGGCCTTGGTGGAGTGAGAAGCAGAACCCACCTGAGGCCGTAAAGAACGGTTCCATCTGGATGCAGGCGGATCATGCGGTTTTTGACGGTGACTCCGTGGACGAAAGACTTTTTGTCGTTGAGGAAGTAGGTGTCAGGGACCCAGAGCTGGTCGGCAACCCTGTTATCCAGGGTCAAGTTGAGGGGGATTCCTATGTAGGCTAGACGCTTGTCCCGCCAGTACTGTTGGAAATACATGGTCAATGTGTAGTCCTATGGATGCAAACACAGGAAAAAAAAGACAATAACAACAAGTCACATCAGATAAGTAATATTTTTTTTAATTCTTAAATTTTACGGACCCTTCACATTTTCCTGCATTGAACAAGCTGCTGCAGATCTTACAAATACTAACTCCTCTGAAATATTAACTCTGCTCATTCCCCACTGTTAGGGCTCCGATTATTTATATGACATATCACAGCATCCCACAAGCTGGACGGAGTGTGGGCCAACTGGTCACACGCTGCAGCCAAATTCAAGTGCCTTTGCCCTTCCTTCTGGAATACAGTTACCCTTACAGTAATACAAGCATGTGGGCAGGCTGACTCATGTAGCTGCAGCTTTAGTGGTTTTCATAGAAAGATTTCATAGAAAATTTCACCTAATATATCAACAGTAGTGTATTCCCAGTATAAGCACAGTGATTCACCAATCCTCAGAGTTGAACGGAAATTGCGCCCAAGAGCTTTTTAAACATATGTTCCCTTTTATTTCATTCAAATTGTTTGACTCTTGAGATTTACAGGACTTTATTATTCTTTCAAAAAAAGTAAATTACTGTAAACTGTTGTTTAACTAGTTTTAATTCAATGCAATTTGTATGCCAAGCTATTATTATTTGCTCTCCACAGGGTACCTAAAACAATATGTCTAAATAAGTTAAATAGCTATTTCCCCATTCCCGATATGCAATCAAAATCAAAAAGACTGAATCTCAAAGGGTAAATTTCAGAATATAACATACTTACTTTAACTTCATGTAAGTACAATCTTAGCTGTATTAACAGTCAAGCTGGCTGTTAAAATTGGACTGTGTAACTTTTGAATAAAGAATTGAACAATCCTCATCTAAGCATTAAAACACACCCTCAATACACTCACAGGTTTTGCTGCTACAGCCTTACTTGGTCTGCTATGACCAGTAGCTTATGGTGGCTAATGTTCGCTTATGTAAGTAAACTTTGCTGACATTACTGAGTCAGTTCACTGACTTTATGACTCACTTTTCACTCGCTACTGTGACATTACCTTTTAGCATTACCATTATCCCATAATAGTCACTGTTAAGCAAAAGTTACATAGGCTCGCTTTAAGTTGTTTAAACTGGTAGACCATTTGTTCTATGGGTACTTTTATTTTTTGTTTGATTTCTCATTTGCTGTAGTGACCTCCTGTTCTTGATTGTGAGTAATGTTTATTTACAATGATGATTAATCTATCATTGATGTTAAGCCACGCTAGTGGCAATGTCGGTCTGTCTGTCCTGGAAAACTAATGACATTTCCATGAACCTCAACTGTACTTTGCAATTAGTCCTAATTAGCAAATGCTAGCATGGTAAAGGGCTGAGCTAAGAAGGTGAACCTGGTAAATACGACCTGCTAAGCATTAGCATGCTAGCACTGTCACTGTGAGTATGTTAGCATGCTAAGTTCAGCCTCACAGAGCCTCAAGCATGGCGGTGTGACTTGTTGAATGACATTATTGTTGAGTCCAAATAATGTGAAAACTCTGAGTTCTTTAAGGGCAATCATGAGACAATTAATCAGATTTCAAAGGATCAAAATGTAAGGTGAATGATCTTTAGTTGGCCTGTGACTTTTCTCTGAATACAATGTTATCATATAAGTCCCCTCAAACTACATTGTACAAATGGGCTTTACAACTGAGTTAATTAATGGTTTCCTTTTAAATAACTTAAGTGTTTGCAAACATGTAAGATTTAAATAGTCTCTGAATCTTTCTGAGTAACAAACCCTCGCCATCTGGCACCTAAGCCAAATAAGTATTGGCAAGACTTTCCTAAATCCAGCCATGAGGATACTATTAGTTGGCCATTTTTAGGACATTGTGTAAGTTAAAAAAATAAAAAATAAAAAAGGACGGTAAGCAAGTACGTGTTTTTGTTTTGCCTTGATTCAAGTGGTATTTGGCCAGAGCAGAAGCGGCAGAGCAGATAGAGGACAGAGCCCCTCTCTCCCTCCCTCCTAACTTCCACATCATATAATCCACTTACCCAAGCTAAATCAGTCTCTCTCTCTCTCTCTCTCGCTCTCGCTCTCTCGCTCTCGGCCATGCCATTATCTCCCCTCTGCCCGCTGTGGCGTTGAAATGAAACCAGCCCGCACCGAGCTGGCACTGGCAAAGGCACACATGTCCGTTGGTGCTGCAGATTTCAGGTTCGCACCAAACGGAAATAAAAATGAAGATTAAAACGGCCACTGCAATGAGCATGGCTTCCAAAAAAATGTGTTACATAACTGAAACTGTAATTTCAACACTGTATTACCAAAGCTTAGAAAACACTTGAGGATTTGTATTTGCATGAGATAACTAAAGAATAGAATTAAATGAAAGTATGCCTGCTTATTAATTTTTCATTCCTTTATTTTTACTAAAACGTCATACTCAATGAACATGTTTTCCAGGTTTTGTTAGCACACAGAGATGTGAACAAGGATGATCTTAGTCAGCACAGGATACAGATTGTTCCCCCAGCATGACAAGGAAAGCTCATTGGCACTGAGCCATAAATGTATAGTGGTGGAACCATGGCCGGTTTGGTATCTGCAGCCCCCAAAAATCTAAGATTGCAATTACCTTTAGTGATCTATTATCTAATCTCATTTATCGAGCTAAATTACCAAACATTCTCCGTTTCCAGCTTTTCAAATGTGAGGATTTGCTGCTTTTCTCTCTTTCATATCATTGTAAATTGATTAAAAAAAAAAATCTTTTGGACTGTTGGTTGGTCACCATGGGCTCTGGGAGCTTGTGATGGCCATTTTTCACTGTCCTTTAACTAAATGTTTAATCAAAACAATACACTTATCAATAATGGAAATGGTCATTAGCTGCAGCCCTAAAAGTAAGTGTGATTTCCTTAAAATCCCATTGGTCCCAACACCTGCTTTACCCCAAGGGGCTCTGAAAGCTTCTAGTTCATGATCTCCATTGGTTTATGGTAAAATGATGTGGGTGGTAAAAAATGTGTTGGAAATATGCAGCTTAAACTCATCCCACCTGAAACTATAGGACATTTAAAGGGGCAGGCCAGCAATTTAGCATGTGAAGTATGGTTTACTTGTCATAATACATAATATAGAATACTACTTGAAAAAAATAACCCTGCATTACATTCTGGTGGTGTGGGGTTTGAAACAAGTTGCCATTTAGTAGGGGATTGGTACATATGAGATTAAGATGCCATTGAGTTGCATTGTGGGAATTGTAGCATTTTACCCATACTACGGACTAAAAGTCAGGAAAAGATGCTTTATTGCATTTTTTAAACTGGCTTTTGTGAGTCCCTTAAGATAATGCAACTGTAATACTAACTGGCTGGAGTACCTCTTTAATTACTGGCTCTACCCAGCATGTGAAAACAGCTGTATAATAGCCTCTGTGTCTCTGGAGCTTTTCCAAAAAAATTACCCTGATGTTGTCATCAGGGTCATTTTAGCTTAGCTTTGACACTAAAAATATTTCACAGGAAGCTTGGGTGTGGGGTTTAAGAATGGCTATTTTGGAGGCAGGGGGCCTAATGAAAGATGCTATTGAGTTGTATTATGGGAATTCTAGGAGGCTCCTTTGGAGCTTGACCAACTCTAGGGACAAAAGGTCAGGATGTTTATGCTTCAATTATGACCATTCTTTATCAAATAATTCTTGATTGAATTGAATTCTGATCTAAGGACCCACTTGAAGTTCCTCTTTCAGTTGAGTCCTGTGTCAAAAATGACTTTTTTTACTTCAGTTAATTTTTATGCTTAAATTGTGCATATTTGTTTTTTTCTAAATACATTTGTGTTTTATTAACACATACTTATTGCCATTCAGTACTGGTTGGGGCTTAAGGTGAAATATAATTAAGCTGGTATAATTAAGCCGGTATAATTAAGGTGTAGTCTGTTGTGTTAGGTTCTTGAAAGTCACACATCTTTTTGTGGCAAGGGAGAGTTGGTTAATCTTGCCATTATATAGCAGGGACTACTTTCTCTTTTTCTCTCATTCTATAGGATATACAGCTCTGGCGGATGTATTTTTGCTCAGAATAGGTATATGAATCTACTGGCCATGTGATAAAAACAGTAATAACTTCTTCCTACATGGGTTCGTCTTCATCCTTTGAATTACTTGCCAATGCAGGAAGCTAACAGTTGACCAGTCATAGCATGGAGTTAACCATTCTTCTGTTCCTCTAAATGATACAAATAAATCCTTGTCAGTTTCCAGGATTTAGTGTCACAAAGGGTAAAATATGTTATCAGTCACAGTCTCATTAAAGTGGTCAATGTGGATTGATCACAGCATGTGGTGAAAATTACATTTGCTGTAAGAATGAGTACTGTAGACTTCCCCGTCTCCTCCATCACCACTTTAACTTTACCCCCCATTAATCCCTACAAATGACTAATATCTCTTTCACACTGCCTTGCACTTCTCACCCTCCTGGTTCTCCCCCGCTTCTCCCCCGGGCGGTATCACGCTTTAGGTATGCATTTCCATCTCCCGCCAGAGTGTCAGCAGGTGGGCAGCGCAGCAAGCGGCTACAATGCACCAGCCTCGTAAGACATAAATGATTTAAACTAACCTGGTATCCTGTACAAACATGCGGCCATCCTCATCAATATTGCATGGGGACAATCAAATTGAATTTCAGATGAGGACGAGTGCAGCTTCTCAGTACCTGCCGTGGAACTCAAGGGAGGTGGGCACAGATTTGCTATAAACTAGGACTATGGATTATGAATTATTGACCACCCCCCATTTCCCACAACTCATAAATTCCCAATACACACAGCTTTACCATTGCTGTTTGGTTATTAGCATATGTTTTCAGCAGAGATAATGACAGTGACCAGTGGAAATGATTTCCAGCAAGCCTCAATTATTCAATTAACTCGACTGGATAAACACTTTCATTCAGGGTGTGTGAGAATTCAGATAAGCAGAGTTTTGGCTGTGAACTGACCCATATTCAATTTAATCTCTCCCTCTCACCATCTCTCTGCAGCGCTACCATACTGACTGCTACGTCGTGATACCAACAGTACCTAGGAAATATCCTGCTAACATTGTTTGTCATATGGCATATGCTCTCTTGTCCCGAGCATATGCTGCCACCAGCTCATCATCATAGGCTGCAGCACAATAGGAGTGAATGGAAAATGTGTTAATAAACTGGAGAGAAATGATCATTACACCTGACACACCGCCGCTCTGCAAGTTTTCCCCGGCTAAACTTCACATCTTTGAGAGAAAAAAACGATGATATACTGTATGTAATCTCCATGTACTCCACATGAACCCACGTTCAAGTAAAGCAATTTGCGTCACTTCAATGTAATTTCGGAGCCCTCCCTTGGGATGGCCCAGAGGCAGTATATCACCGCAGTGCAGGGGAATCCCTCAGCGAGGTCCTATCCCCCTCCTCCTGCTGCTATAGAATGGTAAAAATAGCGCGAGAGCAAACATGGGGGAGGTAAATTGGGCTTTTCCTCCAAATGACAGTGTTGGCCTGCAATATACAGGATAATTTCCTCACTGTCTAATATTTTATGATGTATTGCCTCATAACAAGGTAAGAGGGATAGAGATCGAGGGAGAGAAGACAGGAAGCAAACAGTAGTAAATGTACAAATAAAACATGTTCTCTTAAATGAACAGAGCAACTGTGACACTGCATTGGTGTATATCACATCCTTTTCTTGAAGATTTTGTTTCTTAAGGATTTGCTTTTTCATGTAAAGCTATTATAAGTTGATGGATTAATTTTTGGGTTGGCCATTATCTTTGGATTGTAGGAAAATGCAGTGTGAAAGTTTTTTTATTGAATGGTCCCAGAAGTGTGTCATACAGTATATGCTGAAATAACATATGCAGTTAGAAAAGGCGCAGCTAGAGTGGCAAAACAGGTTCCAGAGGTTTTTTGTTTGGGAAGTAGCCAAAGTTTAGGCATCATCAGCACAGGCCTCAAAGGGGAAAGCATAGTAGATTTATGTAGTAAGTGGAATTAACTAACTTTTTAAAGTGTATGGATTAGAGATGTACAGAGATCAGCTCAGTTGGGAACCCAATGTGTGAACCCAGTCATTTTCAAACAAAAAATACAAAATTAGACCCTTTATGTACTTCTTTTGATCTCCAGAGTTGTTCTGGTTAAACAGTGACACAGTGTACAGTAATGTCTACCAACAGCAAGAAACAGACAAAGAGGTTCATGCGAGAATCACTCATAGGAAAAGATTTGTTAGCTAGCACTTGCAGATGTCCCATTCACAAACATTGTCGTATTTTGAATGTTTCTTAGTTGGAAAGAAATTCCCGAGTGGTCCAACCCACTCACATTATTCATGCGTGTGTACGTTCATGCTAAAAAAATTTTGACTGACTAATAATGATCAACCTAAAAATGGAAGGCTGGATTTTTCTTCAAATCAGTTTCAAAACCAAACGTGTGTAGTGCTCCTTCATTTTATTGCTGCAGGCGTCTTTACTCTCCTGAAACCTCATATATCTGCTCCATCCATTACAGTTAGTGGAATAAGACTGTTGACTGATGACCTTTACAATAACCCCCATCATAAATCCACTTCATAGTTTACCTGCCTCTTTTTATTTGCTACAACATTACGACTGCTTGAGTGGCACTGAGAGAGGAAACTAGGCCGGCGCCTGTCAATTTTAGATTCCCCAGACCAAGACATGCAGCATTTTAAAGGTGTATGCACCTCAGAGTGAAGCTATTATCAAGATGGGAATGTAGAGTTAGAGTCAGTAGAATGGGCAATCCCCCATCAAATCTTGCGTCCTCTTGGTTGGTTGGCACTGCAAACCAGGAAGTGCCCGCTGTGCTTACTCTAAATCATCACTTCACCCTATACAGCGTGCTCTCTCCTGAGGCCAATTACATTCCATCAGGCAGGAAGCCGGATGCCGGATAAAAGACATGGGGGTATATTAAGCCACACTCAGAGCACACATAAAAAGATATGCTCTTTTCGCATAGCTGGAAGACTTATATAAGATAATTAGGGTGAAATAGTTTGTGCATTGGCAACATCTGATTCCAAGATGTATTTAATGCAGTGCGCAGTATATGGATGAGGTTACCTTGGTGATTGTGGCACAACCAGGGTCAGACCAGGTTGTGTAACTTCAATACCTAATAAAGTCACCCTAATGTCATTCAGCAGAAATCTACATGCACACATACTGTACATTACATTTAATTTACCTGATTAATAGTCAAGGCAAACAAATAAATTGGAAGCTACTTTATGGTCTTGTTGTGTTACTGGTGCACTCTAAAAAACAAACCAGGCAGAAGGAACATTTGGAGAAAGAGAGATGGAGAGAGAGATCTTTTCACCTCTTCATAATGACAGATTTTTTTTTCTTCTTTTTGACACCCACACGCAGCCGTGGGCGTATGGATGACTAGCTTGTTCAGCCTGTTACTGCAACTACATTCACAGTGCCGACTCTGTCCATTTCCCTGTGCGAGGAGCTCTACCATCATTTTAATTAAATTTCCCCAAATTATGATGACTTTCGATAATGGAATGGAATAAAAGCCCTTGATAGCTCTTACTGCAACAGAGAATCACGCCTGTTTGTCCATTCCTGCAAGAGGAGGTCACGATCATGAAAACACACCTACACATAGTGCCCTTATTTTGCACTTAAACTTTCTTAGTAGGAGTATTTCAAAACATTATGAATGCAGGCAACACTAGCTGCAGTAAATTCAGTTGATACTTTAATTTCCACCTCCAAACCTTTCATTTAACTAATTGTCCAATACCCAAAAAAAAGCCTTTTAAAAACTCCCCTCAGTGCACTAACAAGTGACACATTTCTTTGTTAAAGTGATACATTCCTACAGTAAGTGTACAACTAGTTTCCGAGCAAGCACTGCCTCAGCACTAGAGGTGTGATTCTTCACTGATCTCCCGATTCAATTACGATTATCATGTCTTCGATTCGATATCTCGATGCATCACGATGCGTCAAATAAATGTTTCCAATAAAGCCATATAGGATATTTAATTCATAGCTTTTCAAGCTTCAAAAACAAAACATGCTGCAGTGCTCTAATACTAAATACATTGGATACACAAAACTACAGCACTGAGCACATGGCACTTCCTGAATGTGCAAAACATAACAGAATATGTAAACAGAAAGGTTATTAGGCATAGTAAATTGTAAACAGAAATAATCGATTATGGCCCGGCCGATTATCGATGCAGCATCGTCCATGTCCACGATTCGATGCATCGATTATTTGATTAATTTCAACACCTCTACTCAGCACACGCATATTCTATTTTGCCTTGCTCTGATCTTGTCCTAGTATGTGTTTCTCATCAGCGGAGGCCCCTGGCACATCACAAACAAACCTCAGAGGTAATTAGTGCGCCTTTCTGAGACGCTCTAGCATCTGCTAGTGCAGAAGCTTGCGCTCTGCGAAGGCGTCTGAGTAACTGAGTTAGTCAACCTGCCCTGCCAGGTGGATTCTTGGACGAGCCAGATGCCATACTCACTCAGTCACTCAATAAATGTTTAGATCTTATAGTACAGGGGTCAGGAGAATATATAGTGTGAGGCTTTGGATATATTCATCACTATTAATATTAAGGGACTGCAACAAATTATTGGCCCTCCCCAGCGTTATCAACAGGCATTTTCGAACCAGAGGAACCTTTTCATAGTTCTAGGAACATAATTCCTTTCATTGTGTCCACCACGGTGCGATAACTAGGAACGATTTTTTTCAGGGACTTTTCTAACTCCTATTTCAGAGTTGGTACTCTCCCAGCACAAAAGAACTCTGAGTGAAGTAAGTGTACAGTGATTGGTCAAACACATGAGCCAATGCAACGGCAACCACCATTTAAAAAAGACCTGTCAGCTTTGTGAACAACGGACAACACAAAACACAAACAACACCTTGGAATTTAAAAAAATGGACGGAAACACTGACAAACGGATAGGCCTTCACGATATGAGGAATATCTAATTGCGATTATTTTTGACTGATATTGCAATATGATTCACTATATTGGAAGGAATGATAATTTTTGTATCATTATTCTAATTTTCATTGAAAAAATGTAATTTGATTATAGTGTGATTTTTGTGAGGATCTGTACCAAACAGATATGTTTTCTTTAGTTTGTAGGATACGATTTGTAGGCCGGGACATCCTGAAGCAACAGAATACTTGATTTGGAATGGTTTCACACATATTTTGCGCCTTCCTTTCTTTTGACCCTCCGCCTAACATCTTAAAATATACTACTGAGTTTGTACAACTAGTTTCACCATTATTAATTAATAAGAGGCAAAGCATAAATGATTTAACATGTAAATAACCTATGACTACTGCATATGTGAAGAATGTTGTATTTATTGAAGACTACAAGTTTATAAATTATTTAGAAAGCGTTAGAAGGCAGCTCACAACTGTGGACCCCTGTAGCCCGCTCATCACTGCTTGAGGCTAGCAGCCAGTGTTGGGCAAGTTACTTTTAAAAAGTAATTAGTTACAGTTACTAGTTACTTCTTCCAAAAAGTAACTAAATTAGTTATATAGTTACAAATTATCAAAGGAGCTAGTTACTTCAGAAAGTAACTATTGTGTTACTTTCAAGTACATTTGTAAATGCTCAAATGTGACCCCACCTCCACCTACCCCTCTTTAATGGAACCTCAAAATACATGCATGTTCAATTATTTATGATAAATCTGAATATTATAATGAAATGGACACTTAATACAATACATTATTAACAGAAACAATGTACACAAATCTAAACTATTTTAATGTTGCTGTGGGACAAAGTGAGACTAGCCTTCAATCAAATGCCATGTATGTAGATATTATGTTTATATAGTGGATCGATACAAATAACACAACACCTCAACAGGCCACAACTGGGCAAAATTAAATTATGCTTGTTAAGCACTATACCAAAAATAAATAACAAATATATACACTCTTTGTAGTGCAAATAACGTAAGTGGCCTGATCTTTATACCTAAATACGCCATACCTGTCTCTCTCTCGTTGACTGACTCGCTTGTGTTGTTCTTGTGTGTCTGACTATGCATGCTTTCGAACACCCGCCCAACTCTACCTCTGATTGGCTAACCATGACATTTTACTCAACCTCAGCCAATCGTCAGCATTTATGCGCTTGCGTCGTGCACTGCCCACTAACCAAGGAAGAACAGTAAAAAAAAGTATTTGCCGACTCAGAGATCTAGTTGGTCTGATGAAAAAAACAGCTTCAAATATAGTAACGCGCCGCATTTTTTGGCAGTAACGGTAACGGCGTTTTTAAGATCATAATCATTTAGATTACTCGTTACTGAAAAAAAGTAACGCCGTTAGTAACGCCGTTATTCCCATCACTGCTAGCAGCTCAATGTTACATTAGCCACTACTAGAATAACACAACTGAATCTCAGACCAAACTGTGCGCAGTGGAGTTGCATTGTTGCAGATGTAGGTCCCAGGGTTTGACAAGGAAGAAATACAATGTGTGAAATACAAGGCAAAATCTCTGGCTCTGTTGCATCACCAATAGAAGAAATTAGCAATTTCCAAATTAGCAAACATAACAAAATTAGGAATATTCATGCTTTGGAATCATTTTGTTTTATTATATATAAAGTGTTCTGCTATTCTGTTATTCTCTTTGTATGGGAGAGAACGTCTTACCTTGCACGGCAGCTGCGCATTCTCGCGATATCACGAGATCATGCAAGAATCGCAGGATCACATATCACACGAAAATCCATCTTGTCAGGCTTCAAGTAATACCTTTGTGTCTGAACTACCAGCTTTCCGAACCAATCATGGTCCGGTGAGGTGCTACTGGCAGCTACGGGCTTGGTTTAGGTGTGTGTGACGGTCGCGACTGTTTGTTCTAAACAACTGCCGACGTGTTAGACAGATAGTTCATCCAATCACTTGCCAGGTATTTTTTTAAAAGTGCCTGCCCTTTTCCAAACAGTTTTCAATGTAACAAACCACCTGGCTCGTCAGGTTAGAGAACATAAGCACAGCAAGCCTAAAATGTGGCAGTATTGATTTGCAAATCTGTGCTCCTTGTAGAACATGCGGAGTATGATCCAGGCCTCATTTCAGCATAGCAAGCAATACATGTAAACTTTTAAAAACTAGTTTCCCAATTATGCCTGTGGGTCATTCCACTAGGCTGGTGAAGTGGATTTAGCAGCTGAAGTTCTACTGAAATCCATGTAAGATAGAGCCTAACAAAAAGAAAAAGAGACAGCAGCATTTATCGGGGCTGTGCTGTTTAGTGTTGTTCAGTGGATAAACCATGGCACTGTCACTGTCAGGACAAAAGCACTCATTATCCATTTCTCGCTGGAGAAATCCTCCATGCTAAAGCCACAGACGGTCCGAGCATTGGATGAAAAGCATCCACTAAATGTCAAACGCTGGTGTGAAAATAACAAACAGCATGACCAGTCTTGTTTTTGGCTTCAACACTGGATCACAGCCAGGAATTGTTCATCTAACAAGCACAGATGCACAAATGCACATATACAGTCCCCCAGTGAACTGGTGGCAATGAGAAATAGAACTAATTAATTATCAATTTTAAGTGTGATCTCATATGTCTAATTCCCTGGTCTTCATTCGCTCTGTAAAGAATATACTTGGCTTGTCAGCCAAATTTAGCAACTGAACTGTTGGCAAACAAAACTTATTGCATGGATCATAAAGGCTCGGCTGAAACTATAGGTTTATTGTAAAATATGTTATATTATTTCAAATGTGTATGATATAGCTTGCCTTTACAGTCTCTCCTCGTGTAATATATAATGTGTTAGCTATTTGTGTTATGTAATTTGCGTGAACGTTCACAACTAAGAATATTGAAGTAGGGCTGTAACTACAGTAACCTTTTTGATATATTTTTTTGGTCTATAAGTTATATATTATAAATGTCTTTCACAGGAGTGTCCAAGACAGCAACACCAAAACATAGAGGTTACAACAAATAATGTATAATAATATAATGAATTAGGTGAAATATGAAGATCAAGGTGCACAGAACATCAGAAGGATAAAGCAAGACTGATAAAATAATAACAATGAATACACCATAATAAATGTCAGAAAAGAGTGAAAATGCCAAGTTGACGTCATCAAATTGCTGTTTTTAGTCAAAAACCCCAAAATCATTAAATTAATATAATATAAGACAAAAAAACAGCAAATCCTAGCAGTTGAGTGGGTGGAAATTGGTAATATTTGATTGTAAGTATTGTTTTTGCCTATAGTATATATATATATATCACTTCAGGTAAATATAATCTGGGCAGAAATGATGTTTCCCACAAAACATAATTGGCTAAACAAACTAGTAGCCTACAAATGTAAGTTGCTTTTGAGGTGTGTTGAAACGTCAAAGAACAGGGAGCTCTTGTTTAAACCCCTCAGTACCGGAAGGAGGCTGGGAAGTCAAAGCCATGAGTCAACTGGTGAAGAAACTATTGAGTCCTTACCATTGATCAACACCCGCCCACACACACAGCCCCCACTAGATAAATAATGACCATTTTCTAATATGGTGCAGTAAAAATGTAGCCTTTTCCCCTCTTTAGTAGATCTGGTCGATAAGGAACAGACATTACGTGTGTTTACTGTGATGGTGCATCCCTGACTGACCTGAATTTGACTCCTCATGACCACAGTGCTTTTGTGACTGACTGTACTCACCAGCCATCATCTCTAAAAGTCCTAATGGTTACACCTGCACAGCCAATGGACCATGAAACAGTGTTGATCTGCGAATCAGCGATTGTGGCTTGTGGCTTTTTAGAGCCTGGACCCAAAGCAATTACGAACAATTTTCACATGGACAGGTCATTCAATGTGGTCTAAAAATCACATCTTTTGTACATGTCTTTTTTATCACTCGTTTCCAGTGTGGGTCATTGCCTGCTGTTATTGCCTGCTGCTATTTTAAGATAAAAAGCCTAAAGTTTGGAGCTGTAAAGAGAAATCGACTAATCAATTAGTTGTGAACTTTAAATTAATCGGCAACTATTTTTTTGATTATTCAGTTTGAGTAATTTTTTATAATGAAAAAAAAAGTTCTTTGATTCTAGCTTCTTAAATGTGAATAGTTTGTTCTCTCCTCTGTGACAATAAACTGAATATCTTTGAGTTGTGGACAAAACAAGACATTTGAGGACGTCGTCTTGGGCTTGGGGAAACACTGATTAACATTTTCCACCATTTTCTGACATTTTATAGACCAAACGAGGAAGAAATCGACAGATTAATCGACAATAAAAGAAATCATTAGTTGCAGCCCTACTGAAGTTACTTTCCTGCATGTGGGGACACGTGTCAACACGGGGCAAACTGCATCCAGCTCACAAGTTCCAGAGTTCCCTGATGGCTCTCTGCTAAGGGCACTCCTGAAACACTGTGTCTCCAGAGGTTAACAAGTAGAGGTTTTGTATGTGGACTGTGTTGATTGCAAAACCACTGTTGCAGCTCTAATCTATCCTCCCAGCAAGCTATTGTCTGAGCATCAGCATTGTTGGAAGCTCTGTTAATTTCTTACACCCTGGCTGAGCGGTTTTGTGTATTGTAAGGTAACACTGCGCTGGCAGTTTGTGAGATAAAGATGTTTTAATGCTTACAGGAAACCCAGCCCATCCATCTCAGCATCACATAATGGCCTGAGAGGGGGAAAAATGGATTTACATCAGCACTTCTACTACAGCAAGTGAGCTAGGAAATCATGCTGTGTAAGTGCCAATGTACATAGATGACTGCATGTATTATGCGGTCGAGTAAACACAGAGGAAACAGTGTTTATATGTAAATTCACTCACCATGTTGACTTCTGACACCATGTCTATGCTGGCCACGTCTATGCTCATCCCGACTGCAACAGGGGCCCCTGGAGGAGGTTACACAGCATAAAAATGTATATAGGCCTACACCTGTGAATGAAAGACTGTGAATGGCGCCAAAAATGAAGCTGCCTACGGCGTGAAGCAAGATTGATGGACGTAAATACGACACATACCTCCAAAGTCCGGCCTCAGTCGGATATCATATCCCTTCAGTAGTTTATCCACCGTCTCCTTCACGAAAGACATGTTGCCCGGTTCATTGACGCTAGAAACAAGAAGGAAAACATTACCTTGACTCCTGTGTTTTTTATGGTCAATCAGCCGGGGCAGTAACCTTGACTTTACAGAATGACAAAAGCACTCACCTTTTCGCGCAACACACAATCGAACCGACAACCAGTGCGGTTAAGACGTGAAACTGACGAACCCTGTGCAAAGCAAACATCACCCTTTCCTATTTCTTTATTTCTTTCTTTTCCGCTCTTTACAACCACAATAACAGCAACAGTCGAGACGGCTCCGGACGCTCTTCAAATCAGAGTAAATCCATTGATTGCCCGAGAGGAGAGAGTCGACTGAGAAAGGGGGGGGGGGGGGGGGGTGTCAGCAGCTTGCAGTGGATGGAGTCAGATATGAAATATGGGCAGACATCGGCTCCTCGGCATGAACACTGGCTCCGCTTTTCTTTGCCGTCTCTGACTGTGAGGCTCTTACATTCAGGAGCTGAAGCGCATATATTGATGAGGAGGGTGTGCAGGGATGCTGCTGCTGGTGGCGGTGAAGGCACTCTGCTTGTTCAAATGAAAGACGAAGCCCAACACTTACACACTGCAAAAAATGACCCCACATTAGCTGCAGTATATTCAGGGGTTTTTATTTGAGGGGAAATATCCCAACAGATAAAGTTCAGTTTCCTTTCTTTATAATGCACATTTACTTTTTTTCATATCATTTAACTGTTTTTTTTTTCATTATTATTATTATTATTAGTAGTAGTAGTATTATTATTATTAGTAGTAGTAGTAGTAGTAGTAGTAGTAGTAGTAGTAGTAGTAGTAGCATTTTTAATTCAACTGCCAATAAGTCCTCTGTCTATATTGTCTATTATAGTTACACTTATAGTCTACTGTCTATATGTGTTGTAAATTGGTAGGATGTGAGTGTTTAAAATGTCACTCTAGCGATGCAGTGCACTTTCATTAAGTTGTGGGACTCACAGGAGACAAATTCTAAAAGGAAGGGTCCAAATCAAAGTAGCAGAGATATAGCCTACTTACTTTTAGTCCTCGTCAAGCTCCAAATACACTGCATCCTACAATTGCCATAATGCAACTCAGTAGCATATTTTCATTCAACTCTCCCTAGATGGTACATGCCAATGTCTTTCAAACTTGAATTAAAGTTTTAAGCCCAATTCAAGATAACACTGATGACACCAGGGCTATTTTCTAAGACAAGAAAATCCGCTGTTGTCACAGGCTGAGTGGCACGCCCCATCACAGCTGTGTGTGATAAACCACTACAGTGTTTTCTGTTAATACGTGAGATCATTTCACTTCCATCTACACATCTTATTTCAAGATTGTATTCTTTTAATTACTTCAGTTTGCTTTATTATTTTGTCTAGAAAATGAACTGAAACAGCTAAGTGAATAATAATAGAGTTTAATCTAATCATTTTTCCTCCCAAAGAAACATATTTTAAGACTATTACACCAAATTGGCTTGTTAAGAGGGACATTTTTTACAGTGCTCCTCACTCCATCTGCGCCAATCCCATTCCTATGTGTTTCCTATAAAAATGGCGGGACCCGAATAATATCGGGGCGGGACGGCTGCATTTATCAACCTATTAATCGATGCATGTGATTGATTAGCCAGGTAATCACCTATAATGGCCTTTTCTAAAATGTAGGGCTCTGCCATAGATGATTTAGGTTGAGAAATATTGGTGTCGTCAGACATTCCGTGGATAATTATAACCTCGCATGTGCGCGTAACACACAGTTGGAGAACCTCATTAATAAATAAGTGTGTGTGTGTGTGTGTGTGTGTGTGTGTGTGTGTGTGTGTGTGTGTGTGTGTGTGTGTGTTTGTTTGTTGTGACATATCCTACCTCGTGTCATAGATTGCGAACAACTTCTTGTTTCCGTCAACAGCGTTCCTGGAAGAAAAAAAAGCGATGACATAATTAATGATAAAATAGCTTTTAACCAATGAAACATTCAAAAGCGGGTGATTAGTCATTTCAATCACAAGCATTAACATAAACAAACATCTACTGTCTGGGAAGATTTAGTTTTCCTATAAGATACCAGTTTTAGGTTATGTTTCCATGGCTTTTAATTAACATTTCAGAAGTGTATTAACCCTAAAAGGTGGATTTTGGTTGATTTAACCCTCCCTGATATGCTGAGTGGGTTAACTGATCTGTGCGGTCTGTATTCTTCTGCTTCGACCCAGGTTTGTAGCCTGCAGTAAAGCAGGGATCTAAAACAGTGGGATGCCTGCAGGACAAGTATTGAAAGGCAGTCGATTTCCTCTAGGAGAGCCCTCAACCCACACCTTCTTATCTGCACACACATTAACACACGCGCACATACTCTCTCTCTCTCTCTCTCTCTCTCTCTCTCTCTCTCTCTCTCTCTCACACACACACACACACACACATACACACACACGCGCGCGCGCGCGCGCCACATCTTTATTTTTCCAATCCCTCACACATTTGTCCAACCGGTCATCGCTCTGCAGGAACTGTCCGTGGTGCTGAAATCAGCCTTTTTTTTTTTTACATTTCCCGGCTGCAGGTGCCGTCCACATATTATTAAGGAAAGTGGAGGGAAGTTAAACATCAGACACTAATTACAGTCTACGAAACATGGAACTCGGCTACCCTCTTATGGCAACAGTCAGGATGATAACAACTTTGGTTTGAGACTTTTTTAAGGAGGATTTAAATGGGAACGGTTGTTTTGACGGTACCTACAGTATGCAAATTCATAACAAGATAAAAAAAAAAAAATTCTCACGGGGTCCAGCAGTGCTGCTTTTTTGTTTCAGATCTCACAGTTGTTTTGTGTTAGCCAAAATCTATCTAGGCTCACGTTTTATTTTTGTATGACATGCCAGTTATTCCCAAACAGGCTTGTACCCCATGGGTTACTTCTGCAGTTGGCAGGTTGGTATGTGGAACATTTGTAGAGTAGCTCAGCTAATTAAATGAACTAGAAATAAGAGAGGGATTCAAATATAATAGCAGATAGTTGGCTAAAAGTATTCCATCAATGGTTGAAATAGTTAGAATAGTTTGGGTGTTTGAAATAGCATAGCTGAAATGAATGGCTAAGTGGTTGAAATAGTTAGCATAAATAAAAGTAAAGGTTTAGTGGTTGAAATAGTTAGCTGAAAGTATTTAATAAATTGTTGAAATAGATAGCTGAACCTAACTTTGGTAAATGGTTTAAATCGTTGGCTAACGTTAAACATAACGGATGCTGAGTTGAAATACATGTAGCCTATCGGATAAATGGTTGAAATGACTAAGCTAAAAGTATTAAACGGTTGAAACGCGCCTCCTCTTCCCAAACCACCAATGGGCAGCACCTAATATAAAATCATTAGCCTCTGTTGCAGCACTTCATCCTCTCGCACCGGCGGTAGGCGGTATAGCGAAAGAGACGGAAAAAATGCGGAGTGAATCCAGTCTCCTTCGAGGCTGGCGGATAAGACCGAGGAGGCAGCCTGTGTGATGCGCCGCCGCTGCTGCAACACCTCTGGTGGCGATGCAGGAGACGCGGTGCAGCAGGCATTAAAGAAGGAAGGCGCTGTAGCCTATAGGAGGAGAAGACCAGATAGACTACTACAACACCGCCTGATGGGGAACCGCTGACTGAGAGAGAGAGAGAGAGAGAGAGAGAGAGAGAGAGAGAGAGAGAGAGAGAGAGACAGCCCATGGTGGAGAAGCTAAGGAGAAGGAGGGGAGACAACCGACAAGCACGCGGATTAGGTGATTGAACCCGTGATCGCCCACATTCAACACTGCCGACGGAGACCCCAAGCTTGCAGTCGCTGTTTGGGGAAAAAGCCCCCCCCCCCAAAAAAAAATATGGTGGTGATGGATCTGCATTCAGGTAGCCCCCTTTGTTTTACCTTCTGGCTTTTTATAATTACACACAGCTGACATAGGAGTGAGATTCATGTTTTTGGTGATGGAGAGAGTGGGAAAAGGTGATGGTGGAGGAGAGTAATGGGGAGGTGGGGTGGCCCATATGAATTGTAATGCCTGGATTCAAACGCAGTGGAAGCTTTACATGATAGGGATCACACTGCACAAATCAACATGTATCATATCCTAGCCTTTATAGTATCTGTGAAGTTTGTGAGGTAGATGTTTTGCATGTTGAACAGTTACAGCCTCATTGAGCAGAGATTGTCCCGGCGGCAGCTTGAGTTAGTGATTCCTGTAATGATCTGCCTCTGTGAGTTGAGGTGCCTTATTAGGATTGCTAGACCTTTTAGTTCATCATATTTAGAGGATAGTGTAGTGGCTATGGTATTTGGTGATTTTCTGATGCAATTTTGTTCTTTTCTTTGTCTCTTCTGTTACAGGTCTAAACAATAGACAAGTAAGCAGAGTTTCAGTCATGACGAGGTTCGTCCTTTCCCTGCTGCTCCTATGTGGATGCCAAAATAGGTAAACTAAGTAAAACTAAGTGGAATGCTATTTAAGTATATAGCTTTGGCATTCTTTTTATGGAAGCAAAATGTTTTAAAGTTGCCATTTGCTTCAATTTAGTCATTCAGTTTAATTTTCAGTTTGCAATCACAAATGGCTCCATCTGCAGCTCTGTAAATTACTCTCACATATGTATATCTATACACATATTTGTTTGATTCCTGCAAGCTCTGCCTTCCTCTCTTGATCGCATATCCAATCTGCACTCTGCTACATCACTGCTTAAGTGGCTGTCCTGCGCTCAAAAGCGAAAAAGATCTTTGGGGCAAAGCTGTTAGTAAATCACTGGAATAGTCAACTCTCATCTGAGTAGATCAATGGCTTTTAGATTGCATGTTCAAATCCAGCTTCTGTGTCTCTCCCTGGTAATTCCAGTGTATGAACACAGTGTTCTTTGCTAAAAAAAAAAATAATAATAATACAACACAAGTATAATTTTCCTCATTTTCTAGCTACAGAGAATGTGCTCATCCTCGAGACATAATGCTTTGCTTCTTGCCATATTTAGCCGGAGAACTCATTTGTTTATATTTGGATCACATGTCAAAGCCTTAATTATCTCTACTGGTAGTTGTAAGCAGTACTTATGTTGAATAATGAATCACTACAAGCTTGTCCTTAATGTGGCGAGCTAATTAATCACAATAACTGTGTCATGTTTGACGTCCTGCAGTTAAACCAATGCCAGGATGTTGTTTCTCCTCAGTCTTTTTACTCTTGTTCCCTTGTTTCCTCTCCTAGTCTCTGCCTGTCCTCCTCAGAGGCTCCAAAGGAGGCGGCCGCCAACGACAACAGCACAGTGTTCACCAGGATCCTGGACGGGCTCCTTGACGGTTATGACAACAGGCTCCGGCCGGGGCTCGGAGGTTTGCTGGGGATCTTATTTCAGCATCATTCAGACCCTTTTATTTGAAATCAACTCAGTGATCGTACATTCTAATAAGAGCTGCAAAGATCAATCGATTAATATGCCAACTATTTTGATAATCGATTAAACGGTTTGATAAATTTTTTTAAGTAAGAAAAGTAAAAATTCTCAATTCTTAAATGTGAATATTTTCTAGTTTCTTCTCTCCTCTGTGACGGTAAACTGAATATCTTTGAGTTGTGGACAAAACAAGACATTTGAGGCCGTCATCTTGGGCTTTGGGAAACACTGAACATTTTCTGACATTTTATAGACCAAACATCTAATCGATTAATCGAGAAAATAATCAAGAGATTAATTGACAATGAAAGTATTTGTTAGTTGCAGCCCTTATTATAATATCATAATGCCACAGCCAACCTCCCAGCATGTTAACTTAGCCAGCTTACCTGGACTCTGCTATGGGAGGCACCGTTTCCCGCTGCCGTTTCATGTACTAATTCATAGGAAATAGCTGTGAGACTTGCAGATACAAGGGTAGAAACTGTGCGAGCAGATGTGGAATTTTGCTCCCATGTCACCCAGCTGAGGTGAACGCAAACACATGTTGTCAGATGCTGTGTTTCCTTCTGAACCATGGCGAGGATCATGAACGCATCCAATCTTTTTCTTGTATGGTAGGGAGAGTAAATCAATCTGGCCATCTTCAACACAGTCTTCATGGTGCTGTGGTGGTTTATTCAAGCTCTTTTTGCTGGCAACAGGAGATAACCTTGAGAGCCGACAAATTGGCATTCAAAGATGGAGATTTCTTTTTCTAAGGGCCCACTGAAATAAAAGCTTTGCATTTTTCATTTTCGCCATCCCTACCTCCACATTCTCTAATAGCGTGGCACTTACTGTGTTTATTCCACTGATTTTCCAACCAGCTCTTTATTTTGTCCTCATTTGTTTCCCATCGGCATACAGTACTTGTCCCATAATAGGAAGAAACTAGGCTTTTTCATGCCGAATGCCTGATGTGTCATGGCGAAAGCCTGCTCTAACATCCTGGTAACGGTTGCTACCCTTGACAAGAGGGCCTATAAATACATACCAGAAAAACATTCAAGCCTTCATTCAGCATTCAACAAGCTGCTCTCCACAGCACGACCAATCCCGGCTCGCCAGCACCAAATTTATATGCATAGGGGAGATTTTGTTGGCTTTGCTGGTACAAATGACAGAAGTAATGTGCTACCTTTTTCACCTCATATTCAGAAGAAGTGCATTGTGAAAGAAAATTATGGAAATGTGTGGACTCAAATGAATACAGAGAAAACACGGCTTTATTCGGTAGCTGCCATTCAAATGATGCAGGTTTTTAAATGTCAGTACTGATTTTCTTGCTCAATATCTTATTTTTACTTACTTTAAATTAGACCATTTGCATGCCCCTTAGTTATAAGCCACCCATTTCCCCCATTTTCTTATTGAAGTCATTTTTTTAAGCAAAAAAACTAAAACATTCTCTGATTCCTTTCATATCATTGTAAATTGAATGTCTTTGGGTTTTGGACTGTTGGTCAGGCAAAAAGACATTTGAAAACATCACAGTGGACTTTTTAAACTATTATTTACAATTTATTGTTAGTTGCAGCCACTGAGCAGTTAAAATTCATTCCTTTTATGTGGCTGTGGTCAGGGAAGATGTCCCAAATATCATCGAAAGACATTGACTTGCAGATAGCTGATGAACCCCAATATATGGCCTATAAAGCTCCAATTAAAATGCAGTTAAATTGTGCTTTTCAGTGCCTTTTTACAACTTTTCCACACCTCAAACATTCTCACCTGTGCTGTCTCAACAGAAAATGTCACAGAGATCCAGACGAATATTTTTGTCACCAGCTTTGGCCCGGTGTCTGACACAGAGATGGTGAGTTGATCTGCAGCAAACACCATAGACACATAAACAAGCCCACACACACACACACACACACACACACACACACACACACACACACACACACGTCTCCAAAGCCCACCCAGGCTACTGTTGATATTTTTAGATTGAAACATATATTTACATTTCATGAGACTGGTACCACTGCTCATGCTGTTCGCTGGAAGTACACTCATGTCCTAGTTGTGTCTTTGAAGATTGGTTCTTTCTTTTGGTTCTTTGGTTTCTTGCTAATGAGACAAAATGAATGTGGATGACTTAAACATTTGAGATTTAATACAATGTGACTGGTCTATTCCAACTTGTTCCAAATGATTCATCCCTTTATTAATGTATTTTCTTATAGACTATAAGGTTTCACTTGAATAGCATTACATTTCCTCTTTCATTAAATCCTCTATTACACCCTGCCATATCCCTGGCACACTTTAACACCACAGTTGCCACTTTCCTATAATTGACTTGAAAAAAGGTATTGACAAGGGTGCATGATTGATTAATGAAATGTGGCAAGAGACTTGAACAGTTTTGCGGTCCATAAAAGCCTGTATGTCAGCCTGCTAACAGTATCATTATTCTGTGGGATGGAATATTTGTTTCTTGTTCATTTATTGTTGTTTTTGAGCTTGAAGCGGGTCGATACTTCACACACGAGCAAATTTATGATGGATTTTTACACCGCAATGTTTGATTTACCATATCTGCAAAATCTTAGTGGATTTATGAAGGCATAAAGGAGGAGCTACTGTCATAGTGAGCATAATACTGGACCATAGTGTGCTGATTGACAATTGACTGCAAAGAACAAGTTCAATGTCTGTCTTCATGTACTTACTTGTAACTCTGAAATGTGACAAGAAAATGCCCCAAAAGCTCTATTAGGGGAGAAAATGATGCAGCAACAGAAACTAAGACTCTGTATAAATTAAAAATCTTGTTTTGGGTTAACACCAGTGTTGGTCATCTTACTTTAAAAAAGTAATTAGTTACAGTTACAAATTACTTCTCCCAAAAAGTAATTGAGTTACTAACTCAGTTACCACATTGTAAAAGTAATTAGTTACTCAACAAAGTAACTGTGACGCTATTTTTTATGTTCTATAACGCTATTACGTTCTAAAACATCTTTAACGTCAAAGATGTTTATATTAACTGATTGAAGAATAAAAACACTATATACAGTATTTAAGAACATTTGGTATTTATTTGAACTCAATAGATTGCAGCCTGCCATATGATATACATAGAAATAAAAACATATAAAAAATAAATATTGAAAATAAAATTCTTATTTTTGTCGAGTTAGCATGTGTTGATGTGAGGTGCTTCATAAGGTTCGAGTAGCTTGAGGCAGATGTGGATAAAGTCTTTTTTCCTGGGCATAGCGTGCATGTTACATAAACATTCTTGCCTTTAATTTCAATAAGAGTAGTGCCGGTACTTCCAGTTCGAGAACACTACCTTTGAATATCCCTGGCTCGTCGCCATTGTTGCTGTCTTGTGTTTAGTGGTAGTCAGAGACAGTGAGACAGCGTGAGCAGGGCATCCACCCACCCAGCCAATCATCATCGCATTTGCAACAGTGTCATCATCGCCCCCCCCCTGCTCTCTCCAGGCAGCTGATGTGTAGCCAAAGCCTGACACCTCGCGCTTCATTCAACCAAATTGTAGTAACGCGCCACTTTACATTCTCAATAACGATAACGGCGTTGCAACGATGGGAAAAGTCATTAATTAGATCACTCTGTTACTGAAAAAATAACGCTGTTATACTTAAACGCCGTTACTCCCAACACTGGTAAACACACACCAGATGAAATTATGCTCTGAAACTTGAGAGCTCCATCCAGAGGAAGTTCCTTTGCTTTTGGCATCCCTTCAGTATATTTCAAAATAAAGTGATCAGAGAGCAGATAGATTGGTTAACATGAGAGCAGTATGCAGTTCGGCTCATATTTCCCGTCTTTTTCTAGCAGAACTCTCTAAAACCTCTCTTTTACTCTTCCCTTAGGAATATACCATAGACGTCTTCTTCCGTCAGACCTGGAAGGACGAGCGTCTGTGCTTCAAAGGGCCCATGGAGATGCTGCCGTTGAACAACCTGCTGGCCAGCAACATCTGGACCCCCGATACCTTCTTCCTTAATGGCAAGAAGTCTATTGCTCATAACATGACCACGCCTAACAAGCTGCTGAGGCTGAAGGATGACGGCACTTTGCTTTACACTATGAGGTAGGTTCTAACACACACGCTTCTCCCACTCTGGCGTGAACATATGTAGTCTTTTTCCCTTCTACCTTTTAAAAAAACACTGAAAATGAGCTATGAATAACTAGAAGTCCATTTGTTGTCCAAGGTTGGTGGTACTTGTTGCAACCAGAGATTTCATTCCTTTCAGATATGTTGCTAACCATAGAGAAGTACACTTATCTGCATAGTACTGCGGTTAAAGGTGGAGTGTTTCTATGCCATAAATGTCTCAGAAATGAAATTAATAGAGGACACCTCCCATTTATGTGCCCTACCGCTTTTTTAAGAGCTTATGTTGATGAAGGAAAGGCGTTTAAGAGTACATAGAAATGTGGAAAAAAATAGCTAGCAAGGTCAACATAATATACAATACAGCTTTGAACTCAAAGAAAAAATACAGTGATAGAAACCCTCAGTGCCTCACACTGTAGGATAACAGTGTCACCCGGTGGCCAATCGGAGGCATTTGATTTGTCCTGGACAAGTCTGTAGTACAGAGTAAAGTACATAGTAGATATTGCAAGTATTTCTTTAAATAATAGCTGCAAAGATTAATCTATTAATTGTTTAGTTGCCAACTATTAAATTAATTGCCACCCTACAATGGGTTTCTTCACTCCTCTGCGACAGTAAACTGAATATCTTTGAGTTGTGGACAAAACACGACATCTGAGGACGTCATCTTGAGCTTTGAAAAAACACTGATCACCATTTTCACCTTTTTCTGACATTTTATAGACCAAACAACTAATCAATTAATTGAGAAGAATAACCTACAGATTAATCAACAATGAAAATAATGGTTAGTTGCAGCCCTACTTAAAATCCTTGTATTTCTTCTTATTCTTTTACTTTTGTTTTTAAATTCATATGGAGACATATATGTTACGTAATGAAATATGAACGCAAATGATGAAGTGTCTCTTTAAATGTAGTTTTTGAGAAATACTGCAGAGGGAGATCATCCATTATGAAAAGCAGCCTTATTGTGAACTATAGTTTTTGGCAGTGGCGTAGGGGTAAATAAAAAAAAGAGAGAAAGAAACAGGCCAGTTACCAGATGGTGATCACGCTAAACTAAACCGTCAGTATTTACAACTTAATTAGGAAATTGAGACGCGATCCCTTTTAAAGTGACTCTCCGATGTACAAATAGTTGTTTTTGTTTAGTAGAACAGCAGTGTAACCTCCAGGACTCACGTTGACCTTTTGCACCATAGAATTAGAATAATTGTGTGCTTATCCTCAGGAGTTACTGTAGCTGCAGGACTTAATAGTGACTGTATCACGGATGAGAGCACTCTATCTGATCCCAGTGCCACCCACAGGGAGAATAATGCTGGATGGATGACAGCTTATCCATATGCAACCACCCTGACATATATACATATCTAAAGAAGTGCGTATTTATAGTCACCTCTTTGTCACATGCATCCAACGCACACATGAACACACACTGCGGATGTCAGGCATGTCTACTGCACTAATCACAGTTATAGTGGCGCTCAACTTTGACCTTGAGGCTTAACAAGTGAGGGATTGCGTAAATGTGCGCACGTTCATTTCCGTATGTGTCATTCTATGGAAATCTATACGTGTATTTATGTCCGAATTAAATAAATGTATACATGAGTGTGCATGCGAGAGAGAGCTTGTGCCTCCATAATCTAAAAACGGCATCGCATTTCCTCGCCACAGTAAATAAATAAAGCAGCAGTAGGTTACTTTTAATCGTCTAATTGTTACAGCACTGGGCTTGTCATTACCAGCGGAGCTTATCCACAGGCAGCGCTGATTTTATTTCCTGCATTAACACACACTAACACACACATACACGCAGGTCATCTGGGTACTTGCAGGTTACAGCTAACTTAACAACAGTTTTTTGTTTCTCTATATGCCTGCTTGCATTATATGTCAGTTTTTCACTTTGTTATCTTTAGAATAAGGCAAAATTGATTATTTAAAGATTTTTATTTACAATTTCCTAACATAACTGTAGTTATACACATTATTTACTCTAATGTTCAATAAAGATTTAGGTGACCAACTGTATTACACAAATATAACAATCCACCTACAGTAAACAGTAACACTTATGGGTGCTGTAAGCACTTACACATTTCATTCATAACATATAATAATAATACTTTCATTTATATAGCACTTTTCAAGCATTAAGCACAAGGTGCTTTCCAGATGAAAAGATTTACAAAATACAATGTAAGAACTTGTCTGGTAGTTTGAGTGCAAAAATATGAAATTGTGGCAGTCTCTGCGCAATAACAATAAAGGCTTATCTTATAGCATCCATTATATGGAGTTAAAGCACCTCCCCATAGGATTTACCCAGACACTCTGAATTAGTACACCCACACGTCCGACTCTTAAAACATGT
Source organism: Sander vitreus (assembly GCF_031162955.1). Lineage (NCBI taxonomy): Eukaryota > Metazoa > Chordata > Actinopteri > Perciformes > Percidae > Sander > Sander vitreus. Next base: position 4,920,719 of record NC_135878.1, on the reverse strand, counting down.
ACAATCCCCCCCCCCCCACACACACACACACACACACACACACACACACACACACACTTTCCACATCATGTATGGGTGTCAACAAAAGCTCCTCTCTCATTTATAAAAGCATTACACTGAGGAGGAGCGGTTGATTTTATGGAGCAAATTTCTATGCATTTGTCTCCGTGGATGATTTATAAAATGCCCCTTTTCCGCTTAATGCGCATAGAGCTTGATGGCGGCCCATTATAGCCAGATACCAGATAGGTTGCAACAGCTCACACACACAGCTTTATCATCTGGTTGGAACCTCTATATTGCCAGGGAGTGAGTGCTTTACACACCATTATCATTAGGTACAGTTGAGTTGCCATTCTCATTCATGCTCCGTGTGTTGCCTTTAGACTTGTGGCCTTCTATGCAGTCATTTGAATATGCTACCATACTGGCAATTAGTCATTCTCACGTTTTAACACTTCTAACAGTTTATTTAACCTTAAAAACATGTTTTATTTATTCGCGCCTTGGATATATTGTATAACCCCAATTTCCATGAGACTGATTGTATGTGATACAAGTTGGGAGATTGTTAAAAATGTGCTTGTTAGTGTGAAAAGACAGATGGCGCAGCATGGTGGCTCAGTGGTTAATACAGCAAAAAGCTCCTGGACTCAAAACTCAGCCTTTTCTGTTTTGTCCTGTCGTCCAAGTTCTCGACTTTTCTGCAAGGTCAGGCATCTTGGAAAGTTTAGATTTCCCACAGGTGTGACGGTGCATATGCTGTCTGTTTCTGGCGTGTTACCCCTGTGATGTACTGCTTTCCACTCAGTCCATACTGGCTGAACAGAATCATTATTCTGAGCGGCTATTTTACGCCCGAGATTTAACTTATAACTGCAATCATATGCATGGATTCTGACTTTTGATTTTCTGGCACTATTCACACCCCAAATTAAAAGAGCCTATCTTTACAGGCATCCCTGCTAATGGGGCAAGGCCACATGAATAATTAGGACATGGCATAATAGCCAACAGCCATGTTCTCATTTATTTATTTATCCCAAAGACATTCTTTCCTCTCCTGCATACACAACCCTTTAGCTGTTTTAGACACAATAATGCTATTGGATAATCCTACACTGATTTGGAAAGCAAGCTGAGTCCCAAACAGTCAACTCTGTAGGGACCAGAGGTGGCTTCTTAACCCACTTTGTTATGCTTAGCTTGGTTTAATAATATAATTGGGGAAACCTCCTGCGGTAGATACATACAGTACATGCAGGAGGTTTTGGAGCATAAAGAAAACATGACCCAAGAGGCTTTTGCTGCATCAGCTAATGTTGAGATATATGCTGGAGAAATCTTTACATGTAGGAAACATAACATAACATAACATATGCAGAAACGTGCACTGGTTTCCACAGCACTGAATTTCCCTTCATCCAGCCCATTAAGTTCAGTGAATCCATATTATCATATCACTGTATTACTGTTTATCATTGTGCATTGAGCAAGAATACCCAGGGGACTTGATTCAATCTAGGGCAGATTTGTATGCTTGATTCACTTAATCTTGCGGTTCTTTTTTAAGGATAGTGAGAGAGAGGTACCATCACGGCAGCTAAAAATGGCAACATGTCGTGAATGACAAAATTAGATTAGATTTGCTATGTATGTGAAGGATTGAATAAATCGAAATGAAGCAGGAGATGGATTCACCTCAAGTCCTTAGCGATTCAAATGGGTTAGTATGTATTAGGATTGTGTGTAATATTCATATTTGAACAAAATAAAAAAATGTCTGGCATGAGAGGTTGTCACCCAAGGGTCATTTTGAAAAGTTTCCCTATCTTTTATGGAGCTAAATAACACTGTGACCACCAGGTGGTAGTATTGCCACTGTAATACCAGTGTTTCTGTATACTGCACTTGCAAGTGTCATGCATGAAACTGTACTCTCTCTCTCTCTCTCTCTCTCTCTCTCTCTCTCTCTCTCTCTCTCTCTCTCTCTCTTTTCTTAGTTTTTGTCCTTTTTTAGATTGTTTTAATGGTTGTTATTGCAAAGATAGTGAAGCTGCGACATTCCTTCTAATTGTTTTTGGTACCCTGTAATTTTCAGCAATTGTAGCTGTTCCAGTAATTGCACAGCGCTTTGTCGTACAAGAGAGCCACATGCCTAGTTACACAATCAACGGTGGTGACTGCTAAAGTAAGACTATGATACATGGTGAATGGGTATAATGTATGTTTTTTTTTATGCATTAGACTGACCATATCAGCAGAATGCCCCATGCAGCTGGAGGATTTCCCCATGGATGCACACGCCTGCCCTCTCAAGTTTGGCAGCTGTGAGTAAAATCCCTTCTCTGAATGTCTACTTATATATTTATCTTGTTCTACACTATATTTTAATCCCAGCTATTGTGATGTACAATGGTGATAATCAGCAATAAATTATAGTTTAATCCAAATATAGGGAACAATAAGGAATCATTTTGGCATTTTGATAGAATGCTGCTGCAGTTAAAAAAAAAAAAAAAAGTCATTATCTACTGGAGATTGCTGTCTTTGCTTTCCTGACATTAAATTGGCAAGTTCACTTTTAAAGCACTTAGCTAAAATGCTAAGCTATTGTAACAGTAGCACAAGTGAAGGACAGTCAGCGAATTGACTGCATAATGTGCATCATAGAAGAATAAGTTTGCTAATGTCAGCCATGCTGTTAAGATACGGGTCATACCAGTAATAGTGAGTTCAGAAAGGTATGCACACTGACTGGGATCAACATACAATAGCAAGCAAAGATGTTAGCTGGACAAGACTCTTCTCAGGTTTGACCTACCAGAGAGGATTACGAACTGACGTTGGTCAAATCACTCACAGTCAATTTAAGTCAATCGAAATGCATCGCAAAGGGGTTTTACCCAAATATGTTCCTGGCTAACTGTCAAGTGTGGACCTCTGATGCTGCTGATTTGAGCACCTTTTTTATATATATAAATGGTCCTCTACTATTACAAAACATTGGAAGAGGTCACTGAGTGTAGAAAAGAGAAGATTAGTGCATGTTCTCTGACACTTAATTAGGCCATTTATTGGAAGGGTTCTCCCCAATGCCTTCTTAAAAGGACGGCTTTTGTGGTTGCCCTACCTGTGAGGATATATAGAGACCTGAGTGGCCCTGGGGGTATTTAAAGACAGATCTGGCCAAATGCCACACCTTGGGAGCCTCTTCAGCTAAAAGGATGAGGCTCTTACTGTATCACAAGATTTCTGCAAGACGCAGTCCACCCACACTCACTATGGAAGGGAAGCACATTTGACTTCAATCCAATTACAGTGAGGAAGAGCTGTAGTGCCTTCTCTCTAATCTAATCGCCCCGGTGCCATGACCTGCAGGTGGGGGGTGTAAGTGTATAATAGGAATAATGTGTTGATGGCGACACTGCAGGTTCACAGGGCGAAGTGTCCTCGTAGGGAGAATGTCTTTCCGTTCGTTTTTTGTAGCGCTGAGTCTAAAACTGTGACAACTCGAGCTGACCGGACTACCTCCTGATTGAGCCTTTGTCCTGAGGGGACATCACGCCGTATACTAAACGTGCTGCTCCTCCACTTTCATTACTACAACGTGATGATATAGTTAAAATCTGCGATAAGAAATACAATTTAAAGAAAGACTGCAATCCCTTTTCTTAAAATAAACAAAATGGCTGAATTGCCCGACACAAACATTGTTTTAGTCCAGTAATCCATGACAACACTAAGCAGTATTTTGACTGTCTCAGCTGTTTACTATTGTACATCACTGGGGGATGAAAGGAGACCACATCCGATGTAATGAAAAATGGTCCAAAGTAATCCCTCATTGTTAAAACTGAATTTGATGAAGCCATCTACAAAGACAGAGAGCCATGACTACAGAAGCAGTGAACGTTAAAAGATTCATGGGGTTTTTCAGGCTGGCCAGCAAACTGCGTAACAGTTAAAAAGCTTATAATGTTTTGAGTTTAGGCTGAATACTCAGTATCTACCAATGAAATTTGTTTTTTTTCCTGTCCATTTTAACAAGTTTAAACAGATAATTAGATGTATCTCTGTGTGTGCTGTCTATCTACTGTACATATTTATATTGACATTAATATAATTAATTAATTTTCAATGTAATATGTATTAAATGTGATTTAAAAGTATCTTACCTATCTTACTTACATATCTACCACATCAAATTGCATACATTCCACAAGAGTGGAAGCTGAAATTTGCAGTTACTACCACTCTGCTAAGCTAACGTTGGTTACCTTTAGCTGGTATGATTGGTTTTACTACCACATCTATTTGTGTGGAATAACAAAATGAAAAGGATTACCAACATTCAGATTCCGTTCTTACCAAAATTTTGACCAAATATGTAGTAATGGCATTTTGGCTTTGTAAGGCAGAGTTATGTGCTCCATCCTGGGCCCTATTTATGATGGTCATAAAAGCCTTTATTGGCATTCATAAACCTGTCTTCCATAGCTCCTTGTATTACCCAATTGGTGACAGAAGCCAGGTATCCACCCAAATACTTTTATTCCCAGAAACTACTTTTGAAGGAACTAAAAGGTTCCTTGAATCCGCTGAATAGTGATATGTTGTGCAATAAAAGCATGAGGACATGCTCTAAAGTTGGTTCAAGTAAGGGCAACTAATCCCTTATTCTGGCATACAGTACCTGTATCCTAATTTAGCTGCTGGCCTTCAGCCATACAGCACTCACATAGGGTTAGGAGTGCAAGTAATACTCTAAGGTATGCAGTTAATGGCGAGTACACTAATGTGTAGCATTTGTTTCAAGATGCAATCCTTTTTCTTAAAACAAAACGAAATGGCAGCTAACAGTGCTGCACATTCTTATTTTACCATGCATCTGTGGGAGTTCGAACCATTGGAAACATTGGTGTTTGCAGCGTGCGTTGGAATTGTTGCATCAGACACAAAAGCTGTAAACCTCTGTGAGGAGCTGTCTTGAAAACCATGACAACCACATAAAATGTGCCTCAGTAAAAGGCCACAGGTTGAAGCCAACTCATACAGGCAGAAAAGACAGCTGCTAAAGAAAACGACTTTCTCCAAAACCAAGATTATCATAATCAACAGCTCTTAGACAAAAAAAGACTTGTCATGTGGAACTTTGCAAAGCTGGTGTTTATGACGAGGCGGATGTTTAGAAAACGCTTGTTCCCCGAATAAGTGCATAAAGATGCAGATGATGTTGTGAGGCGCGCAAAACCTGTTAGTAAGCAGAGGGAAAACAATAAAAGATGCTCTAATGAGTCATCTCTCAGCTTATCTTGCCTTCAACCCATAAAGATCCCGCTGAACATATGTAGAGAATCATTTTATGATTGATTGGAGCCTTTCATATTCTTAGATATGAAAGTCTGAATTACTTGTATTAATAAACGTGAACAGCAGAAAGAAGTCCAAGCCACCATACCTGAACATCAGTGAATCAGTTGAATGGATCAGGATATAGAGGGTCAAAGAGAGGGCTGGACCTGTTCTAAAGCCAAACCATGGCCCAAATTCTTGTTTGATTCTACTGTACAAGCTCTGCATTTGTCTTTCACCTGCAGACAAAGTTGACTTTCTCCAGACTGTCTTTACCACAAAAATGACAGCGTTGGTTCCTATCAACATATGTTTTATGCTTTCCCGACAAGTGACCTTTTGCAGTTTTGAGATTAATTGACTGTTTTCTAAACCTCACCCCCGTTAGTTGCTGCTGCTACGCCTGTTTTCCATTCTCGTACGGTACGTATGCAGTTTACAGTGATAGCAGAGGCTGATTTACCTCTCAGAATTTCTCGCTGATGATTGTTGATTTTACCAGCTCAAATGCTCGCAAGCTCGTCCGCTTCATGAGTTGTTTGCAAACACAACAAACAGGATTGCTTCTGCAGTGTAGAGGAAGCAAACATGTACTGAAAGTTCAGAGTATTTGTTCTAACATTAGGCTGTTATGTTAGCTGACCTACTTGTTTGTATATTCAAACAATGTTACAAAAGATATATTTATATCGTTTTTAACTTTAACCTCAACAAAGTACATAGTTTTAGTTGCCTTGAATTTGTAAGACACTGTTAAGCAACCGTTTTGTTGTTGAGATATGAGGACTTGTTGGTTTTCTATTTTAGTACATCAGTATTCAGTTTTTGTTCTCACATTTGATCGTCCAGCTCTCATTACATACTGTTAAAAATCTGATGAGGAAGCGACCCTGTGGTAATTCCTGACAACTTGTGTTCTTCAGGAAAAAACACATTTGGGTTTGTGAAATCCTCTGCATTTATCTCCATTAATATTTCAGGCAGCTTCACTCAGACTGCGTAGAGCTAGTAAGTGATGAGTTTGGCTGAGTTGCGGCTCCCCTTGCCTCGCACACAAGACAGAAGCAGCAAAGCATTAAGCATGAACTGTTGAAATTTTGGCACAGGTGCACCGTTTTGCCTGCCAAAGCCTTTAGCTCTTCTTCTGCGTAATGAAATTCACCAATAATCCCTTATTGCAAGCTAACTACCTTACAATTAAGGCACTGACCTTTGGCCTGAGAGTGCCCAAATGTAAAGACTACATATATTGTACACCAGTATGCAGCTGCCAAGTGAGCACCCAGACTGGAAATACTCAAGTAAAGATGTTATCCACTGGACAGAAATAAACGACCCAGTTACGCGAGGCCAAGCTACGTAAGGGTTTCATTAGTGTTTTTGACAATCAGCAAAATAAGTTGTAATCATTAGAATGTTTTAATGTAGTTTTGGCTTGTCCTGTAATCGACAAACATTCAAGATCTAAAAAAAAAGAGAGATAAATCCCTCTGTCCATGCAAGTTACAATTCATTTTTGCTACCTCAGCACACAGTACTTACTATATTTATTTAACCTTGATTCAGGCCTTTAAATACCTTAAAGTACCTGGTGCACCTATTAGTATAGCTTCTGTTGTGTATTGTGTTTTTATGTAAATGTGTTTTAATGTTTATTGTCTGGATGTAATATGATGTATGTAATGTACCCTTCTTAATAGCAGATTTTGCACACACAAGTTTTGTCTTTTTGCACGCACAAAAGTATACAAAGTATTTTCTTTTCTACTCTATTCATAGATATTCCATGTACATAATTGTCTAGGTCTCACTTTCAGTTGACAAAAATACATTTGGCTGCACAGAATTCCCTGTGCACATCCTCCTTTTTCAACATGATTCATCAAGATTGCATGCATGTCTGACAGTGAACCATGCACACTAAAAGCAGTGCTTGTCACGGTAGAAAAAAATCTTAGCAACTTTCTATCCCCAGTATTAAATTGTAGCCTTTACAGCACATCAAAATAAATTTGAAAGGAAATTGAGCATCTACTGTAGGTGGGCTGACGCAGCCCTCCTCTCTCATTATTTTTCCTCTGAGCAGATAATTTCTTTTCCCAATTTCCCCTTCAGCCTGTCTATTTTTGGAATATGTTTTTTTAAGATCATCAATATTTTTTTCAAATCTTATGTATGATGACATGATCACAAAGAGATTTTCCTCCCTGCTCTCATTTTTAAAGGTTTGTTTTTTTGTGTCTAAAATACGTCGAAACCTTGATATAAGGCTGATTTGGAACAGGTGACATTTTCTAATAAGTAGTGCACTTGGATTGGATATAAAAAGTTGAACTATGACAGATAAAAACAACAAACATTCCATTTCAGATCCCTCTCTGCATGTGAGTTACAATTTTCATCTTTCCATATTTTAGCCCTTTGGGGGAGGGGGCAGGGGGGGTGAAATAGAAGGAGAGGCGTCAGAATTTGAGCTCTGTTTTTCATCACAAGTGTGATGCAACACATTATGGTTAATCTGACTCAGTCTGGTTCCTGCTGACAGAGGAGCTCACCTCTGACCCAGAAGTGTGGTTCATCTATCCACCCACACACAGAGCGAAATTTTGTTTTGGCTGTAAGCCGGTGGTCTAATCAAAAAGTGCTAGAAAGACTGCATTAGCACTCAAATATATACAAGCACACATATATATATATATATATATATATATATATATATATATATATATATATATATATATATATATATATATATAATATGAGCAATGGCAGGGTTGGAACTAACTGTGATACGTTACTTAGTAGTTTAACTTGCATGTTGGATGTTCATATAATAACAATGAACAAGTTATATTGTAAAGTCACAAGCTAATTTCATGTCATTTTTCTTTTTCTCTCTCTCTCTCAGATGCCTATCCGGTGTCAGAGGTGGTCTACACTTGGACTGAGGGAGCTTCTAAGCCTGTGATGGTGGCAGAAGACGGCTCCAGACTCAACCAGTACCTTCTTATCGGGTTAACCTCCAGCACAGAGAACATACACACAAGCAGAGGTGTGTGTGTGTGTGTGTGTGTGTGTGTGTGTGTGTGTGTGTGTGTGTGTGTGTGTGTGTGTGTGTGTGTGTGTGTGTGTGTGTGTAAGAGAGACATTACATATTTACTCATGTTTGAGTGCCCGGCTGTATTAGGAACTTACTTTTACCAGGGTGTTGGGGTTGAGTGCCATAGATAAGGTAGAGAACTACGGTTGAATTGTAATGAGAGGCTAATGGCATTGTTGGTTTGGGCCTTTTATGGGGTTTTGTGACATCAAGAAAGATATAGAATAATCCCTTACTCCTTAACCTTTTAAAGAACATAACATGAACTACATTGTGTTATATTAAGTATTGGGATCACATCACATTTGCCAAAAGGATCTTCGACGACCTCCATAATGCAACAATTCTATCTTCACTTCACTTTTTCACTCATACAATCCCCCTTATTCTCGCCCTTTCTTTTGCACCTTTTTCATGAGTGAATTCATACTATATGCAATGCACGATAAGTGTAATATCAAATAATGTGATGTAACCAATTCTAGATTCGAAAAGATAACCGCTGCGAGGAGAGAGAGATGGGCGTGCGAGGCAGAGCGTAAATGTGGGAAACATTATCAGGAGATCAGAGTCAATGAGTGGAGGCTAGTGGAGGAGAGTAGCCTATCCCTCACACAACCAGCTGTCTACAGGCTCGGACAGCCCTGTCAAACAACACTTATCCCCGCATGAGCCCATGCACACACACACACACACACACACACACACACACACACACACACACACACATACACCCACACAAACACATCGAGCTAGAGAGAGACCTGAGACCTAGGGTTAATCCCCCCCATCCAACCACCCATCAGCTTTTGCATAAGAAGATGACATCACAGATCAGTGAGGGATTGGTTGGTTGGCTGTCGCTGAGTGTATCTGTGTGTGTTGTCTGTATGTGCTCTTGTACATTTATCCTCATGAGTAACAAATGTCCTCACCATAATGGTAAAAGAAAACTACAAAGTGAGGACATTTTGACCTGGTACATTCGACTGTAGGTTGTATCTGAGCTATGGGTTAGGTTTAGGGCCAGTATTAAGGTGAAACATTAAATAAGGTTGATTTTATGAGGCATGATTGAAGGCTTGTAATTTTGAAGTTCAGCATAATGGAAATAGTTTGACTTAAAATGAAAGTAAGGTCCTCACAAAGATAGGAAAAGAAATCTGTGTGTCTGTTTGTATGATGGGATTGGACTTGCTCTGACGCGCGTGTGTGTGTGTGTGTGTGTGTGTGTGTGTGTGTGTGTGTGTGTGTGTGTGTGTGTGTGTGGGGGTGGGTGCTTTGAAAGGCATCTGCTTAATACTCTTATGTAAAACGGAACTGTAATACACTTCCCTCCAGTTTCTAGTAGAATCATTATTAAAAGTGTGGATTTCCCAAGTGTTTTTTTTTATTTGCGTGCCCCAACTGAAACCTTGCGTTTGCTTTTAAGTAAAGGGTTAAAGGGTTCTTTGGTTGAGAGACTGCATTGCTGCCTGGCTGGAGGGCTGATTTGCTGGTTCACTGGCTGGATGGTTGATCGGTTGGCATGTTAAAAAGTTTGCAAGTTGGGTACAGCAGTTGATAAAAGGTTGGCTGAAAGGCTAAATATCTGGCTGGCAAATGTCTTCTGGTAACCACAAAAAAAATGTTGCTAGGGGTAAGGGATTTTAAATATCAATGCATGCAACATTTATAAAAGTTAAAGATGACAATGCACTGATACAAAAAAAAAAGTTAAGAAAAATCAGGGTTGTGTGCAGCCTTCCTTAGAAACAGAATTGTAAAATTTCATTTTTTGTATCAAGTAGTCTTGTGGGAAATAGGGCTGTGTATTGGCAAGAATCTGGCGACACGATACATATCACGATACATGGGTCACGATTCAATATATTGCAATATATTTCGATACTGTGCAAAAGGCGATATATTGGGATTTTTTTGAAGTATAATTTTAGAAAAACTAATATTTAAAAAAAGACATGATGTGCATAAAAGTCAAAGAAGTTTACTTTAGGTAAACAATTCAGTACACAGAAAATCAAACTGCCAGTTTGGGATTGTGGTTCCCAGGTTCTTAGTGAGCTAATTATTATATGCTAAAGTAGGCCAAAGTTCAGCCATAGCTACATTGTTAGCTTCTAGCAAAAAGTCAGGCACTGTTAGGCAAGGACACTAGTGGTGCGTCTCAGCATAGCCATCTAGCGGTAGGGGGTTTAAACACAACATAAACGTGAACCACTGTCTTACATTTGCACGTAAACTAAATTTTTTTTTTAAATCGA